>NC_069660.1:268931362-269248362 GCF_027244095.1 Hemicordylus capensis
AGTATTAACCGCACAGAATGAAAAGCCATCATTAAAAAGACACACTTTATTCTCATGATGATATCCTCTCGCAGATATTGCTGTGATAGTACTTTTTAGATTTAGATTTGGGGTTGGCGCACATGACTGCCATGTTTGCGGTTTCTTTCTTTCTTTCTTTCTTTCTTTCTTTCTTTCTTTCTTTCTTTCTTTCTTTCTTTCTTTCTTTCTTTCCTTTCTTTCTTTCTTTCTTTCTTTCTTTCTTTCTTTCTTTCTTTCTTTCTTTCTTTCTTTTGGTGACTGACTGCTGAAGACAGGGGTTGCCCAAGAATAGCAGTGCCTGAGGCAAGGCACGAAAGGCTGCTGTGCCCCATGCCTCTAGTGGGCGCCAGCCCCCATTCAAAACTCTTTCAAGCTCTAAAAGTGGCACATGGAAAAGGGAAGCGTGCTAGCGGCCTCCTCTTCTCTTCTTCTGCTTCTTGCAAGCTTTGGAAAGAGTGTGAGCAGAGGATCTCCTTGCAAAGTTTGCAAGGGTCAGATCAGTCCTGAAGAGTAGCACTGATGCTGCCCTGCGGGTGCCCTAATAATCTGCTACCTGAGGCTACTGCCTCAGCTTGCCTCATGAAAGGACCGCCCCTGGCTGAGGACAAGTGGGACATAGGATTTGGTAGCCACAAGCAGAATCTGCAACTTGGCACACGACAGCAAAACACAGAGGTGGACAGGAAAGAGTATGAAGGATGACTGGTTCTGCTATTGAGTTTGAAGACTCATGCATGGAAGAAAAAGTGGACCCTGCATGCTGAGCAGGCACGTGCACTGACCGTTCATGATGGCCTGATGTGCCTTGCTGGTGTGATCATGATATCTTTCTTCACTTAGAGTCTTGCTGGACTCTTTATGCCTTTCACACTCTACAGTATCCTGATATAATGAGCACAATGGCATAGAGGCAGTCCCGGAGGCAGGGGAGGTTCTTGGGACCTGTGCACCCTATTACAGCCCTGCCCCTGATAATGAGAACACTCACTGAGAAACACCTGGAGGCCAAGTGTTGGGTGTTATAAGGCTCTTTCTAAACACTGCAAATTCCGAATTGTATTCAGTAATTATCTTTTCAAAGTCTTATTCTTTTCTCTCTTTTTACAACAGCTGTAATGGTTTTGTGAGCTTGGCTAACCGCAGAATCTATATTCTGTAGGAAGAGAAACCCCTAACGAAACTATGTGTGGCTGTTCGTAGCGCAGGCATTTGCCAACCTCATGCCATCTCCATTTTTCTTCTCAATGGAAATTCCCTTCTGGCTGACTCGGAGCCAGAGTTTGGTTCCCTCTTTTTTGAAAGGGCTCATATTTCTCCTGGTTCACTTTCTAATTGGCACTCTCCAGTTTATCACAGGCCATCTGTAGAAGCAACAGTTCATGCTGGAAAAAGGATTTTGGCATGCATCAAAGTTATCAGCAAGGCATAACAGAGAAATTGGAAGATGTGAGCAAGGCAGTGCCATTTCTGAAAAGGTAGCGGCAGCATGACTAAGTCAAAAGTGATTAGTTTAAACTTTCACATCATTGCTGAGCTGAAATAACAAACGTTTCCCATTTGGATCCACTTTCCAATGACAGCAGGAGCAACCCTTAAGTGCAAAGTGTCTCAGCTCAAACAGCGATTTCCAGCATATGCAGTCCATAATACTGGATAGTCATTCTCTTATGAATAGTATCTTAATTTTCATGCTGCCCTCTTTTGAGCTTTGACAGAATGATGAATGGTGAGATTATTGGGGGTTTCCCATGTTGTACTTGAAGACACAGGAGTCTCTTGGAAGTTGCTTTCATGTCCAGAATGATCACATGGGGAAGTTTAATCCTATGAGGCAGCTGAGTTGAATTGTACAGCAGGTTAAGGTGGCAGAGTCCTTAGAACAGAATCAAGGTGCCACTTCAGGCTGCCAGTGAGTCTGGCAATGCTCCCTTTTTCTGCAAGCAGAAAACTTTGAGGATTCCCTTTACAAGTAAAGGGGGCATCTCTAAACCTTCCTAAAGGTGCCGGGGGTGGTGGTGGTGGTGGTAGGGAGGGAATGTGGCCTCTGTGCCTTTCGTGGAGACTGAGGGATAGGTGGCGTAGGTGGTGGCAGAGAACCATCTCCCCTGGGTAGAAGCAATGCAGTGGAGGACTAGGCCACAGGCTGGGGACTGGGGCTGATTCTGCTTTCATTCTCACAAGCTTTTTAGTGTGTGGCAGTTGTGGATTTAAATCACCTTCAGTACTGAAAGACAGGAAGCTTCACCCCACCGTTGAATTGTCCCCAAGATACAGGAGAAGCAGGCTTATTCTTGAAAAGAACCTGTACTAGCCTGCATTGGAGAGGAGAGCTGGTCTTGTAGTAGCAAGCATGACTTGTCCCCATAGCTAAGCAGGGTCTGCCCTGGTTGCATCTGAATGGGAGACTTGATGTGTGAGCACTGCAAGATATTCCCCTCAGGGGATGAAGCTGATCTGGGAAGAGCAGAAGGTTTCATGTTCCCTCCCTGGCTTCTCCAAGATAGGGCGGAGAGAGATTCCTGCCTGCAACCTTGGAGAAGCTGCTGCCAGTCTGTGAAGACAATACTGAGCTAGATAGACCAATGGTCTGACTCAGTATACGGCAGCTTCCTATGTTTCCTATGTTCCTATGCATTAGTAAAAAAGACAAAAAGTGCAATAAGACCTTTGAACTCACCACAGCCAATTAATGGTCTGAGTACCATGATGCAATTATGCAATAGATTCAGGATGCAGTCATATGTGTTCCCATAAACAGGACAACATTCCTTTCCCTGTAATCTTTAGTTTTCTCCCAGTTAACCTTTTTTTTAGCCTCCAGCCATGAGCTCCTAGCCTTGGGTCCCACCTCTTGTTGGACTATGTGTTCCGTCTTTCCCCACCACAATGGCTAAAGGTCATACCAACCACCCCAGCCGCTCTCTTTGTGCATCCAGTGAGAATGAGCGCTTGCTTTCAAACTTTCTTGCCTTAGTAAATCATTCAGAGACGATCAGGCTCTTATCACCTTGAATGTTTAACCATACTCAGTTCTGTATGGATTAGGAATACATCAATTATTCCCAAACCACTCAGTTAAATTTTACTGGTTTAGTTGTGAATCTTACCTTTTTTAGTATGCTTGATCTTGGAATTCCTCTTGTCTTCACCAACAGCTCAACAGTATAGTGCTTAATTCCTGTTGCAGTCAACATAGGTTTAGAATTCATATGTATTCCATGATCCTCATTGCACATTTGCCAGCCAAATATTCACAGTAATCAGGAGGTGTTCATCATAGCTGATGCATAGTAATTCATTGTAGTAATTATTTGGTTGTTTGGTTGTAGTAATTATTTGGTTATGTTCTGCTCCAAAGAGGCAGTACAAACTGCAAAGATTGTCAAGAGATCACTCTTGCGGGGCAAAAGGGGTTAGAGCAAGAATACCTCTCATGCCCAGTGCCAGAAACTGTGCAGTCTATGCCCAACAAGTAATGGCCATCGGTTGTAGCAATCCAGCACAGGAGAGAAGCCCAAACTTGTAGAAGGGCACCACACCAAGTAAGGGCCTTTTTGCAAGAGAAGAAGAAGAGGATGGGGCCATGGCTGACTCATTTTGCTCTGAATCTAGACTCATCAAGGTCTCCAAGTTCTTATTTCTCCTGCACAGATCTTAGTTTGGATGTAGGCCAAGTTGTTTAATGTGTTATATCCTTTGAATATATCCTTTGCTTTTAATTACTTAAAATACTTGTATGTGCTTTAAGCTGAAATATCTCAGCTCACTTTATCATATTTAGCCATAGGCCATTATGGCACTGATCCTGTCTACTAAGATGAGAAAATTATTGCATATATTAAGAGTAAACTAAAGAATGAGCAATTAACAGCTACCTCATTCAGAACTTTTGCCCATTTCCCACGCCTACTGCAAAAAAAAAAAAAAAAAGCAAGCTGTGTGTCATTTTTAAATCTTCAGCTGTTAACAAGCTGCAAATAATATCAGTTATAGACCAGCCTATACGTATGGACAAGGGATGTGACAATATTTCCCCATTTGCTCATTCTAAGGGGACACTGCAGCACACAGGTCAAGCCTAAACTGGAATTCTAAGCATTGTATGCATCAGGGTAGTCGGAAATTTGCAGCACTTGACCAGAGCTCTGGGTCTTATATGAGGTTCTAAATACTGAAAATGGAAACATGATCTATTGGGTTAGAGTCATTAAAGGTGGCTGCAGGCAGCACTGCAACCATGACTTGTGAAAGGGTTTCACAGAAAAATGAGGTGTTAAGGTGGAAAAGCTAATGCTCTTCAGCCATATACCATCTGGAAATGAGTCTGGAGTGATACTGATTTTGATTCAAAGTAAAGGAAATTGTAGTGTAATGGAATGATGTTGCTTGCATTATCAGTTATTCTACCACTGCAGCCCTGTAGATGTCAGGAAAAAATGCTGTCACAATCTTACCTATGTGCAGGCTGAATGTGAAAGCCAGTGCAATCCAAAGATACAGAACATCAGTTTCAAAAGATATAATGAGGGAAGTGGGGTGGGGGAAGTTTAAGAAAACTGTTCAAACTAGGGAATTGTTTGAGCTGCTTGATTTAATAGCTCACAATGATTGAGCTATAACAAAACCACTTTATCCCTGAGACAACAGAAATCATGAAATAAACTCTGGAAAGGAACCAAGGATTTTTGTGGGGAAACTCATGTGGTCCCACAGAGCTCAAGGACTTGTAGGAAATGTCTTTGAAATCAAAGTTTATGAATCACCAGTGCCTATAAAAATTGCCTGCAGATGTTCTAAAGTGCCCCTTTGGTTCTGATTGCCAAAAAGGTAAACCAAGGGTGGAATATGGTAGATGTAAAAGGAAGACCTGTAATAGTGATTATTTTCATGAGCACAGTGCAGAAAAACATTTTTATTTATTTTCTTCAGCTCCTATTCTTGTGTTGCTCAACATAGTGAACACAAAACAGTATGGGCTGAGTTCAAATGGGAGGAGAGCTGGTCTGGTGGTAGCAAGTATGAATTGTCTCCTTTGCTAAGCAGGGTCCACTCTGGTTTACATTTGAACAGAAGACATGTGTGAGCACTGTAAGATATTCCCCTCAGCGGGATGGGGCCGCTCTGGGAAAAGCATCTGCATGCTTGCATGAAGAAGGTTCCAAATTCCCTCCCTGGCATCACCAAGATACGGCTGAGAGAGACTCCTGCCTGAAACCTTGGAGAAGTCGCTGTCATTGCAGACAATACTGAGCTAGATGGACCAGTGGTCTGACTTGGTATAAGACAGCTTCTTATGTTCCTAAATAACTTCATAATCTACGTGGGGAAAGCATCAGAGCTGAGCAGGGGCATAACTATAATAGGGCAAGGGGAGACAGTTGTCTGGGGGACCACTGCCTGGGGGGGGCAGAGGCAAGTCACATGACTGACTCCCACAGCCATGCACCCACCCAGGCTTCCTTCAGTTGCATTCATCCTCCGAAATTGATGTGAATGTTAAGACCTGAAGCTACCAGAACAGCATGCCTTTCTCTAGCACCCTTGTCTCTGGGCCCCCTCCAACCTTGCTACGCCCCTGGAGCTGAGCTGTACAGTAAGAACCAGGAATCAGAAGCAGTAAAGACTATCCTTGCTCAGGGAAAATTCCAGTATGAACAGGAAACCCCTATGGCCCTTCCTGATGAGGCCAGCCAATGGTCAGCTTGAGTGAGCGGAGTCATTCTAATATAGCTGGCAGGGGTTCTCTTCTGCCCTTCAGCTGTGGATAATGAGACATTCAAGCTATTCTCACAAGCAGCAGGAACCAGACTAAGGGAGCCCAGCCTGGTTCCTGCTGCTCATGTGCAGCATTGGGAGCTGGGCGGCTCCCGGAGGAGGCTTGATGGCAAGCCGGCTTATGGAGCCTGCTGCTCAACCCAGGTTTCAGATGTGAGTACACCCGAAAAGCAGGTTAAATGATCATGTGTTGCCATGGTGCAGCTCTGTGCCGCAGCAGCTCATGAGTACCCTCCCAACCGGGGAGACTACAACAAGCCTCCTGGTGTCAGGGGGCTCCCCACAATGCACCATGCACTTGCATGGTGCTTTATGGAACTTCTGGCAGCTGGGAGACCCCTGAACCCTGCCGCCCTAACTGGCTCTGTGACGGAGCCAGTAATCATCTGGGTGGCCGATCCAGCCGCCCAAGAAGGGCTCTCTGCTCATCTGCGGGGAGAGTGGGTCAAGCTTTCCCCACAACCCCCCTTTTGGCTCTATATACAGACCATGCGTAGAGCCTTATTGAGTGAATGGGAACGGGGGGGGGGTATATTCCTGGAAGTGGGGAAGAGGCAGGGGGCAGAAATAGGAGCAAAAAAGCCATGTACCATACTTTCCAGGTCCAGTTGTTCTGAAATGCCCCCCAAGCCCCCAATTAGGCCAATTTTACACAAATGATTGTTGGATTATTTTTCAAAAGAGCCACCAAATGGCTGCTTTCAGCAAAATTGCCACATAGGAACTGCAGATGCATGGATTTTAACCCTTTTAAAAACTGTGTATACCAAGGCTGGGTCTCCAGTACCTGACTACAGACACGCAGGTGCTGGGACCATGTATGATGAGGTCCGCCTGTAGCAGGGAAGACATTGGGGCTATTCTCACGATCAACAAACATCGGGCTAGGAGAGCCTAGCCCGATTGTTGTTGATCGTAAGAACCACCGGGCTTGCAGGCGAGCCCAGTGATTCTTGACCGGCTAACCTGTTCAAGTAGCCCGCCCCTTAGCCCGGGTTTGTGGAGTGAGTGATCTGCAAACCCGGGCTATTGGATCATGAGTAGCTGTGGCGTGGCTCCGCGCCACGGCTACTCATGAGGAGACCCCCAGAGGGGAGGCAAAAAACTGCCTCCTGGCTCCGAGGGTCACGCCAGCATGCCCTGTGTGCTCGCGCAGGGCATGCTGGAGCTTACGGGCTATAATATTCAAAATATTATAGCAATGAACTATATAATAAGCATGCACCTGAAGCAGAATATTTGTTCTAACAGAGCTTCTGTAAGAACCAAGACTGTGAGGGAAGATTGTAACGAATATGGATTTTAAAAGGGAAGGCATACAATATATGACTAGGGAAGGTGAGAAAAACCCTACCATAAAAAAGAAAATAAAAATAGAACAAAAATACGAGATCAAGCAACAGGCTCATGTCCCAGTTTATAGAAAACCTTAACTGCTTCCTGAAAGGAGGCAAAACCCCCAATAGCACAGCTTGTAGAAGCCCAATACAGTTACTGAAAGGTGGTGATGGTGGGGAGTAGAGCCTATATTCACATTCATCTTGAGTAAAGGTGAGATGGACAAAATGGGAAGATAAACAAAATATGGATTTGGCCAATTTACATGAAAGAAATTTCTGCCTATGTCAAATCCCATCATAACTTGTTCATGTTTCTTGGAGTCGGTGATAAATTGTGATCCAAAAAACAAATGGGGGGCAGGGGGCAATGTCAGGCATATTTCTTACTGCATGTAAAATTAAATAAATTAAATATATATACATATACACCCATATGTATACATCTACATATACTGTACATAATCACATACACAGACATATACACAGATGGTTAAAACTCAAGGAGGAAAGGGGGGGCACCCTGAAAATTAGGTGTACAGGAGCACTGTACACCATAAATAGACAAAGAAGAAAGGGGGTGAGAAAGTAACTACAATATCAATAAGAACAATAAATTCATCTAATGAACATAGATAATACAATAATAACCGGAAAGTAGTGGTGTTATGAATAATAAATAATAGATAAATTTGGCAATATATATGCAAAACATTAACTGTCATTCACAGTAACCCAACATCATTTTAACCTCTTCATCTCTGTCCCCCTCCTCTGTTTATCCTACCCCTTCCAAGAAAAACAAAACAAAGCCACACCACAGTAGTTAAAGTCTTGTATAGGGATATGCGCAGGATCGATTTGGCCAGTTCGGTTCAAATCTGGTCCAGAACCGACCCAGCCTGGTCTTACTTGGGGCTCGGCCAAACTGTGTTTGATCCATTTCGGCCATCGAATCGGGCCAAACCAGTTCGTGGGCCTGCTCGGTTATAATTGTAAAGGGTAACCCTTGAGAATTACACTTTACAAGTAAAGGGGGCATCCCTAATCTGAATGGTAAAGGTGCCAGGTGGGGGTAGTGAGAGAAAGCAGCCTCCATACCTTTAGAGGAGGATGTGGCGGAGGCAGCAGAAAAGCATCTGAGGAGGCGGTGGGCGGTGGCAGGGGCTGCTCCAAGCCACCCACCAGCCTCCAAAATGACAGCCCAAGACATCTGCCGCACCAGAGGCCATTTGCGTCACCACGCAATTTGCTTGGTGATGCAAATGGCATCTATGCATGCATGTAGGTTAAGAAAATGTCCTCTGTCCATATGTAGAGGCCAGAACTCGGCTGCAGCTGGCCCAGGCTGTCATTTGGGAGGCCGGCAGTGGGCTTGGAGGAGCCGCCACCCCTGCTGCCTCCAATGCTTGTCTGCGGCCTCCACCGTGGCCTCCTCTAAAGATCCAGAGGCCAATAGAGGCTGCTTTCTCTTGCTACCCCCCAGCACCTTTACCATTAAGATTAGGGATGCCTTTACTTGAAAAGGGGAATCCTGAAGGATTCCCCATTACAAGTATACCTGAGCCAGTCTGCGAACCAGTTCTTAGAACTGGGGGCTGGGCCACTTCGAACTTGGACTGCTTGAACTGGGCTGGCTCAAAGTCGAGCCCAGCTTGAAGCAAGATGGCTCACATATCCCTAGGAATGCTCACAAAATTCTAAAGCAAAACAAGGAATATGGGGGCGGGCAGGCCTGATTACAAGGGAGAGCTTGCTTCAGAGCTTCCTGTGCTTTCTCATTTGCCATCAGCAGCTCTTTTCTTTTTATCTTTAAGCCCATTTCACTTTTTATCTTTAAGCCCATTAGACTTCCCCATTTCAACTTGCAGAGGGATTTTAACAGGATATTTTCATTGCTTTCAGTTAATATCTCACTGTGGTGCTGATTGAAAGATGGTTTAAGGCCGTGAAAATAGAGCTGGAATTTGGCACCAGGCAGGAGCTCCCTCAAGGCAGGTCCTCACTGATAGCCATCTTAACCAAAACTTACAACAGCCTTAATTAATTAATCAAAAAACCCTTGAAAGGGATGGCACCAAAATGCTCAGTAATATTTAAGCATCAGTCATGTCAGACCTTTGCTGCTGCAACATCTGTGTTGTTGGCTATTTGGTGTTTGACTGTAATTCTACCTGCACTTACCACTGTTGTCTTGGCTATAGGTAGGCAATTTTATTGATTGATTTCTTGAGAGGAGCTACATTATAGGGATGGAGGGTGGCCAGTGCTGTGGCCCCCCTAGCTCTACCGCCTGCATCTGATGTCAGACACAGGGAGCAGTTAGCCACGCCCCCCGCATCTGACATTTAGCATGGTGTGGCCCCATTTGGGAGCTAAATCGGCCCGCACTGCGTTCACAGCATGGCTGGAGCAGCTCTCCCTGACATTAAAGCTGCACTGCAAATGCATCACTGGTTGATTTAGCTCCCAAATGGGGCCCCGTGGCCCCATTTGGGAGCTAAACCACACCCCCACATCTGATATCAGATGTGGGGTGTGTGTCTGTGGTGTGAGGCATGGCCCTTGAGGGGTGGTGTCCCGGGTTCTTTGAACTTGTCCACTCACTGGTGGCTCTGCCCCTGCTACGTTACCTTGACCTCTGGTAACCTCAGAACCAGTGTTGGGATCCTAGTGTGTTTACATATGGATACTCTCTGCCTGCTGATTTCTTGTGGCCCCATGGATATTGCTAAATGATGGAACTGGACAACAGAGGAAAATGTAGAACAGAAAGAGAACAACTGTGTTATCTAAACTGAGCCATTTAGATAGGCTGGGTTATAAATTGGAATACAGAGAGAGAGAGAGTTTCATTTTGAATTGAAGAAACAAGTGGGTTTAAAACAAAACCCAAACAAGACACTTTTCAGTTGATTGGAACCAGAATATAAGAAATAATGTTGTCCACAAAATTGGCTTTGATGCAGATTACATATCTGAGTAATAGACTCTCCCATGCTGGCATCGCATCAGGAGTTCAGAGAACTTCACTGAATTATTTTCAAAATAATTAATATAACAAAGAAAAAGGTCTTAATCATTTTCTATGTATAGCAAGAAAAAGACATATGAGAGACAAATGTTTCCTTTGTACTGACATTGGATGGATGGCTGCGTACATCTGAAAATAAAATCTGGCTGGGAAATAACTCACCGCGTTTAAGTGAGTGATGAAACAGCATGATGTAAAGTCTTAAGCAAATTGATTAGGCATGTGCACATGACACTTCAGATATGCAATAATGTCCTTAGGAATCTGGATCAGTTGGTGCATTTAAAAAGTATGGTGCCTATTACTAACCATTCACTCCCTTGAGCATCCATATCAAAGACAAGGCTTTAACTGTCATTTTAATGTAGGGAACTGAATTTTGTACAGACAAGTAAGAAATGGGGAAGAAATATAAGCAAAATATTTCATGGAGTTCATTAGTTTTAGAAGGCTATGGTATGGTTTACATTTGTATTTGTAAGAAGGGTTTTATTTGGGGTCTTTGCACTTGAACTGGAGGCAAAGAACTGGAGTATGCAAAGAACTGGAGGCAGGAATACAGTCTCATACAGCCTTGTCTTCTGATGCAAAGGTCACATGTTTTACAAACGCAAACCCTAACCAGCTCTTCCACCCTGCAGACTGTTCTCCAACAACTAATCCAAACCTAACCTGTATCACTCAGGGTGTGGCTATAAACTTAAAACATTTTAATACCCGCTTAATGGTCAAAGGCAGAGGCAATCAAAGTATACACTCATCTGGAAGCTTCAAGCAACCATGGCTTCTTGATGAGTTTACCTACATCATACTGTGTTTGCAAACATGTTTCTTATCTTCAAACTTTATATGTTTAGGGATACGCTTGAAGCATCTTAGGGGCACCCCTAAAATGTTTGAAATGACCCATAAAATGCCATTTACTATAATAAGGATGAAAGCAAACTAGCCCAATAGAAATATCTAAGCAAAGAAATGCTAAAGAGGTAACACTGAAGCTCTGCTATAGTCTTAGGACTCAGATCATGCTTTATTAAGCATTCTTAACAAGTAACCCAGATGTTATACACTTAAAAAATGACACCTCTGTAATCCTGCCACTGCTCTGAGAGAAACAATAAGGCTGTTCTCACAAGCAGCCACGCCCAGGCTTGGGAGCCACTGGGGTCCACCGGAAACCTCCAGGATCCATGCAAATTCTGGCACTGGCATGTCGCCAAGCATGGCTCCGTAGCTCAGCTGTGCAAGGCAGGATGCTAGACCAGATGGTAAACATTTGGTTAAAGAGATGGGCACCTAGACTGCCTGTCTCACAGTGGAATCCCCCAGTGCACTGCACTCATCACATGGTGGATTCCTGGAGGCTGAGATGCATTGTCCCAGCCTCCAGGAAGCCGCACAGCTCCCCGGACAGCCACTCATGTGCATGGCCTTGCTCTGCAGCCAGGAGTCAGTGGGAAGGGCATGGAGATTGTGGAAGGGAAATGTTGTGCAGTCTTCCCCCCTCCCTGCCCACCCGCCCCACCTCTGATCATGTGAATAATGACTTCTTGCAATATGAACAGGTCTTAAACCAAACTCAATATAATCTCCTCTCACCAGAGTTACCATTAAGAACAGATCATAAAAAGCCCTGCTGGAAGAAACCAAAATGTTCACCATCTAGTCCGGCATCCTACCTTGCATAGTGGCCCACCAGATGCATAGGAACATAGGAAGCTGCCATATACTGAGTCAGACTATTGGTCTATCTAGCTCAGTATTGTCTTCACAGACTGGCAGCTGCTTCTCCAAGGTTGCAGGCAGGAATCTCTCTCAGCCCTATCTTGGAGAAGCCAGAGAGGGAACTTGGAAGAGCGGCTTCAGAGCGGCTCCAGAGCGGCTTCCCAGAGCGGCTCCATCTCCTGAGGGGAATACCTTACAGTGCTCACACTTCTAGTCTCCCTTTAATATGCAACCAGGGCAGACCCTGCTTAGCTAAGGGGACAAGTCATGCTTGCTACCACAAGACCAGCTCTCCTTAACACCTAACACATTGGCATGCAGGAAGCCAATGTGTTAGGAATGAAGGCATGCTCCCCAGAAATGTAAGTAGCCAATTGCCTCTGAACAAAGGTTCCATATAGCCAGCATCACAAACAGCTGTCGGTATACTTCCCTTCCATAAGTTCCCTCTTAAAGCCATCTAAACTCATGGCTATCAGAGTGGCATAGCAAGATCAGAAGGGGCCCATGTTCAATAAATGAACATTGCGGGGCCTCCCCCTCTAGTTCTTTTTGCAGCATCACAGGCACTGCCAAAATGTTTTAAGCTTTATTTTATGGTGGTGGCCGCTGCTGCTGCCGCTAACACAAAGCCTTCCCCAAACACCCCCCACTAACCTTGCCACTATGGGCACCATGCCACTGTTGCTGTTGCTCCCTGCTGCTGCTGCTGCTGCTGCTGCTTCTCTTTCTCCTCTTCTTGCCTCCTGTCTACTGTCACTTCTCAGCTGGCTTGTGCAGCCGTAAGGGGCTGAATGGCCTCTTTCCTCTCTCAAGCCAACGAGAGAGCAAAGAGGCCATCCAGCTTCTTACCACCAAACAAGCCAGATGGGAAGTTGTGGGTATGCATGCACCCTGAAGCCAACTATACAGTACGTCAGCTGATTAGGGCTATGCACATCCACCATTTAATGGACACCCACCATTGAAAAGATCTGGGGGCCAAGCTCAAAGCCTCCTCCCCATGTTAATAATAAGTCTTTTCATGCTCTCTAGGAATCCAACACTCTACCAGTTTTTGATACTATTAACCACCAATGCATCTACCAGTCTCGGGTAGTGTGGAAGACTGGGGCACTAAAGAATTGATCTGGGACACACTCTTATGCAGTCCAATGCTGTCAACACCTCTGCACTTCTGACAGGCAGTTACACTGCTATGAACTCTTTGACCACCTCCTTTCAACCTGCATCATGATCAAAGATCTATCTATACGTTTTCTGAGGCTGGGGTGTGGGGAAGGAAATAATTCACTTTTTTTTTCTTCCTCTACAGTCTATAGATTCTGTATCAATGTCTTAGAATGTGCAATGTGTCTTGAAGCCAGTCCTAGACCAGATAAAATGGGGATGGAGAAGCAAGGACTCTCACTGCTAGTCTCTAATTTGTTCTCTTCAGGCTCAGAATACATTTTTAAATGTATCAATGATACAACATAGATTCCAATTCTAATTGCAATCTAACATTGCAAGAAACAGGTTGCTATGAGTTAATAATTTTAGATCCAAATCAAAATAACCACAATTGTTTATATTAGTTTAATTACATTCATCCTTACTCAAGATTTTAATGCATTTTAAAAAATCATATTTTTCTATTATAATAAGAAATTAGATGTATATTATTATGACTTATCAATTATTATGACATGGCCACAAGTTTTATAACAGAGTTTCCTTCTGAACCCTTATACAATATTCTGTTCCTAGCAAACATCTCTTCATTAAGTGATTCCCAGAAGTACCCAATCTGTGTGTAATGATCTGAAAAGCCTGCATTATACATTGACCTGGTGCTTCTATTATTAATAGGCCCTTCTTTTGCCCTTCTTCGCTGATTGACATCTATCTGAGACAATTAGATGCCTTAAAACTGTTACCTGAAGGCCTATGAACATTATTGTGGCTGCAAGCAACAACCAAGCAAAGTCTGGTTGGTGTCTATCTTATGTTTCTTTTTAGATTGTGAGCCCTTTGGGGACAGGGATCCATCTTATCATTTTTGGAAAGGCGGTATAGAAATCGAATAAATAAATAAATAAATAAATAAGTCAGAGCAAATGAACTGAAGCCAGGGAAGTCAATAGGACTAAATCAACCCAAGTTCAAGGATTGTGGCTAAATGTGTTTGTTGATCTAGTCCTCTTGCTCTATATAATGTATTTTTGCATTATGCATAAATATGTATTTTATGTTCATAATGCTTGAAGCAGAAACATATATTTCTATCCGCTGGATGTAACTATTGTACAATTTGTCTAACTTGTATTCTACAAAGTTATATCATTTTATAGCAGAAAGAGAACCTATGTTGTTTATGGGGAACTTCATAACATTTCAAGGGCATAAATGGATCACTCATCTCAGCTATAGAAAATATTCTATGGCAGAGAATATTCTGTAATATTCTCATCTGCCATAGAAAAGATAAATTTCTCTCCAGTGCTCCTTTACACCTTTGTCATTGTTGAAGATAGCTTCAGAATGTATAGCATATAATTGAAATTCAAGAGCCGATAGGGGAATGAATCCCTCCAGCAGACTTTCGACAAAAGCTCTCTGTTGAAGTCTCTCTTGAATTTCATTATTAACCATTCAAAGTGCTGCCTTCCTTTTCTTCATGGTCTTCCTGTTAAGCTGGAAACAAGGATTCTGTCCAGCTACACGTCCCTGTCTCCTTTACCCAGCCTGGCTAGGCTTATCAGGTCTGGCCTCAGAACAGGGACAGGCCCCCTCTCCGGGGACCCTGACACTCTCCACCAGCCAGTCTCTCATCTCCGGCCGGCTCCTTATATGCCTCCTCACAGGCTATGCATTGCCCGCCCCCAATTACAAGGCCCACGACCCTCTTTATTACCTGTAATTGATTACCCCTTACAACTGTTGCCAATGCCTCTCCCCCTTCTCCTTCCTCCTGCTCAGACCCCTTCCCTTCGGGAGGCATGCTGCTGATATTGTCCTCACACGCCTCCCCTTCAGTCTTATCAGGGCTCTGCTCCTCCTCCACTGGAGCTGAGTCCCTGCCTGTTGGCAGTCTTTCCTCCATCTCTCCCTGTCTGCCACCCATCCCTGTCGCCTTGGGCCCTCTCACCACTCCGTCCTTGGAGGAAAGGACAGCCAGCCTCACTGGACAGACTCATTCCTAGATATTTACAAACGCAGTAGCACTTTCAGCGTAATCTCCCTCTGTCTTCCACCGCCAATGAGAGCAGGGCATTCCCTCAGCAATAAGGGGCGGTGGGGGGCAGTCTCACAAGTGCAACAGCTTGCCATAAAGAGATATGATAGCAATATGAACAGAATTGGACATAGAGGTGGCAGGGTTGGATGTATGATTCTTTCCTGCCTATGGCACCCTCTTGCACTGGTGGAAGTGACAAACCACATGGGGCATTCCTGTTTAGTAGATTAAATTGTATGTGTGGCTTGATGGTGTTCTTCTTGTAACTAGCACTCAGTGGAAGGATGTGGACAGACTTTTCTTTCCCAATGTGCAAACACTTATGCATTGACAGAGTGGAGCTAGCAAGTCTGAAAGGGTTCTTCATTACTACTACTACTACTACTGCCGCCGCCACCACCATAATAAAGTGCTTTAGATTTAGTACCATTCTAAAGGCTAGTATGCTTTGGGGGTGTGTGTGTCACATTTTCTGACTGTACAGTACAGATAAGTTCTTAGTTTGACCTGTGTGCTTTTGAATGTGAATTGTTACAGGGCTTGGCTGCTTTCTGGCCTACCTTTCCCCACTTCTTAACACTTTAGGTCATCCCTGGCTTGGATGGTCATGCCAACATGGTGGCTTGCATCCTTCTGCTGCTTGCATAGTGCTGCATATACTATGATGGTTGGATCATATTACAAAAGGAAAGAGTTAAAGATCTTTCCCACACACTGTTATCCTGATCCTCACTGAGCTCCCTGAAGTGGTTTAACTTAAAAAAAAAATTTTTTTTAAGACATACAGGTCAAATTATACATTTAATGTAACATGCAGTTTGGCATGAACTGTCCCACATTTGCTGAATAAATTCCACTAATATTAATGGGATCCTCTACCACGTAATCAGTGTAGAATCATAGCATCACACAAGCAAATGATGCTCATGGTTGGCTGATTGTGCTAATTTGTCTTGGAAATATTTTCACTATTCAAAGTTGTGGTTTGCAAAAGTAATTTAATGGTTTGACCAAACAGCATTGAACCATATAGTTTAACCATTCAAGAGAAATGATTAATAGGATGGTATTTCTTATATATATATAATTATATCTCTCTATATATTTGATAGTTTTACTTACATAAAGTTGGCGACTTAGCAGCAAGTTTCACTTTCTTACAGAAAGAGCGGGAGACCAGATAATGCGTTATGTGATTTACTCTAAATTTGGACTCACGTAATATGATGAAGGTATTCTTATGAAGGCCGTGATGAAAGTATTCTTAAGGACCTTTTGAACAGATCTGTGTGGAGCTGACTGTCCAGTGCTCTTGCCACCTTATCTGCTGTTCTGCCCACTTTATCTTGAGCCCAGAACAATGAGATAACTCCAATTCTCAAGAGCATTTACCTCAAAGACAGAAGATTTTCTATTATGCAAAGATTGCTGTTTGAGCCCCATGATTTCCACATTCCTGAAGGCTCTGCTCTCTCTGCTGCATTCATTTACCCATAACAGCAGATCCTCCACTGATTAAAAGCCAATGGTGTTTGTTCTTTTAATTAAAGAAAGATGAGATAAAGTATACATAATTGTCTGACAATATGCACTCACAGGAAGTGCACCATGACCCTCAGCACTGTGTAAAATGGCAGGCTGTGTATTTTGTGGTGCAGCATCCACATGCATGCATTTTCACACATATGCTTAGAGTCAAGATATATCCACCCTCCCAACCCTGCTCAGAAATGTAAGTTCTAGAATAACTTGGAGAGGTAGCTCAAGAGCTTTGAAGAATGACAACCTTTGGAACTGACCTGACTCAAACACACTTTTAACAAGGCATCTCCAATAGGGATAAAATAGGGGAGCAGTCACCAAGAGGAGGCAAAAGAAAGTAGGAACCATGCCCAGTACATAGAGGCAATTGGTAATGTGGCTGAACTCAGCCTTTCCTTTATGGAATGGCAATAAGAAAACATATTGCATAGAGGCAGCTGAGGAATCTGATAATCAAAGCAGATTTTATAATCTTCATAAACAGTACCCTGTAGTGGTTAGAGGGTTGGACTGAGACTTAGAAGATGATGGTTCAAATCCCCACTAAGCCATGAAATCTGTTGGATGGCCTTGGGCAAGTCATACTCTCTCAGCCTAATCACTCACAAGGATGTTGTAAGAATACAGTTAGGATGAAGACACACTTTGAGTACTGCCTTAAGCTCCTTGGAGGAAGAATGGGATAGCCAATAGGGATGTGCACAAAATGGATTTTGCTTTTTTGTTTCTAGCTCAAAACAAAACTCAGACAGCCAAAATGTTTTGTCAAAACAGTGAATGAACCAGTTGTTTCAACAGGACAAAACTTGAAACATTTCAAGTATTTCAGCCATAAGGAACAATGGGGAAACTCAAAATACCCCATCGTTCCCATGGTTAGCTCCTAGGGACACCAAAGAGGGTTGGGTGGTAGGGCATGATGGGTGCTACCTACCACCCAATCCACAAAAGAAATGGATAAGCAGGTGATATTTAACAAATTTTTAACAGTTTCCCCAAACCCACATAGGAACACAAGCCATTGCCAGAAAACCAATCAGCAAGGGGAAAACAGGCCTTCAAAATGGTGCTCAAAATGTTGAAACATTTCAGATCGAAATGGGGTTGTTTTGTTTTGAACTCAAAACAGGCCCTTTATTTAAAGGGTGTTTTGTTTCATGCTCAAAACACTCAAAGTGGCTCATTATGAGTAGAAAACTTTTGACGTCAAAATGTTTTGCACATCCCTAATAACCTGGCCCCTCCTGGCCCCCTCCCGGTTCCCACATGTCGGCATTTGAGCTCCATACGGCCGCTTCAGCGGCAGGGCCGGCCCCGCCACTGCCTCCTCCGCCCTCCCCGGTCCCCGCTTCTCCTCCTTTCACGCGGAGAGGCAACATGGCCGCCTGGTGCCTGCGGCCGAGAAAGACACGGGCGCAGAGACACGGGCGCACACCCAAGCCTTTTATTATAGAGGATTCATATATGTATGTGCTTGGGTATCCTATTTTCCATATCTATCTATCCTGTTTTTAAGAGGGGCTTCAAAGTTTGTTTGTTTTTTAAATTCTGGTAGGCATCCAATAACTAATTGCTTTATGTAGCTCTAATTGCTTCGCTATTGCTTTATTGCAGTTTTGATTGATTGATTGACTGATTGATTTCTGTACCGCCCTTCCAAAAATGGCTCAGGGCAGTTTACACAGAGAAACAACAAATAAATAAGATGGCTCCCTGTCCCCAAAGGGCTCACAATCTAAAAAGAAACATAAGATAGACACCAGCAACAGTCACTGGAGGTATTGTGCTGGGGGTGGATAGGGTCAGTTACTCTCCCCCTGCTAAATAAAGAGAATCACCACATTAAAAGGTGCCTCTTTGCCAAGTTAGCAGGGGGTTTGTCTTATAGTTGTTAAAATGTCCTAATTATTTTTAAAGTATTTATATATATATTTTTAATGGTATGTTGCTTAGAATTCATCTTGATGTAGAAATGCACCAAGGATGTAGAAATGCAGGATATGCATGGAACAAGAATAATTATTAACACCTTTTCCCATACATACCGTAAGCTATATACTTACACCAGTTCAAATTCAGAACCAGTATTGTGTTGTCCTGTCCCTAAATCATTAAAAAGGAGGCAAGGAGAGCTGATGAAGGGGAGGAACCTGTAGTCCTGTCTGCCACTTACATAAGCAAAACCAGGACATTTTCAGAGCAGGTTTTACCACGAGTTTACTGGGAGGCTTTACTGCAAACTTGAAGTTGTCCCCCCGAAATGATGCAAATAGTGGATTTTTTAAACCCCAAATATAATCGGGCTACACACTAAAACACACAGTGAAAAACCCAAATTGTGCATGAACTGCTCCCCGATAGATCACAGGGACTTCGGGGTAAATCTGGCTGATATGTGAATGTACCCCCCTCCATTCCGGAGGAGATGTGAGTTAAAGGGCTTTAAAAGCTTTTTAAAAGCTCTGTGTGAAAAACTTCTAGGATATCTACAGAATGAAAAGAGAAAAGATTCAGTGGCCCACTATTGCAAGAGAGACAGATGTCTTTCTAATATTCACTGGTTTGTGTGTGTGTGTGTGTGTGTGTGTGTGTTAAATGGCTATGTGCTACTGTCCTTGTGGAACAGCTGATACATGCTCGGTCTGTAAAGCTTTTTTTTAACTTCAATATTAAAAGTTTACAAAATTGTGTTTTGGCCACTGTCACTCATGATGGCAAAGGCTTTGAGGGCAGCACGCACCCACAACAAACAACATTTAAAAAAGGAGATTGCCTGGAAAGGTTCTGTGGCCTTGTTGCTGGAAATGCAGTGAGGAGGAAGCATTTTCCTCCTGTGGAAGTTCTGAGTGTCACACAGCTGCTAAGGGCACATAACCTCCTGTCAAACAAGGTGGCAACCCTTTTAGAAGCTGGAAAATAAGTCAAACGAATGAACTAAAATAGGTGCGAGGCCAAACTCTTGGCTCCATTGCACAGCCTTGTAATGTAGGCTCCCTGCCAGAGATTTCTAGGGGGACTGGGGATGGAAAGGAATCCTCCCCTTCATTCTCAACTATTTTGCAGCTGCTTCTGCTTCCTCAGAGCTGTCACAGCCCTGCTGCTCCTGCATATGTGCAAGCCAGAACAACAGGTGAAACCGCATAGCTGAAGGTCCATCAGCCTCACCACATGCCATTAACAAAATTGGCCACGCACTGGCCCGCCTCACTGGCTCTTCAGACTACAGCTCCAAATTGCACTGTGTACAGAATGGCTTATAACAGGCTCCACAGGTTTTTTTGCAGGCCTCCCTTCTGTAACTGGTTACTGGTTTTTCCCCCAGCCTCAACTGTCACACACAAAACACAAACGGAAATGGCCTCAGTGAAAGGGAGAAGAGCTTGTTTCAACAATTTCCCTCAGAGCAAGAGAATGTTGGACTGGAGCCTTTTCTCCAGTCATGGTCAGCTCTGCAAACAGCCTTTATACAAAAGGCTGTAGCTGTCCATGTCCCTCTAAGAGGTTAGGAATGGGCTTATCATCCTAACATCTCCTGCATTCTAGCATCCCCTCTGCCCTGCTAAGTTACATCCATCTGGGTTCCAGCCCATCTCCAGCTACCTCATACAATCACCTGTTCTGGAAAATGTATTTGTATGCCTTAATTATGTGCACATCACTGATAATTTTCCATACCTTAATTATGTGCACATCACTGATAATTTTCCGAAAGTGTCATCAAACATGTACCCATCCTGATGATACTGTGTCCTCTGACCTCATTTTTGTAATCATTTTCTGCACTCCAGTTATTTGTGCTTGCGCTGCCACTCTTGATGCACCGACTTACCTCATCTCATCCAGTGTCACTGTGGCCCTGTTTTAGTCCTGCAAAATCTGTCTATTGGCCTAAGGCTTGCAAGGGCCTCAGTGACTTCAGGTGGTCCAATGAAGGCCTTTTGCTGCTGTTAGTGCAGTTGTATTCATGATGTGGCTTCAGCTGGTCTGATGTCACAAAGTGAATTTCAAGCCTAGGCCTAGTGGGCTGCTTAGGCCTAGATCACACAGACAGTATATGTGGTAATATGATTGTTTCTGGATTGCAGTACTTTATTTCATATTATGGGGTAAAGAAGGCACATGGTTGAATGTGTCTGCAAAGCTGGTGGTGGGGGGAACCTGTCAAACACGTGTCAGGGAGAAGGCTAGGCTAAACCCATTCCACCTGAAATTTTGTTCCTATGTGCAGGGTGTTTGTATTTTTTAAATGAAGGAGTATGGAACTATGTGATTTCTCTTACCTCATTTGTATCCTTGAAGATGATATATCAGGAGAGGAGGAAGTAATCAAGGAAGGTTTGATTTTGTGGTTTTCTCAGCACCGAGTAGAATATGCTGTGCTATTGCTGCTATAACTATCTTGTTTTGCTGGATCTCAGATTAACAAAGGCAGAACATGGGTGTCCTCCTTCCTTGAGTTGTGGTTTGTTTTGTTTGTGAGATAGTGTTGTGACAAGAAATGGATAGTGGCAGCTCTGTGTGTGTGTGTGTGTGTGTGTGAGAGAGAGAGAGAGAGAGAGAGAGAGAGATTTCTTGGTGATTGCTGTGATGAGCTCCATGTCTGCCCAGGAGACTAACTTGTGCTTCTCTAACTGCTCTGGTCTACTTTGAAATCTGCATTGCAAGGTGTACTCAGTCAAAATATGGCTGAAGTTGCTCCAGGCCTGCTCAACTTCGACCCTCCTGCAGATGTTGGCCTACAACTCCCATAATCCTTGTCTATTGGGTACTGTTGCTGGGGATTATGGGAGTTGTTGTCCAAAAATAGCTGGTGGGGCAAAGTTGAGCAGGCCTGCTCTAGTTGAATGTTCAACTAGGTTATGCTTGCAGCTAAAGGTGCTGTTGTGGCAGCTGTTGCAATGCTAGGAAGTAAGGAGTCATAATTGTGTGTGAGAATGCAACTTGTGCCAGTGATGTTACTGCAGTGCAGGTACTGTGGTTGGCAGTGGATTCTGGGACAGTGAGTCATTTTTGGACTGTGATTGAAATGTGTGTTCTGTGTTGGGAGGGACAGATTCTCTTTTACTGTGTGCTTCTGCAGTGTTTTTCAAGGCAGGGTTGCAAAATGCATTGCCAATTGCAATGCAAAACTCCTCAAATCCTATGGGTGTTAGAGGGAAAGGTTAAACATTAGTTTAAAATTGCCTGCTTGCCCATTTCTTTTGTGGGCTGGGTGGTAGGTGCCCTATCATCATGCCCTACGACTCAACCCACTTTGGTGTCCCTAGGAGCTACGCATGGGGCATTTTGAGTTTCCCCATTGTACCCTCTGGCTAAAATATTCAAAACATTTTGAGTTTTCGTTGAACCAGCAGGTTAGAAAACTGTTTTGTCTAAATGTTTCAGCCATCTACCTTTTGTTTCTAGCTTGAAACAAAACACAGAATCAGTTTTGTGCACATCCCTAATCTGAATATAGCCATAGAATATACATTAAGGTAAGTTATTCTGTGGGGTATGGATCTAATCATTATAAATAACTCCAGTTATTTATCAGGATTTGAATCATTATTATTTTATTTTCTGCTATTTTTCCCCCTACGGGCTTTCATGAGCCAAAATCAGGCTCAGTGTTATTGAATACTGATTTGAAATTAGGCAAAATGAATGCATGCTGTACAGTGGAAATTGATATGCTGAAGCAGTGTATAAAATTACTAGTGATAATCATTTTCATATTATCTATACTGCAGTTTTGCTGTGATATATTTACTGTCTCTTCTGGCATGGATACAACAATGTTCTGTGGGCAAGCACATATCTGACATTCCAGCATTTGTAATTATGGTTACATGCACATTCCATAGCGGGTAAGGGCCTGAATACATGGCACAAGTGTCTGTTCGTTTCTATAGTCTGGAGGTTCTAAATGATCAAAACACTGGATATAAAATGAAACATTTGCATCACTGAGAGACAAAGGGAAATTCAGTACTAGCACAAGAGAATGATGTAGCAGTAGCAAATAGGTATCACTCATCCTGTACAGGAATTGCTCTTATGGAGAATATTTTTAAAAATAGATTTTACAGTTTCAAGAGTACTTGCTTAGTTATTTATATGCAGCCATTCTCCAGGGAACCAAGGCACCACACCATACACAAAATCGAAAATAAAGTGATAAAAATACATAATTAAATCAGAGTCAATCACATAAAATATTCCTGTAACCATAATACATTATTAAAGCTTTTGGGCTGCTCAATTTGGGCCTACAATTCCCACAATCCCTGGCTATTGGCTGCTGTGGCTGGGGATTATGGGAGTTGTAGTTCAAAAACAGCTGGGGGGGCTAAATTGAGCAGGCCTGGTTTAAGACCTTTGGTCTTGCACCTGTATTGAAAAGATTGGACTCTGGTGAGCCTCCCAGTGGAGAAGGTTCTAAAAAAACTGTCAGCCTCAAACCTTGGAGTAATACTGGTAGCAGCCGCAGAGGAGAAGAGGAAAAGGAAGCATTTTGCAGGGTGATTAAGAACTGGGACCATGCATTGGCTCTCAGGCAAAGAAGCCAAGGTGGCTACAGCTGACTCTGTTGTGTTATGCACACCATTTCCTTTTATTAGTGGCTGCAGAAGTTCTACATTCATAAACAACACATACTTAAATTTTGTACAACCACTAATTAGCATTGGTTTTTTGCCTGAAGAGCAGGCAGCGCGTCTGTGCTCAGTGACATCATTCAATGCAATTGGTTGAGGCTGTTCTAAATTACATGCTCCTTTAGTCCCTAAGGGTCCTGTTTGGCCGAGGATGGCAGTAGCATTTTCATTAGCCAGAACTCCTACATGCAGAACTTGTGCAGGATGTGTGCATACAAATAATGGTCCTTGTGGTTTTATACTATGGGTTACACATGAAGCCTTGGTTTGATCCCTTTTGGTCACTTGACTGAAACAAAGCAGCTGTTTTACTCACAAGAATTCACTTTCAGTCATCTTTGGCAATTAAATAAGCATACAAACTCCTGCGCGAACCAGCAGACTTGCATGACAAGCTTTTGGAAGTCCTCAGTCCTCTTTCTTTGAAAGGGTGGTGTTTCAAATTCCATTGTGTATGAGAGGGAAGGTACATATTTAGGGGATCTGGGGACATGGAGATCACAACTTTGGGTTCATGACTTTGGGCTTATCAGAAGAGCAAGAGCCCCTTCCTTCCCTTCCTCTTTTCTTTCATGGGCATCATCAGCAACAGTGGGCCAGCAGCAGCTTCTGGGTCATGACCCAGGCCGTGCAGAGGCCCACTGGGCATGCGTGGAGGCCTCCAAAATGGCCACCATGATGGAGGGAAGGCCCGGAAAGGGCTGAAGAATGTCCAGATGGAGCAATTTACTGCATAACTGGGGGAGGGGGAGCCTCTGCGGACCCCCCCGTGGCCTTGGAGCAGTCCCCCGGAGGGGGCAAGTGAGTTTAAAAAAACAACAATGTCCACAACTCTCCCGAACTGAACCAGGGGTGGGGTTTGATGGGGGGCAAAACTGAACTGGCCCAGTCTGGTTTGGGTCTGGTTCAGACTCAAACTGAACTGGGCCAGCCATTTTCATGCACACCCCTAGTCTGGGTTTGGTGCCCAAGTCTCTCTGGGCTGTGGGACATCTGCTTCCCTGTCTTTCTCTCCTTCTCCAACTCCCTTCTTGGTCTGCTGTGTCTATGCTTTTCACTGTTTCCCTTGAACCTTGGCCATGTGTGATCTGTCCTTGTCCTTTTCCTTGAACCTTGGCCATGTGTGATCTGTCCTTGTCATTTTCCTCTCCAGATCTGCTCCACTGGCCCTCTGGAGATCCAGATGAGCTCAGCCTACCTTGCCCCCCTAGCTTTCTTCAGGGTCTCTCTGCCTGCTCCCCCATGTGGCCTAAAAGCCATCTCTTCTTTGCCTCCTTCTCCCCCCCCCAACAATTTCCTGCCTAGGCCTGTTCAGGCTTCTCTCTCAAATTGGCCCTGCTCCCTTCCCTGAAAGTCCAATGGGGCCAGTCTGGAACTTGTTCCCGAGCCTTTTCGGGTGTCTGACTCGAAAGACACCCGAGCCTTTTCGGGTGTCTGACTGGAACTTGTTCCCGAGCCTTTTCGGGTGTCTGACTCCCTGCTCCCCATTCCAACTCCCCTCCAGGAGTTGGACTCTTGTGTCCACCCAATGTTTGTTGGTCTGCTCGGCCTATGGCTTCCACTGCTTCCCTCAACCTTCTATTTTCTGTAATCTGTCTTAGTCAGTCCCTCACCCCTTTCTCCCTCCACCTCTGCCTCACTGGCCCTCCGGAAGTCCAGAAGGGCTCAGCCTATCGTGGCTCCCCAGCTCTGCCCAGGTAGCTTGGTCAATCAGTCCGGGAACCCTTGTGGTCCTCTAGTCTGACCCATGCAGCCTTGTGTTCCCAAAGTTGTCTTAATGTTTATCCTACCATACCTCCAGTCCCTGGTCTTGTTTGAGTTCAAAGTCTGCCACTCTCCGCTTCCCTTAGGTTGTTTACCCTGTCTTTCCCTCTTGCCTCCTTCATCCCTCTCTCTGGACCTTCCTGGACCAGAGACCCAAAGCTAGTCGGCAGGGGCGTATCTAGGGTGAGGCAGGCAGGGCATGTGCCCTGGGCGCCACTTGAAGGGGGGCGCCATTTTCTAAAATTAATTTTTTTTAAAAAAGACTGCTGAAAACACAATGGCCACTGCACATGCTCAAATGGCCTCTGTGAGGCCCTAGGCCAGGCCAGGCCTCGCAGAGGTCATTTGAGCATGCGCGGTGGCCATTTTGTTTTTAGAGGCCATTTTTAAAAAATGGCCACAACACATGCTAAAATGGTCCCTGCGAGGCCCTAGAAGCCAGCAGGGGGAGGGGGAACCTTTGCAGAACCCCCACAGCCTTTAGGAAGCCCCCTGAAGGGACTACAAGTATTATTTTTAATTCAATATAATATAAATCACTGTACAAATATTCAGTTTGGCAGTATGTACAGAGAATCAGGGCTTGTGAATAATGAGCTGAAGCTTATGAGCTAGGATTGTATTCATTTGCTCTTACTCTGCGTCTGGTGATAAGTGAGTTAAATGTGATGTCAATAATATTGCTATTAATGGTGAGT
Source organism: Hemicordylus capensis (assembly GCF_027244095.1). Classification (NCBI taxonomy): domain Eukaryota; kingdom Metazoa; phylum Chordata; class Lepidosauria; order Squamata; family Cordylidae; genus Hemicordylus; species Hemicordylus capensis. The sequence goes on from NC_069660.1 coordinate 268,957,117, forward strand.
TTGTCTTTGAATCAGTGTGAAATCCTCAGTATTAAGGCCCACTGGGAGTTTTTTGCTCTCTTTCTCTCATTTTAACTGTCTTTCTGAAATACTAGAATATATTCCAAGCCGTGACACAGTTTACTCTGCATATCCTTTAATTATTTTCAGAGTGTCTGGGAAAAGTCAAATTCTCCATTTATTTTTAAAACGTATGTAACAGTGATGCTACAATGCATAGTAGAGAATTAGACAGGCACTTCTGTTTAGTTTTCCAAGTATACCTCCACATAGTATTTGGGTATTTCATGAGCCCCAGCATACTGAAATTTGTAGTTTCCCAGCACTTTTTGGTCTGGCTATGTCCACAGCTAAATAGTTTTTGAAATATTAAAAGATTAACGAGCTTGACTTGTATTTTTCAGCTGATATTATGGTAAAGTTATCTGAAAGATGGGTGTCGGATGTTTGGACAGGGGGCACAATTTCAGTGCTTGCCCTAGGCGCTAATTTCCCTAGATACGCCACTGCTAGTCGGGCCTCCTCCATAAGTGCCCCTCGAACGCATTGCCAGTCGGTCTGGTCCCCCCTTGTGGACATCCAGTCTGACACCTCCTTGTCTCCCTCTGCCTGGTGCCGCTCTGCACATGTTTTGTCCTCTGACCAGCCCCAGTTCCCTCTCTGGATTCTTCAGTTGTTCTGTGTTCCATGTTTTCCTGATATTGGGTTTTAATCTCTGGTTTATTTTTAAATTGTCAGTTGTTTTAAGCTTTTGTATATGTTTTTGACTTGTTTTATGCTATTGTTAACCACCCAGAGATGAAAGTTTGGGGCGGTGTACAAATTTGATAAATAAATACCTGTAAATAAATAAATAAATAAAAATTTTGCTTGCCATGTCTTCTCCTTGCAACAGCCCCCCTCTTCCCTCCTATAGAGTATAAATGAGTCCATGTAGTCAGTATATAGATCCAACCAACCAACCAACCAACCAACCACACACACACACACACACACACACACTTAGCCAGGTAATTACAAGTGAAAGTTAAACAATAGCACCCGGACACGTGTTTCATCTTAGGTCTTCTGTGTCATGTAGGAATGCCCACATATCCCTTGTTTTTCACCTTCCTTGGTAAACATTTATTATTGGACTTTTGTTGTGTCTCTAATTGTCTCAAACACTCCTGCCAGCTTCTGATCCCGGAAGGGGAAAATCCCCATTGAGGCCTACCATGCTCAGAGATCCTTTTGTCAAGTCCCCGTGATAGGGCCTTCTCAGAGGTTGCCAAGATATGGAACTTCTTTCCCAAATGACCTCCTCACTTGATGTTCTTAAAAACAAACTTAAAAACATGTTTTAGTTTGCAAAGCCTTTCCCCCCTAAATTATCTTTTTAGCTACTGATTTTGTTCTTCCTGCCTGCTGTTTTTTGAACTTCTTTTTGTAACTGGCCAACATACTCCACAGCAAGCTACTGATCCAAGCAAGACAGGTGTTTGCTGCTTCCAAGCCACTCTGCACCACACCTGCATTGTTTGCAAAGGCAGAGCTGCTCTGTGCTATTAAGGAGTGTGTCATTGTACCTGTGACATTATGCCCATCATTCCCAATGGAAGAGACACTTCAGGTACAAATGACTCACTCCTTAGTAGGGGTGTGCAATTCGGGTTTTTGGGTGATTCGGCTTGGACCCGAACCGAATCACCCCTGTTTTGTTTTGTGCCCGAATCTGGGTCACCCGAATCACCCTTGATTCGGTTCGGATTCGGATTTAATCTGAATCCGAACCCGAATTGATTCGGGTGGGTAAAAAGGGGCCCAGGGGCAAAATTTTGGGGTGGGGTGGTAGTGCCCAATGGGTGGAGTATACCACCCCAATTTCAGGGGGATTGGGTAACGGGCTGATTTTTGGTGAATTTTTTAAGTTTTAGTGACTTTGGGGCAGTTTGGGGGCATAGCATGGGATCTGGGCAAAAGGAGTGGGGTGGGGTGGTAGTGCCTAATGGGTGCAGGCTACCACCCCAATTTCAGGGGGATTGGGCAAAGGGCTGATTTTTGGGAAATTTCTGAAATTTTCATGTCTTTGGGGCAGATTGGGGCAGAAAGTGGGGCCTGGGGCAGAATAGTGGGGTGGAGTGGTAGTGCCTAATGGATGGAGGCTACCACCCCAATTTCAGGGGGATTGGACAAAGGGTTGATTTTTTGAGAATTTTTGAAGTTTTAGTGACTTTGGGGCAGTTTGGGGGCAGAAAGTGTATCTGCCCCAAAAGAGTGGGGTGGGTGGTAGTGCCTAATGGGTGGAGGCTACCACCCCAATTTCAGGGGGATTGGGCAGAGGGCTGATTTTTTGGGAATATTTGAAGTTTTTCGGGTCAAAAATCAACCATGAACCGAATCACCCGAATTTTTCGGGTCCGAAATTCGGGTGATTTGGCTCGTGCCCGAAAAATATCGGGGGTGATTCGGTTCGGCCCCAAATCACCCGAAATTGTTCATTTCGGGCACAGATCGTTCTGTGCCCGAAATTTTTTGCACATCCCTACTCCTTAGTAGCCATGGAACAGCCCTGCCTTCTCAAACAGCACAGGTGGGCTGTAGAGTGGCTCAGAATGAGCTAGTGTGTCTCTCACTTGGATTGGCGGTTCACTGCATGGGATCTAGACTAATTTTTTTAATTGTCAGTTTTGTTTTTATGCTTTATTGCAAGCTGATTTGAGTTTTAATACAAAATTAATTGAAAGTTCATTAACCAAAAAGAAAAGAAAAGAAAAGAAATTAAAACAATATAAAGATGTTTCTGAGGGATAATTACATTGGGGGGCTGCCTCTCTTTGTCCTGCCCCCCCCCAACCCGGCAAGAGTAAGAATTTCTCAGTTCTGTGCAGCCCAGGCCAATATGGTAGCCATCAGACTTCAGTCTAGGAAAGTTCAGCCCACAAAGCTGACCATTGAGCCCTCCTAAATGGGAAGGCCTATCAGAGTATCCTATTGGGTTTGAACCTCCCCTGGGCATCAGTGATGTCCTAGCTCAGGCTCCCAGCTTGCCCTCTGGGTCCACCCTAACAATGGTCTCCCTAAATACAAATACGATGAATATTTATATACCGCTTTTCAACAGAAGTTCCTAAAGCGGTTTACATAGATATAAAGAATCAAACAAACAAATAAAATGGCTGCTTCTCCCCAAAGGGCTCACAATTTATTTATTTTTTTAAGCACAACATAAGATGGACACCAGCAACAGCCACTGGAGGGATGCTGTGCTGGGGATGGATAGGGCTAGTTGCTCTCCCCCTGCTCAATAAAGGGAATCGCTTTTTTAAAGTGCCTTTTTGCTCAGTTAGCATGATACCCTGGATATAATCCTCCAAGGGTGGCTCAGGGCACAGAAAGAGGGAAGATCCAAAATATCAGCTCAGCCCCGGGTGCTTCTTATCTGCTGTCACAGGCTTGTCTGGTGGACTGAGGACTAAGCATGCTGAAATCAAAGTGTTCATGTCCAACTGTTCTATGATTGTGTGGAAGTAGAGCTATAGTAGTAAATTAGTTTCAGATCATCCGGATATGGTCAAACCAAACAGGCATTTAACTTACTGCAATACATACTTTAGGGCACCAAAGACTGAAGCCTGGTATTTCCATATTAAACTGGAGGCCTGCAGCCAAAGATTTGGCTGGTTATTTAAGATCAATTATGTTAACTTCATTCTCTCTCACCTCTGCTTATTCTCTTCCACCTAAGTCCTTCTGCCTGACCTTCCCCTCTCTGGATTCAGAGCAGTGGCAACCAGCAATTCTTCAGTCGTTGCCAGTGGAAGGCTCCATTACCACTGCAGAATCCCTTAATGCTTTACAGTCAGGGAGCTAAACCATTAAAATTTTGGTTCTGGTTCTGGTTGAGATTCATCAGTATTTTTTAAACTCTTTGGTTGAGTTCTAGTTCAGATACTAACTTGAAAAAGTACTTTGGTACTTTGGTACTTTTTCATAGTTAATTCACTTTCACCAAGTCTGAACCAGTTTAGATATCTCTTATACAGAATAGTGTCAAACTCTTTTGCTTGTATTGTAGCTTTATAGAATGAACTGAGTTAAATCCTAAGAAATTTAGGATTCTGGTCACTTAAGTTAGTCACTTTAGGACTTAAGTTAGTCACAACTAATTTGTCTCGGCTGCATTCTCACAGTCCCAGTGATCCTGGTTAAAGATTTAACCAGGATTGCTGAGCCCCACAGAGCTGGTTGTGAGAACGCAGATTACCTGGGCAATCCTGGTCAAACTGCTGTGGCTAAACTGCACTTAACCAGGATAGATAACCAGGATCTGTATGTAGATAAAAGGGATTATGGGGGAACAGTTTAAACAACTAGCATCTGCTCTGAAACTGGAGTGTCCAAGAGGAAAGAGGACCTGCTGTTTCCCAAACCCCGTGGTGTGCTCTGTATTGTGCACCACACCACCAAACCACAATCATGGGAAGCTCCCACACAGATACAACAGTCTTACTACAGCACAAACTTTATCACATCAACATCTGAACTTTGGAATTCTGCATTAAATAATATGCCACAAGATCCAGAAGCTGGAATGGAAGTTGAATGTTATTATAATTCTATCCCTCCAAGATCCTAAAATACAAAAATTCTGGTGGCCATTTTGAGCATCTGCTAGGCTTTCAACAAATCTGCTTATGATAATACTTAGGAAAATTAGCACAACGTATTCTCATGACATTTTAACTCTTCATACCAAATCATTTTCATTCTTGCAAGTGAAAGAAGCACGTGAGAGAACAGGGGCTTAGCTAGGGAAGAGGGGGTCTGTGTTCATCCCTCTCCTTGGCAGCCCTTTGGATAATGAAGAAAATACGGAGAGATGAAGTTGGGGGGCCCTCAGGAGCTGCGGGGCCTGGGTTCTTTGAACTCATCCGCTCAATTATAGCTACACCCCTGTAAGAGAATGATACTTTCTTGACAACACCTATGGTGCAATGCAGCAAGAAAACCACACATTTGCAAAACATCTGGGGCCTTTAACTGAATTAAGCCACTTGATAATATTGAAGGAATAGCAGAACAAACAAACAAACTGAAATTTGAACCAGTGGGTGATTTTTTCTGTGGAGATTTCTCTGGTTGGGACCCAGAAAACTGATCTTAAAGCAGAATTCCACCTGTGAAGCTGACATGTGCTAAGTATAAAAAAAAAAACCTGGCCTAGGCTTCAGCATTGTATAAAGTGCCCACAATACATTATCCCCCCAAGAAAATGTGATGTGCTGTAATGCATTTGTCATTCACAAATAGTTGTAAGCATCTGAGGCTGGATTTTCTTTTGACAAAACCAGTTCAGAAAATATTCTCACTTTAAAACTTCCCATCATCTAAACAAATGATATTCACTGAAAAGTACCAACTCTGACAACAAGCATATCTGATAGTATAAACAAAATGCAAACATCTGCCAGTCATTTGTAAAAATGGTTTTGATTTGACTATATCAAAACAAGGAGGCTTTTTTGTATTTTTATTTTCTAGTCCAACTAATGTGGTTTTTACATATATAGCTTTAGAAATCAAGTACCATTAGGAAAATGCAAAAGGCATGTTGACAGGCCTGCTGCCTAACAACATAGTAGAAAAATAGCAACAGGGTGTGTAGATTTTAAAAATGAGATCCACTGTAGTATTGTGATAGATGCTGAAAGCAGAGTCTGGGCTTTGTTGAAAGCTTTGGGAATTTTGTTAGTAATATGAAATGGAACACGACATTAACTCGATTTGTGGCTATCACTGGCCAACAATCTTTTCCTGCAATGGAAACAGATAACATATTCCCAACATTTTACGATTTAAATTTTAGAGATAACGCATGTTTTGTTGCTCACTTGGATCTGCTTAGGAACATAGCAAACTGCCTTATTCTGAGGCAGACCACTGGTCCATCTAGCTCCATATTGTCTACACAGACTGGCAGCAGATCTCCAAGGTTTCAGCCAGGGTCTCTTCCAGCCCTAGCCGAAGATGTCAGCCAGGGTGTGAACCTGGGACCTTCTGCAGGCAAAGCAGATTCTCTAACCACTGAACTCTGGCCCCATTCCCTCTTGATGTGGAAAAGTGCCCAGACTCCCCAGAAGGCACTGTGCAGCATTACAAGGGATGTGATCAATATTACCCTCTCCCACAATTTGGAAGTGTAGGAGTTAATATAGGGAGGAAAGCAGGCAAAGGTTCACAGAAGCAATTCACTGCAGCTGAATTGCACAGACAATATGGAACACATATTTAAATAGAGAAGCATCAATAGGAGGGCACTAGTTGCTGTCTATTTTCTGCAAAACATTCCTTCGGCTGGAGAGTGAAGAGACGACCAGAAGGCCTAGGGAAGTTGGTGGTGCATTATGCTTTAAGGAGGCTGGCCAGGTAGAGCACCTGACTGACCTACACTGTCATTAATAAACCAACATCTTGATTCTAACTAGCTAGTTGATAACCGATCTCAAACGGAAGAGCTGTTCTAGGAGTGTACACATGACTTCTCCTCCTGCTCCTGCTTATGGTGTTTGTAAGAAATCTGCTTCTTGATCCAGGTCAACTTCTGAAGAAGGTTTTATTGCAGCCTAGTCCAGTGCTGGACTGTGCGGTGGGGCATATGCACTGCAAGCAGAAGAAAAGGAAGCAGGCTGGATTGTTTGCTGTTTAAGAAGTCAAAGGATATGCTTAATTTTATTTCAGATGTTTTGATTGTACTTTACTGCCTGGTCATTCTGTACGACAGTCCCTAGTTTACTAGATTCTGCACTGCTGGCCATAAGAGCTCCAGTGAAAGCTTGCCAAATAGGAGTTTGACTCCCAGGTCAAATAGCAGGCCCTGATTTGTAGCAAGACTGCAGTGGGAACAAAAAATGAAAGGCCCCTTCCTTTCCATCCCATAGTCCCAATCCAGACTGAGCCCAAAATAGCTTGTGTTGCTAAAGAAAATGATGTCACTCCTAATGATGAATATTATGCAGGCTGTGTTCTTCTCACCATCACGTTGATCCAGGATCAGACCCTGGTTATTTATCCTGGTTAAATGCAGTTTAACGACAGCAGTTTCACATGGATTGCCTGGGAAATCTGCATTCTCCAAACCAGTTCCATGGGGCTCATCATTGTGATTGTAAGGACTCAGCCGCAATAGCATTTTGTCCCTCAACTGAGGAACTGCTCAACCACTGAGATGCAGCTGACATGGTGTCCTTGAGGCTCTCTCACATACCCAAGGAGGACAACTTCAGAATCTGAGAGAGTGCTGTGGTGTTTTGGTTAGAAAAGTAAAATATTCATAATATATTGTGCATTAGGCTGAGGTAGTCCCAGTTGTGGTGCAAAACTTTAAATGAAAATTTCAGTGAATGAAACCCACTCTTGCTTCAGTCACCCGAGGGGCTAGTTAATCCACAGTTGTGTTTGCTAGTAGTAAATCTTCACCTGCTTCAACACCTCAAAATGATTTGTTGTCTCTAGATGTACTAACAACATTCTTTATGTGAGAACTTTATGGTTTAAGAACTGTAAAGGGGCACCTTGCTTAATGGAGTGATTAGGCCATATTCATACCACTTAGTCAGAATTTAAATATATAGAAAACCAATTGCATTTCTCTTTTTGTAACTCAATATATAGTAGATATTTCTTTCTGTGCTCCCTCATTACTTAGGAGATTTATCTTATACGATCAGTTGTTTTGCAAATCCCTTTTTAATAATATAGCAAGTTGAATTGGGACCATGTTGAGCACTCTGGAATGTTGGGAATGTTTTTTGATCCAGCTATAAATCTGAAGGATGCAACTATGCTTTTTAAAGTGCCAACACCATTGGAAATAAAAAGAGCTGAGCCATCTGAGGAGTTAACAACTCTGATCACAGGGAGGCAACAAACCATCTGGTGTTTCATGATAAAGTTGGACCACATTTCCCAAAATCAGTCTCTGTCTGGTTGTAATTCATTAACCCACAAGAAGACATCAACTCTATTTTCAGTATCACAGATCTGAAAATGGATTTGAATCTGTTTGTAACTTAGTTCTTAGAGAAAGATACCTCAAGCAGGGGTAGTTCACTTCAGCATATTTTCTGTAGGGATGTGCAAAACAATTAAAGTTCAAAATGATTTGAGCTCAAAATGAACCAATTTGAGTGTTATAAACTCAAAATGAAACACCCTTAAAATAAAGGGCCTGTTTTGAACTCAAAATAAAATGACCCCATTTCGAGCTCAAATTGTTTCGAGCTCAAATTGTTTCAAGCGTTTCAAGCACCATTTTGGCAGGCGGTTTCCCCTCTCCCATTTGGTTTTCTGGCACTGGCTTCTGTATGGTTTCTGATCTCCTTGCTTCTTGGTTGGTTTGTTATCATCCAAATTGTGTTGTCGTGGGCAACTGTGCTCCCATTGTTGGGGGAGGAGGGGAGGAGGGGGAAACACTTGTGGAGGGAATTTCAAAATGTATTCAAAGGGACTTGCAGGCAGAGAGAGCCCTTATGCCTTTCTTGAAGAAGAGGATACAGCTGAGGAAGGTTTGATTTTGTGATTTTCTTTTCTCACCGTTGAGTATATGCTCACTATTGCTGCTATAACGTTTGCTGGATCTCAGATTGATAAAGGGGGAACAAAAAGGAGGGAATTTCAAAATGGGTTCAAATGGACTGGGAGGCAGAGAAAGCGGCAGAGAGAGTGGACATCAGGAGCGGCGCAAGGAATCAAGGAAGGTTTGATTTTGTGGTTTTCTTTTCTCAGCAATGAGAATAATATGCTTGCTGTGTTATTGTTGCTATAACTATCTAGTTTTGCTGCACTCTGCACTCACTGCTCTGGTCTGCTCTGAAAACCGCATTGCAACCCCTGCTAACTTGGCAAAGAGGCACCTTTTAACATGGTGATTCTCTTTATTTAGCAGGGGGAGAATAACTGCCCCTACCCACCGCCAGCACAGTACCTCGAGTGACTGTTGCTGGTGTCTATCTTACGTTTCTTTTTAGATTGTGAGCCCTTTGGAGACAGGGATCCATCTTATTTATTTGTTATTTCTCTGTGTAAACCGCCTTGAGCCATCTTTGGAAGGGTGGTATAGAAATCGAAGAAAGAAAGAAAGAAAGAAAGAAAGAAAGAAAGAAAGAAAGAAAGAAAGAAAGAAAGAAAGAAAGAAAGAAAGAAAGGTGTTGTGCTTAGTCAAAATGTGGCTGAAGTTGCTCTAGCTGAGCGTATGTCTATGCTTGCTGCTAAGGATCCTGTTGTGGCAGCTGTTGCAATGCTAGGAATGTAAGGAGTCATAACTGTGTGAGAGAGCAGCTTGTTCCAATGATGTTACTGCAATGCAGGGTGGCACTGTGGCTGTCAGTGGATTCTGAGTCAGTGATCCTTTTTTTTTTTTTTTTTTTTTGGCCATTTTTGGACTTCCTTTGAAATGTGTGTTCTGTGTCAGGAGGGACTGATTCCCTTTTACTGTGTGCTTGTTGTGTTTTTCAAGGCTGGGTTGCAAAATTGTGCATTCTGATTGTTCCAGCCATAGGGAACAATGGCAAACTCAAAACACCCCATTGTTCCCCATGGGTAGCTCCTAGAGACATCCAAGTGGGTTGTGTGCTACCTGCCACCCAACTCACAAAAGAAATGGGCAAGCAGGCAATTTTAAACAAATTTTAACCTTTCCCCATAGGATCCTATAGAGGTTTGGTGGAAATGTTAAAAAATATTTAAAATTGCCTGCTCGTGCATTTCTTTTGTGGGTTAGGTGGTAGATAGCACCCATCATGCCCTACCACCTAAACCACTTTGGTGTCTTTAGGAGCCACCCTTGAGGAACAATGGGGTGTTTCGAGTTCCCCATTGTTTCCTATGGCCGAAACACTCAAAGGACACGAAATGCTTGAAATGTTTCGTGCGTTTTGATGAAACGTTATGAGTATTCTAGGTTTTATTTCAAGCTTGACACTATAGACAAATCCATTTCATGAACACCCCTAACTTTCTGTACCTTCCAGCTTCTCCTCTGCCCCACCTCTTTTCAGGGGTGCAGACCCCCACCATTTGAGGAGTCCACCCTTATTTTCCTGAACCAAGGAAACCTCAACAAGCCCAATGAGACATACCTTCAATCCTCAAAACATATTTTTCTCTTCCATAAAAGTCTCTTTCTATTCTCCCCACCAAACATTTAAGTGAGGAGTTGGTCCTCAAGCTTCCCCCCTGCACTTCTGCTTCTTTTATCACCTTTTCCTCTTTTATTTTATGAGTCACTGCCTCCTTCTGCTGAGCATTTTGGGAAGTGTAATTCTAAAAAATCTGACTACAGAAAAACTTCCAAGGGTCAACCTTTGAAACACAGACAACAGAAGATATTTGCACCTGTTTGCATAAACCAAGCCAGTTTCTTTACAGGAGTCTTTTCCCAGTCATACTACTGACAGTTAGTCCCGGGGAACTGGAATTAAAAGAAGAAATGGACCTGCAGTTTCCCTCCTCTAACTGCATTTGTTACCTTCTGTTTGCATTAACTTATGCTGCCGTAAACTGTGTTTCTGCAGCAACTGAGGTATGTCTGATCCAGGGAGCACAGTTAGCCTTCGGCTCAAACTGGAGTTGGGGAAGGAAGCTCCACCTTCACACCAGATCCTATAGGCTGCACGGACTACCCTTCAGGAAAGAAGGAAGCCCGCACAGCCAGCTCCCCTGCCTCTCCGCTGTCTCTGCAGTCTTGCTTAACGTGGGGTGGAGAGTGTGGGGAGGGGGAGCATGGATGGGTCCACTGGTTCCATATTTCATCTGAACTATGCCAAACCATTGTCAAGCACAAACATTTAGCTAACTGAAGTCCTTGGAGAAGAAAAGTTGAAATCTAACTCAGCTACAGATGGTCCCCAAAGTGGTGAAAATGCAGTTGCAGAGATTCCTGGCACTGACAACTCTGTCAACCACTGTGGATTAGTGGTTGTAGTGCCCAGCTGTGAGTGGGAGACCCACATTCAAATGTAAAAATAATAATAATAAATAAATAAGGATAGTTGCTTACTATATCCACCAGTTTAGAATTCCCCTTCTTACTCATCTCTCCATTACATATGATCTTGTAAAACTACTATTGCAGCAACCCTCCACATTAGGGCAGAAATTCTGCACAGTATAGTACAAGTATTTATCTAGCAAGACCTATGTGCATTACAAAGAATGAGAAGATATGTCCCTGCCCCATGTGGCTTACAATCTAAAATCGAAAGAAGGCAGATAACAGAGGGAAGAGAGGGAAGTGGAGACAGGGATAAACTGCAGAAGAAGGTACAATTATGTCATGTGTATGTGCTTAGCCTTAAGTACCACAGAGTATGGGAGAGAACTGGGCCAAAAATGTCAGTGGAAAAGATGGGTTATTAGGAGGGATTTAAATAAAATAACAGAGGTGGCTGAGGCTGTGAGAGTGGTTATTTAAGCTGGATTTGCTCCATCCTTCTAGGGCACATTCATGGGAATATTATCATCATTTCATATATTCCATACTGCGGAATAAAACTATTGAAAGAGAGAAGAAAATTCGGTCCACCAGCTGCCTACTACTGTGTCTTAACTCTCCTGATTATGTGAACAAATATGCAGTTAAGAAGTAAATAATCCATGTCCAATGATGTCTTACTTTATCATTAAAATAGCAAGTCAGACCATAGTGTGTTTAAAATAGCAAATGAATAATGATATATTTAATCAATATAATAGAGCTCCTAGGCCTAGATCCTTCTGGGCAACAGAACAGAAGTTTTGTAACTGGCAAACGGATTCCCAGGAGAATACGAGTGAGGATGGAAATCATAGTCTCTTCTCCTGGTGTGGTGTTTATTTTGAAGAGCCTCCATAAAAGTGCTGTTCACAGGGAGGTGTGATCTCTTCTCTGTGATTTACTGTTCTTGAGAGCAAGAGGCTACCTCATGATTTACACAGAGAATGAGGATCTGACATCAGAGGGACTAATTGCTTTCATTAATCATGCTTCTCAGAACCCTTTCAGGAACAATGCCCCAAGTCACTCATCCTCACAAACCAAAGCCCAGGCTTAGAGAATCATTACAGAAAGAAAAATAGCAGAGTTTTAGATTCAAGTGCAATCTAACTACCAACTTCAGTTATAGGAGGAGTTATAGTTATATCAGAATTAACAATATAAATAAATGTGGCACCCCCAGAAGGAGACCTCCATTCAAAACCAATAGTGCCATATCCAGTCTTTGTGAAGAAAGAGCACAGGAGACTAGATGGTGTTTCTGTATCCTCTGCTCATTTGTACTCTGCAAAATATGCATCATTATGGCCAATGAGGTGTTCATTCATGTGTGGAGGGAGGCTTGTCTCTTTATTTGTTTGTTTGTTTATTTGATTTCTATACCGCCCTTCCAAAAATGGCTCAGGGCAGTTTACACAGAGAAATAATAAATAAATAAGATAGATCCCTGTCCCCAAAGGGCTCACAATCTAAAAAGAAACATAAGATATATACCTACAACAGTCACTGGAGGTACTGTGGGTACTGGAGGTACTGGAGGTAGGTACTGTGCTAAGAGAGATCACAGACATTGATGGAGGAAAGTGAGGAAATTCTGGTGCAAATAATACGCTGAAGAATGAAAAAGGACAAATATGAGACCTTTCGCATGACTCTAAGCCATAGATCCAAAGTCAATAAAGACTGCCCACGCCTGTCACGGAATGTGGCCTCTCCGAAGCCCTAGGGGCCAAATTACATTCTGCTCTAGTAGACTCCACTAGCGTTGCCATGGTTTTTTTTCTGATGGGGCTCCAACTTAGCAGTATAAGATACAGAAAGGCAACAGTTTATTATTGTGATGGGTTACATTTTTATCCTACCCTTCTTCCAGGTAGATCACAGTGGTGTACATGATGGGAGGAGATGGTGTTGCGAGGAAAGCTGGTCTTGTGACCTCCAGTGACTGTTGCTGGTGTCGATCTTACATTCCTTTTAGATTGTGAGCCCTTTGGGGACAGGGATCCATCTTATTTATTTATTATTTCTCTAATGGAAACTTGTTGAAAAGTGGTATACAAATATTTGTTGCCCCATTTGGGCCCTGCTTGGGACCGAAATCAGCCCATGCTGCATTAGCAGCATGGCCAGAGTGACTCTCCCTGCCTTGTAAAGGCAGGGAGAGCCGCTCCCGGCCTCGTTGCCTTGGCAGGGAGGCCCAGTCTCCCTCCCAGGGGAGCCCCGTTTGGGAGGGAAACCATACCCCCGTGTCTGACATCAGATGTGGGGGGTGGGTCCAGGGCCCCCCGGCAGCAGCCGTACATGGGCCGCTGCCAGCCTTCCTCTGCCACTGGCTAGATGGACCAATGGTCTTACTCAGTAGATGGCAACTTTCTATGTTCCTATGTATATTCTTCTCCCCTCACTCCACACACACATTTTATTCCCATACTATAGGTTAGGGTGAAATATACAAGGGCTGTTCTCATGATTGTGAATAGAATAGGAGAGGCCTTCTACCCTAGTTTGGGAGCTGAGCACACTCATATTTGCTGATCGTCTGTGAGGTAAAAACATGTTGGGGATGCAGTGCTGTCAATGATCATGTGCTAAGTAGCCGCTGGATCGGAGGGCTTTGTTTGCTGCTTCATTAAAGAGCTGGGAACAGCTGCTGAGTTGGACCTAGCCCTCCGACCCAATTGCTGCTCAGCACACGATCACTGACAGCACCTCTGACATTGTTTGACTCTCTGAGCCAGACATCTCTGATTCTAAGATGATTGGGAGCAAGCACAGCTCACACAATAGGGGAGAAGGTCTCTCCAACCCTCAACTGGCCTACTGGCCAACCAAAGGCTCTCTAGCTCTTATTGGACTATGACTTCCACCATCCCCAGCTGCAATAAGATATGGTACAACAGCTGGTGTGCCTCTGGTTGGCCACCCTGATCCTGTGACTGGATTTTATATCTCTCCCCTCATTACATCTCAATGCCAGGAGAATCACCTGTTGGCTTTCGGCATGCTGATATTAACACAGGATGCTGTTGTTAACACAGGAAAAAATTGCAATCCCACACTCTATAGTGTTTGATTTCTAAAGTGAGAGACTTGCTAGAACTTGAGATGGCCTGGAATTGATACAATCGGACCTTGCAGGTTTCACCGTAATTCCAGAGTAAACATGTTTTCCCCTGAATAAGGAAAATGCAGGAGAAGTTGGAAAGGGGTCCATGCTAGGAGGGGTCCAGATTCCAGAGTTGTACTCTGCATAGAGCGCAGGATCTCAGGCATATGCCCTGATGAATCCTCGCTCACATTAAGCTCAAGTAATCCACAAAGGTGTGGGTGGCTACAGGAAGCCAAGCCTGAGCTGGGGGGAAATGGTTTAAATTAATAGGTTGCTTAATCCTGAAACAAATTTTGGCAAGGAAGCCGCAAGAGATTTTTCAAAACCTAAACCATTTAATCATGTTGGAATGAAAAAGGAGGAGTAAGTGTGAATGTTTGCTGAGATCGAGTTTCAGAAGTGCAGTATGTGTTGGTAATGATTAATGTGCCACCTCCAGGCTCCTGGAAATGGTGGGGCAGTGGGCAGGGCATGTAATGGGTGGAGTCAGGGGTAACAAAGGGTGGAGCTAATTGTGGGTGGAAGTAAGAGTAGGCAAGTCAATTAGCAATATCAGATGATGCCAACTAATTCTTGGCCTGATATCAAAACAGACAAATATTTGAGCTGCATACATAACCTACTGATTAATCCCCTCTAATTATGGCTTAAAGTTTTCATATACAGCATTGTGCCAAATGACCCTTATCTTTAATTATCATGTATTTAATGTCCACTGACTTTTCAAATATATTTTGCGATATGACCAGAACTGCTTCCCTTAAAACACACACACATGTGTCCCACTGCTCAAAAGCCTGAAGAGCTGCTGCCAGCCATTGTAGACAATACTGAGAATGGACCAATGGTTAGAGCTATGCATGTTCATATCATATGGATGTCTGGAAATTGTACATGGCTAGCTTTGTAGCTGGCTGCAAAAAAATCTGTGATGTATTCTATATTATACAGAGAGAGAGAGAGAGAGAGACAGACAGACAGACAGACACAGATGCATACACACACACACACACACACACACACACACACGGAAATCTCACTTTATCTTTCATCATTTCATGTCTGAAATCCAGTTTGGAACTAAGTGGATGGTGATGTCTTGTCTGGTGATTAAAAAAAATTTAGGGGTGGGGTGGCTAAAACTCTGAACAAATTTGAAAAATATAGATCTTGAGAGAGAGAAAATCATTTGATGGAGTTTGAAAAACATAGTAAGAGGATGTTAAAATACACACACTGACTGTTATAAATCATGTTTCTGTATAAAGCAAATGTCACAGTTGCAGGTTTGCTTATGTTCCCATCCAAAATCAGTCACGCAAGGCAAACACAAAGTGTGGTTTGGAAGACTTGGAAGACAGAAAGTATGCTATCTAGAGCTGACATGATTAGATTCTACAAAAAAGCATACGCTTATATGCTGAAGCAGAATACAAATGTAGACGTTATTCTTTTCTTGGCAAGACCAACGCACAGAGTTCTTCTGCTGCAGCAGCAACAGTCCTGGCTCTGTGCCCTAGGCTCTCTTTTAGCTTTGATGCAGGCAGCAGCTGTTCCAGTCAATTCTACTTTGGGCAGGTCTCCTTGGCTGTGTGGACAAGGCTGCACTCAGCTGTCCATCAGCCTTGGAGCGCTAGTCTCCCAACAAAGAACTTGTATGTCATTGAAAAGAGTAAGCTAGGATTCTGTATGCCGCATTTGCTTGATCAGGGAAAATGCTGACATGCAAGCATAAAATCTCACACTTATTTTTTTTAAATTACAGCCCCATAAACTCTGTGATGTGTGATTTATTTGCATATGTAGATTGTTCAGAACGAAATATTCCAAAATCTTACTTGCAGGACCATCATTGTGAGTAGGGGAACCATGGAAAAAGTGATTGAACTGCCTGCCCATATTAGCAAGCCCAAAGCAAGGAGGTGCCTTGCCTCTGTCTCCATTTATATGAACTAGACATTTGTGTGCTATCAGGAAATGGTGTTAACTCCTCAAATGCCTGCCTACAGGCAGTAATGGGCTGAATGAGGGATAATAAACTGAAGTTGAATCTGAGCAAGATGGAGGTGCTCATTGTTAGGGGTCATAATCTTCAAGACGGGACAGAACTTCCTGTTCTGGACAAAGTTACATTCCCACAGAAAGAACAGGGTCATAACCTGGGAGTGCTCTTGGACCCGGGTCTCACCCTGGTGCCTCAGGTTGAGGCTGTGGCCAGGAGTACATTTTACCAGGAGCAATTGATTTGACAACTCTGCCCTTTCCTTGAGGAGAATGAACTGAAAACAGTGGTATACCAGCTGGTAAACTCCAGGTTGGACTACTACTGCAGTGTGTTATATGTAGGGCTGCCTTGTACGTAGTTTGGAAACTTCAGTTAGTCCAAAATGCAACTGCCAGATTGATCTCTGGGGAGAGACCACATTATGCCTGTTCTTAAACAGTTGCACTGGCTGCCTATATGTTTCCGGGCAAAGTGCAAAGCGCTGGTTATTTAAAAATAACCTTTAAAGCCCTGAATGGCTTAAAAAAAACAAACCCTTTAAAAACTTTTTTATTATTTTATTTTATTATAAATTATGGCACTACATGAAACTGGGAAGACCTAAATTTGAATCCTCATTCAACCATGAAACTCATTGGGTGATTCTGGGCCAGTCATGTATCTCTCAGCCTAACCCACCTCACAGAGTTGTTGTGAGGATAAAAATAAACTTGTTGTGTTCCTCTGAGCTCCGTGGAGGAAGAGCGGGACATAAATGTGAAAAATAAAAATAATAAATCAATAATAATGAGCATGAATATGCAAACCCACATCAAGGATTCTCAGATTCATCTTGGGCCATCAACCACCTTGGCATGGATTCACACAATCATGCTAATGTCAGTAACCCACATGAAACCTAAATTAGAGAAATTGGGTAAACCAGGCTCTAGTCACAAAAGTTTATCTAAACCCTTCTGCCTGTTTCTCCAGTTGTATTTGTTAATTACAAATCATGGATGTCTGTCTGTAAGGAGGGTGCTTTGAGTGTTTGTTTTTGTGTGGGAAGCGGACTGTATAAATATTTATGGTGCAAGAGTAATCTGTTGCATTTTAAAATCAGATTACCCCTGTTGATCCAGTAGAACAAAGTCAGTCAGAAACATAGTATGCAGCCAGCCAGTGAGCCAGCCCATCACATACCAAATGAGGTATGTGAGTTTTCGAGTGACACAGAACTCTTTCTCAGATTGAATGGTCAACAAATTTAAAATGAAACAAAGTATTTCTGAGTGTGGGCATGATAAACAGAAATATCTATACTATTCCTTTTTGGAATAAATGTCCGTCCCCCCATGTAGCCTGAAGAAGAGCTCTGTGTAACTCAAAAGCTCACATGCTGTATTTTGATCAATTTGCTCCTAAAATAAGAGCAAGATTTCAATGGTTGAGATGGGGCTTTAGTGCCCCTCCACATGGTTAGAAGTAAATTCAACTGCACAAAGTTAATTAAATTTATGTAGATATATTTGATTTATTTATACAGAGAATTCGGCATTTTTTGGTACAGAATCTGTGTTACCCTAGTGCAAAATGTATTCATATTTAGCACAGAGTGTACACAGTATGGCAGAGGTGAGCTAACTTCAGTTTTGTGTTGTTTTGTTTGTTTTAAACTAGAATCCCTGTGGTCCACTAACATGCTTTAAACAAAGCAAGAGTGCACACATACTCAGCATCCCTTAACAGTTAAGACATACAGTCAAACCTTTGTGCTTCTTCCCCCCAGTGAGCACTTGCCATTTATTTCAGGCAGCCTTTGCTGCTTGAAAGTGTCTATTCCCCTTTCTCTCCCTCCAGAGAGGGAAAGGAAGAATAGATGCTTTCAAGCAGCAAGCACTGCCTGAAATGATGCCGAAGAGCTTGCTCAGGCTCTTCGGAGCTCAAGACCACGCCCCCTTTGCATGTGATGCCAAAGGGGGCATGGCCTCAAGTTCCAAAGAGCCTGAGCAAGCTCTTCGGCATCATTTCAGGCAGTGCTTGCTGCTTGAAAGCATCTATTCTTCCTTTCCCTCTCTGGAGGGAGAGAAAGAGGAATAGACATTTTCAGGCAGCAAAGGCTGCCTGAAACAAACGGCAAGTGCTCGCTGGGAGCGGGGTGGTGGGGCACCATGCAGGGCATGGCAGGCACTTTGCGCCTTCCTGCAATGGCACCCAGGGCACATGCCCTGCCTGCCCCACCCTCGTTATGCCCCTGCCCATGCATGGGCTCCAGAAAGCCCAGAGCGAGCTCTCCCCTGTCCTTTTCAGGCAGCATTTGCTGCCTGACAGCCTTTATTTCTTTTTCTCTCCCTCCAGCGAGGGAGAGAAAGGGAAATACATGCCTCAACCTGAGATTCCAGAGTGAGGCCTGGGTCCAGAAGGATTCCCAAGCTATGTACCTGTTCCTTTGCGGAAAGTGTAACCCCGTCCAGAATAGGAAGATCTGTCATGTCCCTCAAAGTCTGACATCTTATCATGAGTGCCTCCATCTTGTTTGGATTTAGTTTCAATATTTCCAGTCCACTACTACCTGGAGACAGGCATTTAGTGGGGTTATGCCATTTCCTGATGATGAAGTGATGGAGAAATAGATTTGGGTGTCATCCGCATATTGATAACACCCTGCTCTAAATGTCCTGATGATCTCACCCATGTAGATGTTTCAAAAGCATCAGAAATAGGATGGAGCCCCGAAGGCTGGGCTGTCCTTAGGGCTTGGCAAGCAGGGTGACTGCCCCAGGTCCCGCTCTTTTAACCTCCATTAGAATTAACTGGAAGGGGCCCCCACACTGGCTGATTTGTCCTGGGCCCCTCACCAGGGCTCTCACAAGGGCTCTCTAAGGACAGCCCTGCCCGGTTGACACCATACAATAGCTTTGTGGAATTGAAATCTAGTGGCATAAGAAAGGCAGCCTCAGTGCTATAGTCAGAAGGAAGAAAAGAACTGGGATAAGCAGAGGCATTTTGTGTTTCTTTCTTGTTTCTGCCTAGCATCAAAGGCACATATCCTCTCTACTAACTGCTCAGTTAAGGAAAACTGTAAGTGTCCAATCACTGGTGACTCATCTGGAAATCTTTCCTGCTTCTCTGAGTCTATCCTTGCACCACCAGCAGAGGTGGAGGTGTGGGGTGGAGGCTGCTCCCCAAGTTGCAAACTACTGAAATGGAAACTAAGGCTAGTCATGATTGTCTCATTGAAAGCAATAGGACCTGGGTTAGTTGCAACTGACTTATTTGATTCATCCAATGGGACTGAAATACAACTAAGCTTTGTTGGATTGGGGCCAAAAGGTTTTTGTAAATTTTTAAAAATTAGTAAAGCTTTAAATATATCATTTTTACTGAAATCCTTCTGAATGTTGTGTGTACATTAAAAAAAAACACCCAAAACCTGGAAAGTAAAACTGAAGGCAGTGGAGTTGTGTGGAAATGCTGATTTATAGCCCAACTCGGAATTGTGTTCTATATAAGCCAGTTAGCTCTCATTAGGATGCATGGAGAAATATGTGGAAATGATTGGCTGGAAGCATAATAACTAAAAATGTATGAGTCTTCCTCCCCTGTTTTGTGATGTTCCACACTGGGGCCCATGATGTTTGTTTCCATTAAAACAAGAAAAAGAATTACGTGAAAACCGTTGATGTTTTCTACCACAATAGCCAGCCGAACGCTTTCTAAAGAGCAAATCTACTAATATTGTACCTTAAACACTCTACGGGATGTTAGATGTTTTTACAGAATTTGCATGATAGGTTTGTCATCAAGTTAACTAAACGTGTTTGCATAAAGTGAATGATCTAATTTCAGAGCTCATTTCCTTGTAGACTTCAGAAAGTGTGGTTGGTGATGCATTGCATCATTACAAATGAAGCAACTTTTGACACTTCCGTGTCACACATTAGACAAAATATTGCTAGAAGAGTCCTGTAATTTTTCAGTTCAATTCTCAAATGAATGTGCATGTGAAATATAGGGTCGGGATTTTGGACCACATGGGTGCTAAAACCCTTACTTCATCTGCAGAACCTCTTCCCACCCTTAGATGCATTGAGGTGTGGCACAAGTACACTCATGGATATCTATGGGGCTCATCTCTTGCACAGATGTGCTTTTTTACATTGTCCAAAGGTGGCAATAGTGATGGCATTTCAGAATTGAGGTTCAAAATACTAACTCCCTCAGTCCTAAATTCCACTCCTTGTTATGAGCTGGATTCAGCCCTCCTGAAACTGAGCCAAGTTTGTCAGTTTCTCTCCTTAACTGGCTTGAATGATTCTGTGTGTTCTCAGAAAAATCATTTTATGCTAGGGTGTTTTAGATTTGTAGTTCTCCGTGCTTCTTGGTCCAATTAATTGAATTGTCAGGCATAGGAAACTACCAATACTGGCCAAACTCATTCCTATTATGTATTTTAAGATGGGCAACAAATGTGAATAATTAGTATGGCATTATTATACACAGCAAAGTTGAAGACCTATGCATACAGTATGTAATTGGGAGTAAGTTCAGTAGGTCTTGCTTCTGAATAAACATTTGGATGAACAAACTGAAAGTGTCACAGAAACTACACACACAACACACACCACTCAATCTTGGCAAAGAATATAACCCTGAAAACACTAGCGTAAATCAAATTTATTTCCTTAACCAATAGTTTCTGGTTTTGAACTTTCACATAGAGCTCCATGGACTTCAGAAAATAGGTTTGCATATTTCTTGATCCCTTCACATATGGTCTCATTCTTTGATTGTATATTGTATTTTCAAATATTCAACTGTTCATTTTATGTACAAAATGGAGGAATCTGACAATGCAGAGGAGTCAGCCTGTGTTGTACAATGATCTTGCCATTGTGTTGCCAATTATGCTTCACAGATGAATTGTTTGGACTGAATACCTGAAGATGTTCTGCATTCTGCAACCTTTGAAAGTATGCATCCAACATCTAGTCCCAAATATTGCTTATTTCATAATCTAGACCATGCTATCATCACTAACATTACTACCTTTGAAACTGGATCTTGAATTCCATATCTTTTCAAGATATGGAGCTGGGTCTCACAATCAGTGAGACTCTGTTTTGGAGAGTGAGCAGCATTGAATTCGTGTGCTCCCTGCACACGAGCAGGCAGGAGCCCTGGGCGGCCGGATTGGCCGCCCTCATGATTGCTGGTTCCGACGGAGCCGGTGGGGGCTGTGGGGAGTGGGGGCCAATAGGCTCCTGGAAGCTCCAGCATGCCCCGCGCAAGCGCGCAGGGCATGCTGGCGAGACCCCCAGAGCCGAGAGGTGGCTTTTCACCTCCCCTCTGGGGGTCCCCTCGTGAGTAGCCGCACTGTGGAGCCGTGCCGCGGCTATTCACGATAAAAAAAACTGGGTTTGTGGAGCACTCGCTCCACAAACCTGGTTTTAGAGGAGGGGTACGTAGGCGGGTTAATTATCTGGGACCCACCAGGCTCACCTGAAAGCCTGGTGGCTCCCATGATCAGGCAAATCGGGCTAGGTTCCCCTAGCCCAATTTTGCCTGATCGTGGGAATAGCCCCATGGAATATTAGATGCATTAACACCTGATAATGACTCAGTTTGGTGGATATACATTCTAAGATACTGCCAGGAGCTATGGTTTTCCAATTGTTGGCCAAGCAGCTGGGACTGGGAGGCTGTAGGGCTCCCTTCTGGCACCAGGGGACCCCCATAATGCACCGCCCACTGTACACCGCCCACATGCAGTACATTATGGGAGTCCAGAGGACCTCCTGGCCACAAACCTGCCTGCTGCCGGTAATGGTGGCGAATCATCTGGGTGCACGGTCCACGCACCCAGCAAAGAGGAACGGATCATCTGTGTGGGGGAGATAAGCTTTTAAAGCCTTCCTCCCCTCGCCCCTTGGAGTCCTTTCTCATGATTGTGAGAAAGGGCTCTATATCAACCAATGCAAATTCTCAGACAGGGCCATACAGATAATGCACTGTAAAGAGCTCCATGAAAACTAATTGAATAACATGTATACTTAGCTTTTGTTGTTGTTGTTGTTTCCCGGGTGTCTGTAAGCCCTTGTTTAATAAGCAGTTGTTGCAAAAGTAATCGCATTAAGAAGAATCATTTGTTCTCTCACAGACCTGGTTGCAGACTGTTCTAACCAGCAGAGTTAGAAAGGCCAGGCAGACCTAGTGTAGAATGTAATGTAGTTTGAATAAATTCAATTTAGTCTACAGACTGCCTGGTGTGTAATCAATCTGTGAAGCAGAAAATAATAGGAATGAAGTGAACTTGTAAATGGGCAAAACAGACTGTATTACTTCAGACTCAGATGGGAGGAATTGTGTTTTTGAAATATGATTCACCTCCCCAAAAGGAGAAAAAACACACACTTCTTGTCAGTAGAAAACTAGTACAATTGTTTTCTTCCTGATGTACTAGGGTTTTTTTTGTTTGTTTTTGTTTTACTTCAAGGAAGTTTTTTGGCATTACCTTCAATCAGAAGTGGTACAATCCCCTCTGTTTTAACAAATTAATTAGATTCATATCCTGATTACAACTATCAAGTCCTCAAGCTGGTTTACAATGTTTTAAATTACAATTTTAATTTAACCACCCACCTTCTTCCAGTATTTTAGCATTTTCTATAGGATTACCATGTCCGGATTTAACCACCTGATTCTGCTGCATGTGTAGATGAGTGGAAATGTTAGAAAATTATGCTGAGATAAAAATATAGTTATAAGAAAGACATTTTCTTCATCTAGCACTGAAAAAACTAAAACTTTATAGTTGTAAAGCTTTGGGTTGTAGAGAGTTTTTTGTATTTTTAAATTCTTTTAATTGTGTCAAAGTTTTAATGGTTTATAGATTGTGAAGGACCCAGGGACTTTTTTGTATGGGGTGGTATAGAAATATAAAATAACAACAACAACAACAACAACAACCAATCTAAGTGTTGCATGGATTGACTACAAGAAAGCCTTCGATTCATCGCCTCACACATGGATACTAAAATGTTTAGAAACAACTGGTGTCAGCAAAAACATTCAGATATTTATTTAAAAAAAGCAATGAGCATGTGGAGTACACAGTTAACAATCAATGGCGAGACACTTGGACAGGTTAGCATTAGAAGAGGCATTTTCCAAGGGGACTCACTATCCCCTCTGTTGTTTGTAATTGCCACTTTCACAAATACTAAACAAAACAGGCCTCGGATACCAAACATCTAAAACATCAAGTAAAATAAACCATCTGCTGTACATGGACGATCTGAAGTTATACGATATACTGTCTGTATATTCAGTAGCGATATAGCAATGGAGTTTGGACTAGACAAGTGTGCTGCATTAATAACGAACAGAGGGAAAATAACAAAAACAGAAGGAATAGAACTGCCCAATGGAAGCAACATCAAGAACCTGGAAGAGAAAGAACATTACAAATACTTGGGCATTCTCCAGGCTGATAACATCACACACATTGAAGTTAAAAGAAAAATTGGAAGTGAATACATCAGAAGAGTTAGAAAAATCCTCAAGTCCAAACTCAATGGCGGGAACACCATACAAGCCATAAACACCTGGGCTATACCTGTTATCAGATACACTGCAGGAATAATAGACTGGACCCAGGCAGAGCTAGAGACGCTAGATCGTAAGACCAGGAAAATAATGACCATCAATCATGCTCTGCACCCCCGCAGTGTTGTCGATAGGCTATACCTCCCTCGCAGCTCAGGTGGAAGAGGAATGCTGCAAGTCCATCAAACAGTAGAGGAGGAGAAAAGAGGCCTTGAAGAATATATCAAGGACAGTGAAGAAGATGCACTTAAAATGGTCAATAACGCGAAACTATTAAACACCAATGAAAGAAAGCAGGCCTACAAGAAAGAACAAGTCAAGAACCGAGCAGAAAAATGGAAAAATAAGCCCCTGCATGGTCAATATTTTCACAATATAAGTGGAAAATCAGACATCACCAAGACCTGGCAATGGCTTAAGAATGGCAACTTGCAGAAAGAAACAGAGGGTTTAATACTGGCTGCGCAAGAACAGGCACTAAGAACAAATGCAATAAGAGGAAAAGTCGAAAAGTCAACCACAAACAGCAAGTGCCGCCTTTGTAAAGAAGCAGATAAAACAGTGGACCACCTAATCAGCTGTTGTAAAAAGATTGCACAGACTGACTACAAACAAAGGCATGACAAGGTAGCAGGGATGATACACTGGAACATCTGCAAAAAATACAAGCTACCTGTAGCCAAACATTGGTGGGACCATAAAATTGAAAAAGTTGAAGAAAATGAAGATTTAAAAATATTATGGGACTTCCGACTACAAACAGACAAACATCTGCCACACAATACACCAGATATAACTGTAGTCGAGAAGAAAGAAAAATAAGTTAAAATAATTGCGCCATAGCAATACCAGGTGACAGCAGAATAGAAGAAAAAGAAATAGAAAAAATCACCAAATACAAAGATCTACAAATTGAAATTGAAAGGCTGTGGCAGAAGACCAAAATAATCCCAGTGGTAATTGGCGCCCTGGGTGCGAACAGCCTATATTCTGCGACAATATCTATAACAACAGCAACAACATTGAAAATAAAATTCAACCATCCCAGGTCCTTGGGAAGGACTCGATGTCTGGATAAAACAAACCAGTCAATAACACCTGTCTGACTGTGTAAACAAGAAATAATAATAATATTAACAACAACAACAACAACAATAATAATATTTACACACAGTCTACTAGATGTTATTGACTGGATTTGTTACTTTACTTATAGGGCCCTTTCCAAGGGTCTAGGATAACAAAATAAAAATTAAAGAGATTGTCATAGCATTTGTGCTGTCCTGAATAGTGTGGCCTTCTGTAGTTGATGAGTTGCAATTTTATTGAAGCCCAAGGTGTCAAGATGGTGTTCAAATTCTTTTGGTACTGCACCAAGGGCACCAACAACTTTTGGCACCACTATTTTTTTCTTTTTCCAGAGCCGCTCAATTTCAATCTGAACGTCCTTGTTGTTGTTGTTGTTGTTGTTATTGTAACAACAACAACAACAATGTATCTTCCTATATAGCATCAAATCCATCATATATTTTGCTGTAATATAATATAAATTTAACAATAAACAAACAGACAAACAAATAACTTTGGTAAGGCCTGAATGACAATAATATTTTCATTGGCTGGCATTGCAATACCATGTGATGCTAAGATTATGATTTCTCCTCCTGAGTGACATATGTAATCCAGAGTACCCATAATGACCTTGCCATTGGAATTTTGTGGCTTAATGAATTTGGAAGCAAAAACAGAAGGGATATGTTGAATTGCACCTCTATATAAACAGAAATATTCAATTATTGTTTTAATTAATAGACTAAGAAGGTTTCCAATTTATATACACACATTTTTGCAAGGTCATCACTATACTAGTGACAAACATATGGGAAAAGGACAAATCTTCCAATCCATTGTAAACATTATTGACTCCAAATATTTTGGAGAAAGATTCTATATTTGAATTTGTTTGAAGACTTTATTGCATATATTAAAAACTTATCTCTTGGGCACTTACTAAATTTGTTGCTTTGGGCATTCAGCTGAAGCCCAGCTATTATAGCCTGCGGAGATTCTTGTAAAAGTTTTAATTATCACATTAAATAAAACATCAGCTGTCTCTTTATGGGGTGCATCAGCTTGTGCAGCCTTTCTCCTGGGCTTTAATAGCTTCATAAAAGTTACCATTAATAGACAGCTAGATTCTTTGTATGATTGTTTAGGGGTGTTGGAAATGTGCCTTGTTATTTACTAAGTACTCTTGGTCTGGAATATTTGAGGATCATAAACTATTTCCTATATGTAGGCTAGATAATGGACTAGGGATGTGTATGGAACCAGCTGGCCCGGTTCGGTTTGAGTCCGGACCAAACTTGAACCTGACTGGACCAGTTGAGTCTGGCACCACTTAGACCCACCCCCCCCCCCGTTCGGTTTGGTCCGGGCGTGGGGGTTCGCATATATATATATATATATATATATATATATATATATATATATATAACACCTTTAGCCCCTTTGGGGGGCTTCCTCTAGGCCACGGTGGGCGGCATGTCCATGAAGATTCCCCGCCGGCCTCGGACATCACTGCCGCAGCCCATTCGGCCCCATTTTCTGGCCTGTTGGGGCCTCCATATGGTGGCGTCGTGGCCATTTTGCCTACCGCCATGCAAGTCTAAATGGTCTCTGTGAGGCCTGGCATGGCCCAGGGGCTATTTCCGCATGTGCAGTAGCCATTAAAAAAAAAAAATTAAGCAATTTGTGGCCGAACAGAAAATGCGGCTGAACGAGCAGTGATGTCCAAGGCCAGTTGGGGAGGAGGAACCTTCACGGATTCCCCCGCCCCCCCAGCCTAGAGGAAGCCCCTCGAAGGGGCTAAAGGTACTAAGAATTTTTTTTAAAAATTGTGAACCCCCCCTCCCAAACTGTTGGGGTGGTGGTGTTCAGTCCGAGGTTGGACCGAACGGGGTGGTGGTGGTTCTACCCCAGAACCGTCGAACCAAACTGGTTCGACATAGAACTGAACCCCCCTCAAACTGTTCACACATCCCTATAATGGACCATAGGTGGGGGTGTGCATAGCAGGTTCACAGCGCCAGGTCCTGGCCCTCACTTATGCACGTGAAGTCTATTGCCTGAACAGACCCTAGGGGTGTGCATGAACCAAAAAATGTGGATCAGTTTAAATATGAATAAATTCAAACCAAACCTTGCGCCGAACCGGTTTTGTTGAACTGACGGGCTGGTCTGGTCCATTCAGTCAGCCTGGTTAGGCAGTTCAGGTGGTAATACTTGTAAAGGGGAATCTGGTGCAGGAAATTCACCTCCAGAATTGCCATTTAAATAAGCTGCCCATGAGGAGGCAGTGCAGTTCCGGCCTCCATGGATGTGAACCACGCCAGAACCACATTACCACCACGTGGGCAGTCTGTTTAAATGGCTATTCTAGAGGCAATTTTGCTGTACTGGGGGGCTTTTTTCACAGCGGCCACACATTGAGTCGACACTTTCAACGAGCTGTCCACCATGACCCCAAGATCCCTCTCCTGATCAGTCACTGACACCTCAGATCCCATCAGCGTATACTTGGTTGGGGTTTTTTGTCCCAATGTGCATCACTTTACACTTGCCAACATTGAACTGCATTTGCCACTTTGTCGCCCACTCCCCCAGTTTGGAGAGATCCCTTTGGAGCTCCTCACAATCTGTTTTGGATTTCACTACACGGAAGAGTTTGGTATCATCTGCAAATCTGGCCACCTTGCTGCTTACCCCTGCTTCTAGATCATTTATGAATCAATTAAAAAGCACCGGTCCCAGTACAGATCCCTGGGGGACCCCACTTCTTACTTCCCTCCATTGTGAAAACTCTCCATTTATACCTACCCTCTGTTTCCTGTCTTTCAACCAGTTAGTAATCCACACATGTACTTGTCCCCTTATCCCATGACTGTTAAGTTTCCTCAGGAGTCATTGATGAGGAACTTCATCAAAAGCTTTTTGGAAGACCAGGTATACTATGTCAACTGGATCACCTTGATCCACATACTTGTTGAACAACTCCAAAAGGTTGGTGAGGCAAGATTTACCTTTGCGGAAGCCATGCTGGCTCACTCCCAGCAGGGCCTGTTCTTCTATGGGGCTTTACAATTTTATCCTTGAGGATGCTTTCCATAAATTTGCCTGGAACAGACATTAGGCTAACTGTAATTTCCTGGATCGCCCCTGGATCCCTTTTTGAAAATCGGTGTTACATTTGCTACTTTCCAGTCCTCTGGTACAGAGCCCAATTTCAGGGATAAGTTACATATTTTAGCAAGGAGGTCGGCAATTTCACATTTGAGTTCTTTGAAGACTCTTGGATGGATGCCATCCGGCCCTGGTGATTTGTTAGCTTTCAGTTTTTCCAGAGAGTTTAGAACGATGTTTCTCAACTGCCGGTCCGTGGAGATTCAACTGCCAGTCCACATGTAGATAGAACAGTCCCTGAGCAATCTGGGCATCATCTGGGTGTGGCCACCTCCTCTCCACCCACCCGTGGGTTATTCAGTCCCCTTGGCTCTATCGGCTGCCGGGCAAGGGGAAAGAGCACTTTTTGCTCACTCCCTGGAAAAAGCCACGTGTGAGGTTCCGAGCCGGTGCTGAGGGTATTTTGATCTAGCGCGGGTCAGCAGCACTTGGGACGGTTGCTCCGGAGGGAGCACCTTGAGGAGAAGGGAGCACCGGTGTCCCAATCGGCCACGTGGGCAGGTTGATCGCGGACTCCCAGAAACAGCGCTCCTCGGCCGCAGTCGCTCCTCGCTCCTGAAGGAGCTCATTGAGGAAGGTGGTTGCGGTGGTTTCCAATGGAGTGCTTTGATGAAGGGACGTTGGGCAGGCTGGTCATGCAGAAACCAGCGCTCCTCAGCAGTAGGGTGATCGGCCACGTGGCTGAGCCGGAAGAGACCCACCATGGAGCGTCCGCAGTCCCTGCTACACTACTGTCACCACCCCTGCACTGGGGGGAGTCGCAGCACAAGTCACTCCTGGTCCCCCTACGCTGCTGCTTCTGGCTGGGTTCTGGGCTGGGGGGGCGCGCTGTGGCCATTCAGCGCCAGTGAGGCCTCCCGTGGTGGCCGCAATCTTGCTTTCCTTCCTCTTGGCCTCCTGCAATTTTGTAATCGGCATGCAGCCTCGGGGCCAGTAGGCCAAAGGAGTTCTTAGAGGCCATCCCAACAGGGAAAAAGACAGACCAGGCAGGGGAAAAGCAAAGGGGAGGTGGCAGAGGTAAGGAGGAGGATCGGGCTGGAAGTGTGTATTAAACACGGGAAGGAGCGAGAGAGAAAAAACAGGCCTTTTTTTAAAAAAGGTAATATTGAGGAAGAAAGTGGTAAAGAGGGGTAGAAAATTGGTAAGGGAGAACACAGAGTTGAGGGATTGCCGTTAATTGGAGTTATCAGCTTATCCCTCTATCCATCCCTGTTCGTAATGCATTCAGCCATTCCCCAAACCTGCAAACACCCGTGCCATGGTAGAGGCGGTTTCATGGTGCTGGAAAGGATGACATGCGTGTTAAGAGCGATCTTAGCAGATCTGCATATTTAGAGAAACTTAAAACATAGAGCTGGGTTTGCTCACCTGTGTGAACCAGCAGCAGCCTTAGCATTGCGCCCTTTGATTCCTGCTTCAGAATCCCTCAGGTAGACTCTTGGTAAGGCAGCCACCCCTCTGCCTGCCATACCTGCGAATGGCCATTCAGTTTTGTGTTGAAGGCCTCTTAATACACCTACTCAAAGCTCCAGATTTTTGAGTTCCAATTTTTTAGCCTTTATTTCCTTAGCTGTAGTATTGCTGCTGACTCTTTTAGGGTGGTGTTTTGAAAACGAGCCAAGGTTGGTACTGTCATTTGTGCTGCTAGGTGAGACCTGTTGAAGTATACAGCCACCTTACTACTATCTAAAACTGCCCGAATAAAACCTGTAGATTCAAAACATAACTCTTCTCTCTCCTGTATTCAATAATGTCTCTGCTTGAAAAGATTATCAGCATATTGTTGGGTTTTTCCACTGTGGTTTTTGGATAGCAGCTGTTGCTCCACCTGTGTGCGTACACAGAAGTTGCCTTCAACAGTAAGAGTAATTGTAAAAGTGAGCAAACGGTGGGGAGGGGGCAGCTGAGAGTGGGTGGCTGACACTGAGCAATAAAATGAAGTATAAGGTTGCAACGTATTTTTAAAAGATGGCAATGTTAAATCTGGACTTGACAAATCTCAGGTGCCAGGGAGCCATGATGCCTCATCCTTTCCCCCTCTCAATTCTGATCAAAGTGTAATCTTCTTATCCAGAATTATCAGATTTATAGTTTTAATATTTAATGTTTGCTTTTAAATTATTCTAATTTTAATGATTTTAATGCTTATGATATTATATTAATTGTAAACTGCCCAGAGATGCAAGTTTTGGGCAGGTATAGAAGTCTGTTAAATAAATAAATAAATAAATAGATAGATAAACTTAAACTTGAAACCCTTTTACTAACTCCTGGTCCGGGAAACTGCACACAAAGAATGTACCAGTCCTTGAAACTGCACACAAAGCATTTACCGGTCCTTGGCTCCAAAAAGGTTGAGAAACACTGGTTTAGAATGTCATCTCTTGTCACTTCTATCTGACTCAGCTCTCTAGCCTCCATCCCTAAAAAGCCTGGTTCAGGAACAGGTATATACTGAGTATCCTCTGCTGTGAAGACAGACGCAAAGAACTCATTCAGCTTCTCTGCAACCTCCATATCCTTCTTAATAATCCCTTTCACTCCCTCATTGTCTAATGGTCCAACCACCTTCCTGGCAGGTTTTCTGCTTCTGATGTACTTAAAGAAGTTTTTGTTATTCCCCTTGATACTTTTGGCTAAATGTTCCTCAAACTCTCTTTTTGCCTCCCTTATTGTCACCTTGCATTTCTTTTGCCAGAGTTTGTGTTCCTTTCTGTTCTCTTCATTTGGACAGGCCTTCCAATTTCAGAAGGAAATCTTCTCCCCTTTTATGGCTTCCTTGATGGTACCCGTTAGCCATGCTGGCATCCTCCTGGACTTAGTGGTACCTTTCCTCCTTTTGGGTATACAATCTAACTGAGCTTCTAGTATTGTGGTTTTGAGTAAACCCTATGCATTCTGGAGCGAAGTGACTCTCCCGTTTTCCCCTTTCAGCTTTCTTTTCACCATACTCCTCATTTCGGAGAAGTTTCCGCTTCTGAAATTAAAAATGTCCATGTTAGACGTTCTTGGTGATTCTCTCCCTGTATGTATGCTGAATTTGATGGCACTATGGTCACTGTTCCCTATAGGGTCGATGACACTAACATCATGCACCAGGTCCTGGGTGCCACTCAGAATTAGGTCCAAGGTCACCTTCTCTCTGGTTAGTTCCAAGACCAACTGTTCTAGGGCACAATCATTTAGTGTATCTATAAATTTGACCTCTTTGTCATGACCTGATTATGAATTTACCCAGTCTATGTGTGGGTAATTGAAGTCACCCATTATTATAGCCCTGCTTCTCCTTGACGCTTGCCTGATTTCCTCCTGCAACTCCAGTCACTGTTGGCTTTTTGATCCAGAGGGTGATAGCATGTCCCTAGTAGCACGTTCCCTTTCAGGCCTTGTATTGTCACCCACAGGGTTTCTGTGGAGGACTCCAGTCCACCTAGGTTTTCTAGCTTGTTAGAGTCTATCTCTTCTTTAACATACATTACTATCCCTCCTCCAAGGCGCCCCTCCCTGTCCTTTCTATAGAGTTTATACCCAGGGATAACGGTGTCCCACTGGTTCTCACTGTTCCACCATGTTTCTGTTATGCCCACTATATCTATTTCTGCGTTAGCAACCAAGCACTCCAGCTCACCCATCTTGGCTCGGAGGCTTCTGGCATTGGCATATAAGCACCTATACGCTGAGTCTCTCACCTGATGTATGCTATTCTTTTGACTCTTTGACCTGCTGGCACAGGCTCCCATCTGCTCTTTATGTGGCTCTGCTCTGTCCCCTTCTGTTTTATCTGAATTCTTTGCACCCTCACACTTTAAAGGATGGCTTTTGCCACACAGGATATTGCCCAGCTCCCATCGGCTGTTCCCCAGGCGTAATTTTAAAAGCTGCTCTGCAACCTTTTTGATTTTAAGCACCAGCAGTCTGGTTCCATCTTGGTTCAAGTGCAGCCCGTCCCTTTTGTATAGGCCTTGCTTGCCCCAAAATGTATCCCAGTGCCTAACAAATCTAAACCCCTCCTCCCCGCACCAATGTCTCATCCACGTATTGAAACCCCTCAGCTCA
This sequence comes from Hemicordylus capensis, assembly GCF_027244095.1. Classification (NCBI taxonomy): domain Eukaryota; kingdom Metazoa; phylum Chordata; class Lepidosauria; order Squamata; family Cordylidae; genus Hemicordylus; species Hemicordylus capensis. The sequence goes on from NC_069660.1 coordinate 268,989,130, forward strand.
CCCACCCCTTCTATTTTCATTGTTATTTATTAAGGGTTTATGCTCTTTCATCAAAGAAGACTCCTTCTGGATGAAGGGAACCTGTGTATATAATCCAATATCTTATCTCATGGATGCCAAGATTTATTTTTTTTCATTCATTCGATTTCTATACCGCCCTTCAAAAAAATGGCTCAGGGCGGTTTACACAGAGAAATAACAAATAAATAAGATGGATTCCTGTCCCCAAAGGGCTCACAATCTAAAAAGAAACATAAGATGGACATCAGCAACAGTCACTGGAGGGATGCTGTCAGGGGTGTAACTATAATAGGACAAGGGAAGACAGTTGTCTGGGGGCCCACTGCCTGGGGGGGGGGTGCCCAGAGGCAAGTCAGATGACTGATTCCTCCAGCTGTGCACCCGCCTGGGCTTCCTTCAGTTGTATTCATCCTCCAAAATTGATGTGAGTGTTAAGACCTGGAGCTACCAGAACAGCATGTCTTTCAAGATTTCTTTATGAGCTGAGCTTCAGTGAGGGGGTTACATTTTAAAATCTTGTCCCTGGGCCCACTCCAACCTTGCTACACCCCTGGTCATGCTGTGCTCGGGGTGGATAGGGCCAGTTACTCTCCCCCTGCTAAATAAAGATAATCACCACATTAGGTGCCTCTTTGCCAAGTTTGCAGGGGAATAACACATATTAATGTTGTGTTAATGATTGTGCACACAATAGGGAAAGGACAATTTTGGTGGATTCTCCATTCCTTCTGTAACCCCCTGTGCCTTTCAAAAATGTTCTTCTGTTCTCCCACAGTTCTCAGGGACATATTTTTGGGATCACATGCAAGAGAGTTCTCAGTTTGGATCTTGTTTCTCGATCTGTTTTGTCTGTTTTGTCTTGCATCCAGAATAAATAGACTGCACCCCCATCAATAATTAACTTTGTTTTGTGGTTTTAAAAAATACACTGACAAGATGAGCAGCGTTGCATCTCCACCCTTGGGCTGCTGCAGACTGTTAAGCAGCCCAATGCTGCTCTGAATAAGAGGTTGTGCAAGCAGCACTACTGCAGTTTTCCTCATTCACCACAATGGAGGAAACTGTGGTAGAACTGCTTGTGCAGCCACATGTTTATAGGGCTGTGTTGAACCGGTTCAAATAGAACCGGCTTCAATTCAAACCAATGCAGTTCGACTCAAGCTCAAACCAGACCTGCCCCCGCCCCCCCCAAAGGGCCAGTTTGGATTGAACCTATTTGGCCCAGATCAGCCTGCTTGTAAAGGGGAATCCGGTAAGGATTTTGCGTGGTGATGCAAATGGCCTCCGCTATGTGGAGGCCTGAACTGGGCCCCTGCCGACCCTCACTGGGGGGAAAGGAGCACCATCAGGGTCTAAGGGAGCCACCACTGGCCTGCTGCCACCGAGGAGCTGCCACCATAGTACGTAAGGTGGCCTCCCGCCCGCCACCTGCCCGCCCTTTTCAACCCCATTTAAGTTGCTAGGTGATCCTTAACAGATTCAGCATGCTGAACTAGGTCAAACTGGGCCAGACCAGTTTGACCTGCTTCGAGTGCGCAAACTGAACCGACGGCCCGTTCTAACATACCAGCTTGCAGACTGGCCGTTCAGTTCAAATTCAGTTTGAATTTCAACTGAACTGCCTGGAGCAGTTCCATGCACACTCCTTTAGAGCAGCACCAGGGCTGCTGAGGCGTCTGTAGTAGCCCTGGGGTGGAGCTAATGAGATATTACTGATCATGCGGTCCACTGACTTTAAACTTCTACATTTCTTGTAAAAGATCGGGGAGGACATGAAAATGTCCAGCTGATACAAATGACAGTCTATGACCTTGGAAGCTGCCTTATTCTGAGTCGGACCCTCGGCCTATCTAGTTCATTTAGTGTTGTCTGTCCTGCCGGGCAGAAACTCTCTCTTCAAATAAAGATATTCCCCTGACCTGGAAACACCAGGAACGGAACCTGGGACCTTCAGTATGCAAAACATGCGTGATACCACTGAGACACAGGCCTTCCTTTTATAAGCCTTGTAATTTAGCCTATTAAGTCTAGGTTCTAGTTTTATCAAACAGTTTCATTACAATGCTTCTAGAGTCCTATCCAAGTGCTCAATATGTATGGATCCTGAATATACATAGATTGAGGGGCAGGAGCAAACTCAACCCACCAATCTATGTGTGTTCATTCAAACATCTGTAAAGGGGCCCTACATATACAGCTTTGTCAGTGGGTGTGGTGCAATGACCTTACAGACATGATGGGGTGTGGAACTTGGTGCCTTCAATCTATGCCATTCAGTGTTTACTAGTAATGAACAGGGTTTAGGTTTTTCATCATTTGACTGCTCAGCAATCTGAATGACTTTACACTCTTAAGCTCAGTGATAAATGTGAAGAAATGAAATGTTTTGTCGGGACCAGTGGACATGTGTGTGCAGTAGCTGTAGCAAAACTTGGGATTGCATTTTGGATTTTGGAGAGCAATCAGCATTGTCTCAGAAGAAGGCATGCAAATCAGGTGGCTTCTTTTTGGAGATACTTTATTCTCATCAACAAGAAGAAGAAACAAAGATTGAGACCAGGTCTGAAGGAAACCTCTCCTTCTGCTACTGGTAGATTTAGAAACACACAACTCCCCCCAACAAAAAAGTACAGAGCCTTAGGGAGTGCCCCTAGTTTAAGCAACACATGAAAAATATTTATGAGTCTTTTTTATGAGGTGGTCAAAGCAAAGACCATCTAGTATGTAACATAAAACTGGCTAAAGAAGAAAGGATTTTCAAAACCACGTTGGAGAGTGAAGCATGAATGGAATTTTATTTCAGTCTCTATTGTTTATTTAAATTAATGATGTTTTCAGATGGGGATCTGAATGATAATACAGATCAAGGTAATTCTTCTAAAGAGAAAGTGCACAGATCTGTTATTCAAACAATCTCATTGAAATAATACTAAATACATAATGGATTTATTGAAGACGTTAAGTTGAATATATGATAAAGATAAAACCAGACTTTTCAAAAGAAGCCCATAAGGCTTCAGACTTCATTCACAACCTTGTTCATGTGTTATTTTCAGTGCATATACTATTTGTGTACAGCAGGGCTGCTCAGCTGTTGGACTACAATTGGAGGGACTACAACTATTCAATTATGTATTTTGCATATTTTGTTTGAGGTGTATTTTGGACTACAGCTCCTGCAATCTCCAGCTACAGCATTATTTGTTTGTTTTTTTAATCATATTTTATACTGCCTGATATGTACATCTCTAAGCAGTGTATATGGGCCACCTAATGGCACAGCGGGGAAGGAACTTGTCTAGGGAGCAAGAGGTTGCTGGTTTGAATCCCCACTGGTCCGAGACTATGGGAAACACCTCTATTGGGCAGCGGCGATATAGGAAGATGCCGAAAGGCATAATCTCATACAGCATGGGAGATGGCAATGGTAAACCCCTCCTGTATTCTACCAAAGACAACCATGTGGCTCTGTGGTTGCCAGGAGTAGACACTGACATGATGGCACACTTTACCTTTACCTTTAGGCAGTGTACAAAATTTAAAACACAATATAAATGAATAAAGACAGATTAAAATACCACAAAACTCAATAAAAACAATCTCATAAAACAGGTTATTAAAATTAATTCCAGTTAAAAGCCTGCAAAAACAGGTTCATCTTGAAGGACTACCTGAAAACAAACAGAGAAGAAGAAGCTCTTATTTCCACAGGGAGCATATCCCAAAGTGGGGTGGGGGTGGTTAGCCACAGATAAAGCTGGGTCCCGAGTTGCCACCAAATAAGCTGGTGGCAACCATAACCAGACCTCTCCAGAAGATCATTAATAGGCGGCAGGGTTCATGACAAAGAAGGCGCTATCTTAAATACTCTGGGCACAAGCCCCTAAGGGAACTGTAGGCCAACATCTGCAGAAGGGCTGATGCTGAGTAGCCTTGGTGTACAGTGTATGCATGTACAGATTTGTAGGCATGTACAGTTATTTACACATGTTCACCACAGGTATAGTGTCCTACCTTTTGAACAGGAACTGTACCCAGGTTCACTCTTAATATGAATGTAGGTATATTCCCACAAAACCATGCAAATGTATAACATACACATGCAGGGGTGTAGCTAGGGTAGAGAGGGCCCGTGTTCACTCCTTTCTCTGGTGGCCCCTTGAAAGAGGGAGATAAAGAACAAAATAGGGAGGGGTGAAGCTGGGGGGCCATCAGGAGCTGGGGGACCAGGGTTATTTGAACCCCTTCACTCAATTATAGCTACGACCCTGAACACGTGTACAACATAATCACTGAATATGACTACAGACTTCAGGTTTTCAGACAGGAAGTCCAGCTCCCATATCCCATTTCAGACAGGAAGTCCAGCTAAGAATTTGTAGATCACTTTTAATGAGCAAAGTGCATTAGGAGCTTTACTCTTTGCTCTTTCCAGGAACCTGTGAGGTAGGTTGCCATCTTTCCTATTTGAAAGATGGCAAGTAGAACTGAAAGACAGAAAATTGAAAGTAATATAATACATTTATAGGAATAGAGCTTGTTCCTCCCAGTTTCAAGGCAAACTTGCTAAGGCCTGGATTACTTTGGCTTGAATGGATCTATATATAATTGATACTCTCAGTTAGCAAGAAGAAGCTCAGACTGTAGAATCCAAGGAAACGATTACACTGCTAGGAAAGTTCAAGAAATGAAAATATGTCATAGAGTTTTTTAAAATTAACATGCTTGCAAAAGGAAAGCAAAAGAACAGTTTTAAATTTGTAGGATTTCAATTTCAAACATTATTCATTTTATTGAATAATTACCATACATTGTAAATTTGGATCTGAAAAAGATCTTCTGCTTCTCTTTGGCATGGTGTTGTTTGTGAATTATTGATCAGATTACTGAGTTTAAAATCTGTTGAGAACAAAAACAGTTAAAATATGATCATTATATTTTGCATATCTCAAAACAACAACACCACTTTTTTTAACCTTTCCTGAATATTCTTGTGTAAACTGGTGTATTCAGCTAATTTAAGAGGCAGGATTGTTACTTCACTGGATGTTTGGTTCAACTGTTATTAGATCTATAAAATAATTAGACCAAGGTTGCAATTCAATGTGCACTTACTGGAGAGTAAGCCAATTGAACTCAATAGGAGTATTCATTAAAATGCTGAGTAAACCTGCATAGGAGTGATTGATTGATTGAAGTGCTGTCAAGTCAGTGTTGACTCTTAGCAACCACATAGATTCTCTCCAGAATGATCTGTCTTCAACCTGGCCTTTAAGGTCTCTCAGTGGTGCATTCATTGCTGTCGTAATCGAGTCCATCCACCTTGCTGCTGGTCGCCCTCTTCTTCTCTTTCCTTCTACTTTCCTCAGCATTATGGACTTCTCAAGGGAGCTGTATCTTTGCATAAAGTGTCTGAAGTATGATAGTTGAGCCTGGTCATTTGTGCCTCAAGTGAAAATTCTGGATTGATTTGTTCTATGCTCCATTTATTTGTTTTCCTGGCTGACTATGGTATCCTCAAAAGTCATCTTCAGCACTAAAGTTCAAAAGTGTCAATACTTTTTTAATCTTGCTTCTTCAAAGTCCAGTTTTCACATCCACAGAGTATCATGGGAAAAACCACTGGCCGAATGATTCTTATCTTTGTAGGTATGGACACGTTCATGGCATGTAAATATCCTTTCCAAGGCCTTCATTGCAACCCTACCACGTGCTAGTCTGCAACGTATTTCTTAACTGCTGGATCCTTTACTGTTAATGGTCGATCCTAAAAGGCAGAAGCTATCCACCACTTCAGTGTCTTCATTATCAGTTCTGAGGCTGGTTGCTGTACCCGTTATCATTAGTTTAGTCTTCTTTACATTTTGTTGTAGTCCCATTTTTGCATAGGAGTTCATTGTAAATCTTTAAACCACTCAGGCTTCAATTGGTTCACAAGCCATTTAGAGAACTGGATTTCATTTTTTTGCTGTACGATAGCTAAGGTCCTTACCTAAACTGGAGATAATTTACACTATAAAATGTTCTTTGCTCATGTTTTCACTTTACATAATTAGGCTCACATTTTAACCTCTGTTTGAGTTTGACACCCTAATCCAATGGCCCAATGTTTTCAGCACTGATATTTGATACAATAGGAATTTAATACTTCAGTCACTTTAAAATAATACCTTTTGTTCCATTCTAGGATGCAGATGAATAGAGTACCTGAAATGTACAGGAAAATCTTAAACCTTGGATATTTTCCAAGAAGCTTAATCACTCTTTCATCTGTCTCAGTATAGTCTGAGCTTTAAAACTTGTGTGAGTACTTGGCATGATTATAAACTCTAAAATGGTCACTAGTCAGGTTTATTTATTTTAAAAAACACACAACTATATGTGTAATGCTCAAACATGCTGGCAGAAAGAGACAACTCGACATGATGACACACAGCCTTAATTCTTAGACAGTGGCTTTCCATTGCATGCTTGTGGTCTTCTTTTTAAAGCATACAAGGACATGGAATTTGTAAGTTTCCAGCTTCCTGGTGGTAATCCTCCTGAGCACATGGTTTTGTAAATCCAGATGACAAACCGATTAGTGATACCTTGGAAGGAATATAAGTTTAAATTGAAAGGATGTTCTAACATCATGTTAACAAGATCTTTTTAAAGCCCTCAGTATGAATGTTTCATTTGGATACATTATTTAATTTGTAGGCAAACAGCCAATCCAAAGAACCACTAGCCTATACGTGTATGTTTAGGATGGAGCTCAGTTTGCCATTTGCTGACCCAAAGCATCATGGCATACAGCACTGCAGCTCATGCTGCTTTGCTACCTACAGTTACCATTGCCAGATGTAGCATTACTTACAATGTTGTACAAAGCTCTCTGTAGTTGCAATGGCTCTCTGATCACTCCAATCCTACATCTCCTTCCCGCTCTCAAGGCCTCCCCCAAGTTTATATCGGGGGAGGCAAAGCTAGGCATTCTAGACCATGGCCATGCGTTTTTTCCTGCTGCAGACTGGATTGGGACTACAAATCCCAACATTACTGTCAGGAAATGATGTCACTCCTATTAGAAGGGTCCCCAGGGAATGGCACACAAAGCATCATTTTCCCAGCAGGAATATGGATTCATGTAGTCCTGTTCAAGCCCCTGATGGGGAAAGAAGCTCTGTTGCATTCTGGTATGCCTGTAGATCCACTGAGTCCCAAACTTGGAACACCCATAGCCATCTCCACTGCCTGTGTCTCCCATCTGTCCCAAGGTAAATTTCTGGGAGGCTTGGGGCAGGGGTGGCAGTGGAAGCACCTGCAGCAGGCACTTTGCAAGCATTTGCACTGACAACTCACAAAACCCACATGGATTTGTGTGCGTTCAGTTCAGCATGCAACTCGGCCACTTTTGTGGCAAGCAGTGGGATGCTTATGCGATTCTAACCTGAGCTTAAGGGGTGCAGAACAGAATGGGGCATGATGAATGCGAGACTGGAGATGACACACCTTGGTATCATAATGGCATTTTCCGTTATTTTGTCTGTTTTTTTTGTTTCCATTTTTTCAATACCATGCCTGATATCTGAGTAGAAATGAATGTTGGGAATATTCACCTGAACAAAAAATGTGATGGGAAGAACGGGCCTACATTTATCTACTTTTTGGTTGCAACCTTCCGTCAAAGTCCACAGGATGTACTAGGGTGTTGTAGAAGCACACCGTCTCCTGTGCAGTTTCCAGAAATGGCCAGTCTCTGTTTAAGGCCTTGTATAGCAGACTACATGCTATTTTATACAAAACTACATCCCAGGCAGGGACTTAATTATTAGAAACTGCCTTTCTTCTGATGATTGTGCATTTTCTCTTCTGAACTGCAACATTTTGTGTATTGAGAACACGTTTTTGGCCTCAAGTAAAAACATTCACAGACACGACATTGGGACATATGAGACAACTTGCATCTCTTTAACTACCAAACACATTTTTATAGGCATTATTAAGTCATTCATGTTTTCTATGTTAACAACATGATAACGAGGATCCAACAGTTCTCTTTATTATTTTTATGGGGAAGTGAATGCAGGACAACCGCTAAGCTCTTGTGTTCATTATTTTGCATGCAAGGATTCATATCTACAAATTAGGAAAGAATGAATAAAGGGACATAAGAACAGCTGCACAACGTGCACATTTTGGTTCCCAAACTGCTTATGAACTCTCAGTCATGTATATTGGGATCCAAAATACAAGTTTGTGCAGCCACTGGAAACAAACATTTTTTGCATACAAGTATGAACCTGCACGCCTAATGGCACAGCAAGGGAAAAGACTTGACTAGTGAGCCAGAGGTTGCCGGTTCGAATCCCCGTGAACTAGGGATTTCCCACACCTATATTGGGCAGCAGCAATATAGGAAAATGCTGAAAGGCATCATCTCATACTGTGTGGGAGATGGCAATGGTAAACCCCTCTTGTATTCTGCCAAAGACAACCACGGGGCTCTGTGGTCACCAGGAGTTGACACCGACTCAAGAGCCCACTTTACCTTTACCTTTATGAACCTCCACACACTGTAATATTATTTGTACAGTATAAATTCCTAAAAATAATACGCTGCTTAAAATATTATCTGTGCATCATTGCTCATACATAAACAGCACAAGTATGGTATTTTCACAAAGGGAGCCCTTATTAACCACAAACTTCTAAATGTGAGTCAGCCCCTGCCACACACACCAGGAGGGGCTATGGTGAGCACAGTCACCTTCACTGGTGAACAGCAAGCAGTCTATTGCAATGTTCAGAATTCTGAAGAAACCACCACCTCTGCCCTCAACCTCTCTTCAAGTTAAGAGCCAGTAAACATGCCGTAAATCAGCAGGGACTGTGAATGGAGTCCCTTGCAATAGATTGGTGAATGTTGTCATTCAACAGATTGCAGACAAGGTAAATTCTCTACCCACCTTACATGCGATCCACAGCACACCAACAACATGGCAGGGGGTGGCTCTTTCATGAGGCAAAGTGTGGCAGTTGTCTTGGGTGGCAGATTATTAAAGCACCGGTGGGGCAGTGAGATGCACTCTGCCTGCCATTAGAGCAGCTGTTCGGGTCCAATCTGACCCTCGTGAGCTTTGCAAGGAAGTCTCTCCTCACACTCAGGGCAGAGTTTGCAAGGAGCATGAGAAGAACAAAGGAGGCTGCTGGCAACCTTCCATCCCACCTGCCCCTCCCTGCACCACTCTCAAAGTTGTGATGATTGATTTTGAAAGGGAACTGGCTCTCACTAGGATTGTGAGGCAGGGCAGCATTTCTCAGGCACCACAGTCTCTTGGGCCACCCCTGAGCAAAGGCCTCCAGCAGTGGCTAGTGGGAAACCTAGATGCAAGGGGCTCCTAGATGAGGTTGCCACCCTTTTGTTCTAGTAGGGCTACAGCTGCAATTGCTGTAACAAGACAGCCATAGCATATCTAACATAGGGATAGCGAATTGGCAGAAGGAGAAGATCTTCCTTTGCTTACTGCCATGCAGCTCCTGAAAGGCACAAACACCCTTTCTAGAAGTACACATTCATTTCATGGTGTGAACAGTAAAACAACATGAGCAGAACCCATTTGATTCTGTTTGATATCCATGAAGCAGGGCTGAGAAAGTTGCAGTCTCTTTCAGCATTTGGGTCTGGCTGGATACACTTTCTTCCCTGAGCCTCAGCTTGTGATTCCTATCACAGCCACAGAGAGAGGAGGCGAGCCAGCCAGTAGGGAGGAAACTGACATGAAGTCTCTCCAGTAGCTGCTGTCGGTTTCCATCTTTGGTTTCTTTTTTAGATTGTGAGCCGTTTGCGGACAGGGAGCCATTCATTCATTCATTTAAATCTATGTGAACCGCTTTGGGAACTTTGGTTGAAAAGCGGTATATAAATATTTGTATTCATCTCTGCCTTGGTTTTGAGTCCCACCTGTATCACATCCAGAGGGAACGGGAGAGAAAGTTGCAATGCAGGCAGGCAAACTGATGGCATAAAGTCTCTGGTCTTAAACTCAAGATTCATTCTCATCTCAGCCCTTGAATCTGATAAGGTCTCTTGAGGCATAGCAAGCCTAAACAGAGTGGCAAGAGGGATGTTTAGAAAAATAAAACACAAGACCACTTGTGCACGTTTCATTCTGTCCACCTGGGTTAGTTGCAGCAGGATGGGACAGTTACAAGTGTTTCAGATTCTGCTTAGTGCTTTGCTTTCCGCAACATATACATGGTATTTTCCCCAGTTCTGTGTTGCCCTTTCATTCCATCACTGCATTTCTCCAAGTGTAATTCTTTCAGACAGGCTTGTCTTTGTTTTTCCATTATGCCTCCCAGTCCTTCTGGTTTTCCTCAACATGGGGATTTGTTCAGGAGTTTTAGCTGAAGCAGTTTATAAACCTGTTTTCCACAGATCCACCTCACCCCCATTTTTTACATTGTTCCCAGCATATTGGGGGCATGTTTGTACTTTCCTGTTTGTACCGACTTGACGCCCAGCTGTTTTACCTTGCAAATCAGGCCCCACTTCCCTCCCACTAAACCTAGTGGCCAACATCCAAACTAACCTTCTGTGGACATGCCAAGTTTTTCCTTTTTGTGAGGAGGGAGGGATGATTTTCTGCCACCACCCCTTCCCTCTGTAGCAATTTTGCCTCCCAAAATGATGTTCCTGAGAGCTTTCTCATTGCACAATGGAAAAAACTGGTGTCCACAGAAAGTCTCAATTCCTTTCAGTCTGTTTTTTTGTTTCTTCATACATATTTCAGGGCTACTGTTTCTGTCTTGGGGGGAGTTGTTTTCCTTAGAGACTTCCAAATCACTACACAGCCCCAAACTGGCACATGTGCATAATGTCAAGAGCAAGATCTGGAGATGTTTCCTATTCCCTGAGCCAGCTTGAGACAAAAGACAGAAATGCAACAATAAATAAATAAATAAAAGTACTATATGCTCCGTCCCCATCCTCCCAAAGTCTGCTGCTGGAGATTGATGTATAGGTATTCCCACTTGGGCAGAAGCCACTCAATTGGGCATTTTAGGCTGTGTCTATATGCCTTTTCAATTACCTGTAAACTGGGCACCTTGGGGATTATATATCTGAAATTTGGCAGACATGATCTCTTGGATGCATTCTGAGGTGCCTGCAAATATAATGCAGATTGCCTGAAACACCATGAAGTTACAGGCAGGAGAACTGGATAGGATTCCCCCAATTGTGGATCCCTTCTATCAAGATTCCTCTCACAGGGGCACCAAGGCATAAAGCCTTCAGATGAGTGTCTGTTTGAATTCTTCGCCTGGGGAGACCATGGATTCTCCATGCATAGCTCCCACCCACTGAGCTATGGAGGTGCCTGACTGTTGCAATACCAATGGCAGCCTCTCCTTCTGTGTTTGCCTTGGCAAAAGATCATTGCTTACAGGCTGCTTGTGTTTTTGTCAGTGAGTCAATTATTTTAGGGACACTGTGGGAGTGTTGGGAATTTTCTCTGGTAGGAGAAACCCTTTTTCATTATAGCAGAGTGCACAGAGGCACAACACAGCGGTTTCTTTTTTACTGCTATTATTGTGCATTTGATATTGATGCTGGGGAACCATGGGATATTAACTGGTGATATAGATATAAACTCCAGCATAATGAAGGCTGCCAAAACGTGGCCTTTGGTGATTCTCCAAGGAAAGTTGGAATTTCAAAACTATACACAACCATACAATGGTGGTGGTTGGGAGAGCAGTGAGAGAATTCATTATTTCTTACATGTGTATCCTGCCCTTCCTCCAAGGAGCTCAGAGCTGCATTTTAGCACTTACATTTAGTTCCACAAACACATTTTAGTTCCACAAACACCTTCTGAAGTAGGTTAAACTGAGAGCGAGCCATTTTCTCAAGGCCATCCAGTGAACTTTATAAGTGAGTATTTAAACAGGAGGGTTTTTTTCTTATATCCAAGCTGAAACCTGTAGCCTCTGCACCACACTAATGTAAACAGATATATATTATGCAATCAAGGGTGTGACAGAATCAAATACATAGAGGGGAAAAGTCCTTATGTCACAAATCAATTTTATTAATTTAAACACAAAATGGAGGAAAATATCTGTACACAATTGTGGACACAACACACTTTTTGTACAATAAGGCCCAGACAAACTTTTTTTAGTCAGCATATTGACTACAAAAATTTGAAACAAAATGGGAAAAAATTGTCCATCTCTATTTTGCTTGAAGCAAAAACAACAAAAAAACCCAAGGAAAACAGATGTTTTATAGCCCGTCATTAAAGGACTTATGTATGTGTTTAACTTTACAGACTGTGAGTAGTCCCTGAATTGGATTGCTTTTGGTACATAAAGTTATTGAAGATGGGGGCCATATTTATAATCAAACAATTTGAAACAATCCATAAAATAATTATAAACTGTAGCAGCAATATACATCCTCCACAAAAAGAGGATGTTGCCTCACAGCTACTGTTGTTGCTTTGCTAGTAGGCGGCTTAAAAGCTGGTGAATTAAAAAAAAACACAAAAATATGAAACAAGAACTAGAACAACTGAGGTTTATTCCTAATGAAGATACCAATGAAAACAAAGTAGCAAGGTTCAGGCTAAGAATTTAAACACAAAGACCCAGTGTAGTTGTAACAAAGGGCCTCTCTAACCATGATGGTAAGATCACAATCAGGTTTATCCCACTCCCTTGTGCAAATCACCACCTCCCATCTTAGCCACAACTAAGTATTCTGAATGTGGGGTACCTGGTTAGCTCTAGCCACATTAATCAAGGCAGGAGGGGGGAATTTGCTCTGGGAAGGGGTGGGATGAGGTGAGAATGTGCACTTTCAAGAATAATTGGGGACCCCCCTCCCACTGCCCTCAATTCATCTACTTTAGCCCAAAGTAAAACTGCCTCGGCTGTGCATGGTCTTCATGTTTTACAGAAGACAGGCACAGTTCAAATGCTGTATAGGCCTAGTTACAAACATTAATGCAGTCTAAACAAAATTGGCAAGTATTCCCATTGCCGGGAATGGACCAACAGAAAAATCTGATAACTGTTTTAAGATGGTTAACATTAACAATGCACCAGATATTTGCCACTACTAATTTCATACCAGATTGTGGGTCTAAAAGGGGGGGGGGGGGGAGAATGTCAAATCAAAATGCACACATATAATCCCAAAATCTGAAGGTCTGAATTAACTGGTGTGACATGGCTTTTCTGTTTTGAGCTGTACTGATTTCAGTATTTACTAAAAATGAAAGTTTTCATTGTGCTCTTATAGTATAGGTAGGAGAGAATTGTGGACTATGGTCTGCTTCAGCAATTAACACAAAACTACACATACCATCATGTTCAGCCCTTTCTGGGTTATCTCAGGGTTACATCTGGTTTTCTTCAGACCTGCTCTCAACAAAACTACAATTCCCAATCTACTTTGCCCTATTTCAGCAGACTTCAAGGTGAGATTTTAAGGGTTTTATGATTTTAGCAAGAAATAAAAGCTTTAAAACACTAACAATTTGTGGAGTTAGAGAAAAACACAAAGTACCATATTTACCTGAACACAACTCCAAATTTAAGACAAGCCCCCTAAAAAATAGGGGCAAAACACAGGTTATACCTATATTTATACCTCAAAGGTTATAACTATACCTCAAAAGGAAGAGGACTCTGAATTTAAGATGACTCTCTGATTGCTAACACCAAATAGGAAAAAATCTAGTCTTTGATTCAGGTAAATATAGTAATTTTTTTCTGGAGGTGAGGAACCCATCAAGCAAGAATAATTTCAGTCAGTTCCTTGCTAACTGGATCTCAGAAAAGCCCTTCTTTTCTACTTTAAGATAAGGTGGTTGATTTCATTTTTATTTTGCAAGTGCATGGATGCTTTATTTTATTATTCTAAAAGGCAAGATACATTACATAAAATATTTTACCAACCTTCTACCTTTTTTGGGGGAAATGAATAGATTAATTATTCACTTCTCCTTGTGTTTGATATCTATCAGTAAAGAAAATGAAATAAGAGAACAGAACACTGTTCTTAATTTGCAAGTGTGCATCCTAAGGGCCAATTCTTACTATACCATCTATACTCAAGTATATATATCCACATACAAAATACACATATTTCACATCACTTGAGAATGCACATCTATATTTAAATTGCTGCTTTTCTTGGCAAAGTACATAGAAGCAGCAAAACACCAACTTTCTCTTTCCATGTATTTCACCAAGAAAAATGGCAATTTATATAGGCATCCCATTCTCAATTGACATGAGATATGTCAATCTTGAACTTGGACATTTGTACTCAAGTACAAAATGTATATGAGAAGCCAGCCCATTTGGAAAAGGGTGCAAGGAGAAAAAGTATAACTGGTATTTTGATAGAATAGATTTGCCAAAGAAAACTTGAGGGAAAAGAGCAAATATAATAAAAAGCAATTTCTTATTGACACTTGACATCCATGCTTTTGGTCTTGACAAATTGATCTAAAAAAAAATTCCATTATCTACATATTTATACAGAATACTTTCATAAGGCACAGCACAATAGTTGTGCACACACTGCCTCATACTTCACCCAAAAGCCATTACTACCTTTTAATAGTATTTGCCTAAACAATATGTAAAACATCATCCATTCATTACAAATTTACACAAAAACATTCTTCCTGTACACGATTGTCTCAGTGATGTACCTATTTCCTTAAATTAGACATACTTTAAACTACATTGCAATGTGCTAAAATCAAAATCATTTTATTATCAGAAGGCAAAGACTTGTTATAGCCTTTCATTTATCATACATATCCACATTTAGGTGATGATGACAAAACAGAATCTGTTCATAAATAAGTAAAGATTTACAGGGTACCCTGGGTATGAGAAACTAAAAAAACAAAACAAAAAACAATAGTAAACCTTTTCAAGAAGTGTATCCATGGGATTCTTTTTTTAAAAAAAGTTTAGTCTTTGTTGTGCAATCAAGTTTGCCATACTTAAGGTGTGTGTGCCACACTGAAGATTCCAGAAACATAAAGTACTTTCCAGTCTCTTCACAGGTACGAACCTTTCAATGTAGCAAATGTGGCAAGGACACATTGTTAAAACATTCTCATCATGGCTTGTTTTCATTGGATTCACAGTACTAGAATCAACAGCTGTTTCTGAAGAAAGAGACATGCTCCTCCATTTACTGGAAGGGCAAAGGTTAAGACCAGTTGCAGCTGTACGTCAACATGATGAAATCACAAAGTTCTGCAGCTCAGCGCTGACACAAGACACAGGCACACTGTCCATGGGTATGAGGAAAGTTCTGGGGTTACAAAGTGCTACTACAAGTACTCTAGTTCCAAGGCATGATGAAGAGCCATAAGGTCAGAGTGGCTTGTGATCCTCCAGAATGGCATGGCATGCTGTGAACAATACAAATGCAATGTAAGGATATAAAGCTACATGTTATTTTATGAGAACAGCAGCACTGCGTCATTTTGCATTGGAAAGGCAACCAGATGACAGTGTGACGGCACCATCAAAATGCCTCAGCTCAAGGTTAAAAAAAGGAAAGAAGCAGCAATAAGTGTAGAAGCAAAGCTAGCAGAAACAAATTTCATTTTTTTATTTATGGAAAGGAAATGCTTAAAACTGAATGTGTCAGTTGAATACAGTATCTTAGTAGCCATCTAGGTTTTTAGAGCTATTACTACAAATACAGTTCCAAACGGAAGCCATCTGGATAGTATTCTCTATTAAGAACTCTAGCTTTTGAGAAAGAATAAGGAAAGATTTTGATTCTAAAACTGGAGTCATGGGCCCCCTGCGGCTAGAAGATAAAAACTGTAGTACAGTTTATCACATTCAGCATCAACGCTTAACATGGACAGGGTTCTTCTGCTCTATTATCCAACTCCCAAGAAAAGCAGGGCATCAGTTGCAGTGCAGGTACTATGAAGAAGTAAAAGATCCCTCTAATTTAACGTAATATTAAGGTCACCATTTGGTATTGTACCTTATACATTTAAATTCTATACTAATGTTCTCTGATCTTAATTTGGTGGTTGGTGGTGGCCACAGATTATAGCTCTTCTTAGAAAAACATCAATGCCACAAGGACTGAGTAGATTAAATCAGGGATACTGATGTAGACTAAACATGGTGACAGTACAAAAACTAAGCATTCTGCTCTTAAATCCTAATCTTCTGCAAGATTAAAGTTCTCATTTTAAGATTTGCTAAGCTAATTTAGTTTGGTGCGTATCAATAGCTACACAAACAAATATTTCCAACACATGACCTAATGCCAGCACTGCATTTTGATATAGTGGCTGACAAGCAGACTAGTGTTGCGCTAGTGCAACAAGAGAAGTTGTGCACACCTTAAGAAGTTTGCAGAGCTATGTGAAGTTGTGGTGCCCAGAATGTTGTTCAAGCACTACTGGAAGGCCTTCTCCAGGACACATAAGAGATTGTGCAACCTGTTGTAGAACAAGCCTGTCAACATCTTATGTTAATATAAGTGCTAATCAGGAACAAAGATCCTTCCTTTGTGCAATGTCATTGTGAAATATTGTTGCACTAGTGCAACAGCATTACATTAGTGCAGGGTTTCTTAACCTTGGGTCCCCAGATGTTGTTAGACTACAACTGCCATCATCCCCAGACACAAAGGCCATGGTTGGGGATGATGGGAGTTGTAGTCTAACAACATCTGGGGACCCAAGGTTAAGAAACCCTGTACTTGTACAACTTTGGTCTGGATGTAGGGCACTGATGTGAAACATTTGTGTCTGTTTAAAACAACATAATAGAAAATAAGGACAGAATCCAAAGAGCTTCAAGCATGAACAAACACAAAATGCTTCTGCTCAGAGCGGAGAGGAGTTGCCAATTCTTCTTTCCAGTTGCAGTTCTTGCAGGGGGTGTGAGAGGCTACAGTGAGAAGGGATGGAGTTTTTGTTTAATTAATTTTTTGAGGGGTGTTTTATGGTTTTAATGTTTAACTGATTTTAATGTTTTAAATGTAACTTTTATGGAATTTTATTACATTTTAACTTTTGTAAACCACCTTGAGATGCATTATGAAAGGTGTATAAAAATTGAACACACACACACACAAAAAAAAGATGAAGAGAGAGGCCAGAAAAGCCCCATTGTGCACATGGAAGTCCATGAATGGCCATTTCCTGGCAAAAGTTATTGTTTCCTAAATATATAATTCTACCTGTTAACACTTCAATCTGAATTATTAAAAACTAATTAAGATGAGCTAATTCATAATTTCTCTGCTCATTATTCAGCATAATAATCCATTAAAATGCCCACAAATGTGCAGCTTAACGAGTTGTTTAAGAATAAGTTTTGAGCAGCCTTTGCTCAGAAAGCAAGTAGACTGGTTTCTTAAACAGGAAATATAGAGAAAACCTTCCATCTTGGACAAAACACCTAGAGATAAATTCCCAAATGATATAATATTTGGTGACAATAAAGTGAATAGTGTTTTCTACACTGTCAAAACATGTTCATTTGGAATTCTTGCTGGCAGGTGAATTAAACAGCTTATTAAAGCCAAGAATAAAGTATTTCATTGTGTCGTTCAAATCATATTTTTGTAATGGTTTGTATTATATTGGCCATTGTTCACACTGACCTTATATCAATTTCCCCATATGGAATATTTTAAAGATGAATGTTTAAGTTTCATTCCGCTTGTTAAATAAAGAGAAAATCTGAACTTAGATCATAAGCATGTTTGCAGGACACCTGAATAAACCAAAGACATGAATAACAGGAAAAAACACAGATTACATCATCCATGAAGGGTGAAAATGTGATTGTGAACACTCACTATCCTTAAGCTATAAAGCAGGTTTTCCAATCTAAGCAAAATAAATTGTATATAAATAAGAAATAAAGATAGCCATCACCTTTCATGGAGGAAACATTCAAGTTATCCCATGGGGAACGATTGACATTTTAAAATGTACAAGCAAAATGCAATGTGGTTTAGATTTTATTGTTTCAGTTCCACATAGCTTGTGCATGCACTTTTAAAAGTAACCTACAGCTCAGTCTGATCTTTAAATGCAGCAACAACTTAAGTGATGGCCAAAGGGGTAAAACCCTACCTGGCTAATAGCTGTCCCAGCCCCTCTATCATCAGCACAAGGAAGTTGGAGTTCCTCTCATGACTCTTGCTCCTGCCCTCTCCCTGCCCTCACAGGGTCTTGAACACATCAGCTGGTGCAGTAGTGCTGAAGGCTGCTTATAGGCCTGTGGCCAGCCTCCAATTTTATCCTCTGCTACAATTTCTCCAATTTCAAGAAAAAGCAAAGAATTTACTGGGACCCAGCAACTTCTTGAATTCTTTTACAACAGAAAGCCAGCGTGGTTTAGTGGTTAGAGTGCTGGACTAGGACCGGGGAGCCCCGAGTTCAAATCCTCATTCAGCCATGATACTTGCTGGGTGACTCAGGGCCAGTCACTTCTCTCATAGCCTAACCTACTTCACAGGGCTGTTGTGAGGAGAAACTTAAGTATGTAGTACACTGCTCTGGGCTCCTTGGAGGAAGAGCAGGATATAAATGTAAAATAACAACAACAGCAGCAGCAACTAGTAGACTGTTTCTGTGGCATGAATCCATCCAACCCCTTCATTTTTAATTTTAAGCATAAGTTTTCAAACTATTTACAAGTTCAGATATTAAAGACATAAAAAAGAACAAATACCATTAGTGCCCTTCGCCTGATAACATAAATAGTGCATCATATAACATTTTCTCAGCGAGAAAACTGCCATACACTGGCAGCTTTATATGACACTTTCACCATCAAAGGGATTTTCTGTCCTATCTGAGCATGCCCAGGGCTTGAAGATCCAGCCTCAGTTACTTGCTACTGTAAACAATTTTAGCTCAGTGGTGAAGCACTTCCTTTGCATGCAGAAGGTCTCAGCTCAATCTCTCATGAGTTACTTCCTGTTTATTTTCTACCCAGACAGTACAGGAATTAAAGATCTTTGCTCTGTTTCCAGATCAACTTTTGACCCAGACATTCAAAATCCAAGAATAGGTGGCAACAGGAGCAGAGAGCTAGGGCAATGTTTTCTTTTCTCCACCCAACCCTGCTGTCACTAGACTCACCGGCTAGTAGGGCTAGTGAGGTATTAGACAGGCCTTGTGCCTCATCTAGCAAGAGCCTTCTTATGTTCTTAACTATATTATGCTTATCAGATTGCAAAAATATTAGCATAAGGTGAATTCTGAGCAGAATATTTTTAAGTATCTCTTGGCCTAACTTTACTATTCAACAATAGGGGTGGAAAGCATCCTCCTATGTTTAAAGGTTTAAGCTTAAACTATTTATGGTATCATTTTGGCCTGCCTAACAGGGATGGGAGTGGGAGCAGTGTATTTACATTAGGGATGTGCACAAATCAATTTTTTTGATTCGATTTGTGCCCAAAACAAATCACCCCTGATTTGTTTTGTATCCAAATTTACCCCCTCCAAATCACCCAAAATTCAATTTTTATTTGCTTTACTTTGATTCAGACTTGGACTATTCGGACCACTTAACAAGGTAGGGCACCGAATTTGGGTGGTGGGTAGGTCCTCATGGGTGCCATGCCATCTACCACCCAAATTTCAAGGCAGTGGGACACTTGCTTGTTAATGTAGTAGCAGCTACTGTTGAAAAGTCAGTCATAATGAATAGAAGAAATGAAGGTGTGTAATGAATCCTCATAGGGATTCATTGAGGGAAAGTTATTATACACCAAAGAATCCAAACGCTTGACAAATAGTGACCACACATTTTGCTCCATAACTCCATTTCTACAAGGGCTAGAGCTTAGCTTTATAAAAAAAATGAAATCTGGAAATCTGGGTGAATTAATAGGAGGGATCCAAATCTCAAATCGATTTGAATCAAATCAGGCATGATTTGATTTGTACCTGAATCTAGCCAATGGACCACAGGGGTGATTTGTTTTGTCTTCAAATCACCCGAATCAGCTAGATTTGGGTACAGATTGATTTGTACCCGGATCAATTTGCACCCCCTTAATTTACAGTAGGTATCAGTTCTGGCAAATACAGCCCAGAATGCGACTTTTGCTCTTCCCTTTGGCTCTTGAGGGTTCTGCAAGGTAGACCTGTGCAAAGTTGGATTGGTAAAATACAAAATAGTCAAATTTTACTGGAATTGGAGGGTTAGGCAAGAGTCCAAACCCAAACTTAAATACCCCAGTTTGAGTTGGACTTTTCAGAACTCCTAATGGCAGCAAGGTTGATCCCCCCCCCCACCGCTTGCAATCACGGCTGCAGGGGAAAAACCCCATTTTATGCTCTGTGGTACCTGCCTGCCTACCCCAAACATATTTAATTTTTAAAGGGTTAAAAAAAAGTTTTTTAGCCCATTTTAAACTCACTATCAGCAGCTGCCAGCCAATTTCTGGATTTTTCACATGATTCTCTGTTACATCACTTCCCCTTGGATTATGTGTTTTCTTCTTGGTTCAAATAATGAGTATTCGTGGATATTTTAATATTTCTGCCCAGCTTGTCCTGACTCTGATGTGTTCCTGATCCTGACTGCAAGCCCAAATCCAACCCCAACCTTTGGACGGATACAAAGGACCTTGAACTGGCAATCTTGGGTTCAGTAAAGGTTGGGTCAGACCCAACTCAAATAGTTTTAATTGTTAATTAGTTTTATGCTGTTTTTAAAATATTTTTTAATTAATTGATGTTAATTGTTTTATTTTGATGTAAACCGCCCTGAGCCATTTTTGGAAGGGTAGTATATAAATTGAATAAATAAATAAGTAAATAATAAACTCCGACTTTTAGGTCTGTGCACAGGCCTACTGCAAGGTTCTATCTTGCCCCAATGCTTTTAAAGTTTACATTTAAACTGCTGAGTGAAGTGTTCTGAAGACTTGAGCTAAGGAGTAAGAATACACTGATGACACGTGGCTCTACCTCTGGTTTTCAATGGATCTCAGGAATGTAATGATTACCCTGAATTATTGTCTGACAGCTATACAAGATCAGATTGGGAGGAACAAGTTGAAACTTAATGCAGAGAAAATGAGGTGCTGTTGGCTAGGGTTCTACTGATCTAAGAATGGATGCTCAACCTGTTCTGGACAGGGTCAGGCTCCCAGTAAAGGACTAGATTCCCAGCTTGGGGGCTGTGTCCTGATCTGGAGCTTCTTTTGCAGGCTTAAGCAGAAATGTTGATTAGGAGCATTTTTTCTCTCCTGACTGTGGCCTTCCTTTGAAAAATCTCACCTGGTCACAGTTATCACTCCCTGGTCACTTCCTGATTGGACTACCATAACATGTGCTATACAAGGGTGCTCGTAAAAGCATTCAGAAACTCAGTTGGTATAAAATGTCACAACCTGGCTATTAGCATTGGAAGGATATTATCCCAAATCAATCAACACAGGCTGCCTATTTGTTTCTGGACTTATTTCAAGGTTCTGGTTCTGACTTTTAAAGGCCTATATGGTTTGAGACCCGGATATCTGAAGGATCAACTTCTTCCGTATGTGCCACCCTGTGATCTCCATTTGTCATCTTTATCATCTGGCTACCATTTGAAAGCTGGCAAGCATTCACCTGGAAGAGGGCCTTTTCGGTATGGCCTGCTTGATCCCTATACTGTACTCCATTCAGTGCCAATTAAAACACTGCTTTTCAACAAGACTTTGGGATTATTAAAACAAGGTTATTCTTTTTTGCTTCCTGGATTTGGCTTTTTTCTTGGTTGTCTTTTTCTTTTGCTGTGCTGCTGTTATAATTTATTTGTCTGTTTTTAAATTAGCTTTTAAAAATAAATAGAATGTTTAAAATGTGGGCTCTTTGCTATGTGGCATCTTCATATGTGAAAAGGGCCTCACAAGGGTCACATAGCAGTGCTCCCATACATCTTGCACCTTCAAAGTCTATGCAACAATTTGTTCAATCCACAGAGCATCCCAGCATGAGATCCACAAAGGAGCAAATGACAGAAAGTATGGTACAATCTGTAAACTGGAACCTATCCTTCATAGACTGACATATCATTGTTGATTTATACAATCACTCCTTTTTGTTTTACACAGAACAGCAAACAAATCCTCTTACCCTAAAAAACAGTTACTTGCTACTTGAAAGGAACACATTCTCAAAATTAAGACACCCGATATAACCTCTCTTTATAGAACTACAGAACATAACTTTATAGAACCATAAGCAATTATAACTTTTGCATACCTGCAAATCACAAAAATAAACTCTCATATGTTTTAGATCACTTTGAGAAGTAAGCATCTAAAGATTTACAATTGGGAATGGATGGCCAATGATCAGGCATTCTGGTAAGCATCTACTGGCACATTCTACTATGTAACTTTAATAGCATTTAGGTGTAGGAATTCCCCAACATGATTTTCTCTCTCTCTCTCTCTCTCTCTCTCTCTCTCTCTCTCTCTCTCTCTCTCTCTCGGATAATAGATACAAAGACAGTGAACTCTATGCATCATGGATTACAGTCCTTCATCAACTGTTCTGTTAACTAATCCAGATAGGTTCCCCCATTCATTATTATTACTTGTCTGAATTTTTAATTGTCTTATAAAATGAGTTTGCAGGAAACAACAGCTTGTGGAAAGGTGACAATGCCATGACTTATCCAATCTGAGTGAAATGTAAGAGGGTGTTGTATCCTGTGTGAATCATATTTCTTTTAATCAATCAAAAGGGATGCCTTTTTTAAAAAATCCATTGTGAAAGAGTCCCATTAAAAGAATATGCACTTTCCTTTAGTGACAAGTTCAGTTACAAGTAAAATTGCATACAATTCATCTTTCTGTTATGTAGGGTCAGCTTTTTCAGTATGTACCAGACATACTATAACATGTCATCTCTTTAAAATCTGGCAACTGGGTTGCCAATTAGGACTAAGGTTTTTAAATTCAAAAAGATTTATTTTTTGTCAAACACGAATACACACATTCACCACTGTTTTGTCACACAGATATAACTTTCTCTACTTAGATGAATATTTAGGGACATGAGATTTCTAGTAAGAAACTTAGAACTGGCTTGAACATTTAGAAGCTGAGGATTTCAGAAGGATGGCTTGCATGTACTTCTTTCTGTATTTGAAGCAGGATGCATATATCAAAAGAATGTGGTAAGCACAGGTAGATAGCACTACAGGTAGATACTGCCATGTGGGTTTCATTAAAAAGTGGAATTCTAGTAAAGGTGTGTGCTTTTCTCTCTCTTACGTAGGCTGCATTCTAAACAGCAATGACAATAGTGACTATATTGACTATATTAAATGAGCCCCTGATGGCGCAGTGGTAAAACTGCCGCCCTGTAACCAGAAGGTTACAAGTTCGATCCTGACCAGAGGCTCAAGGTTGACTCAGCCTTCCATCCTTCCGAGGTCGGTAAAATGAGTACCCAGAATGTTGGGGGCAATATGCTAAAATCATTGTAAACCACTTAGAGAGCTCCGGCTATAGAGCGGTATATAAATGTAAGTGCTATATATACGCCATAGAAAACCATGTATCCCCATGTAATTTCTTGTTCCCATGTAACAATGTAACACATTGAGGTGAGTCTCACGATCGGTGAGACTTGCCGAGAGCGGGTTTGCGGGGAGAGCAGGCTTAGCCTGCTCTCCCCACAGATGATTATTCAGGCAGTCCTGGGCAGCCAGATCGGCTGCCCACACAACTGCCGGCTCCGTTACGGAGCTGGTGGGGGCTGCGGGGATCGGGGGCTGCGGGCCATGCAGCCCATGGAAGTTACATGATGCCCCGTGTGAGTTAGCGGGGTATCCTGGAGAGACCCCCAGGGTCGGGAGGCTTGTTTCAGCCTCCAGGCAGGGGTCTCCTCGTGTATTGCCACAATGCGGAACCTCACTGCAGCAATACACGATCAAAAAGACGGGGTTAGCAGTGCGCTCACTCCGCTAACCTCAGCTAAGGGGAGGGAGAATTAGGAGGGTTTGCTGCCGGGAGCTGCGCGGCTCCCGTGGCAGAAGACGATCAGCAAAAAGCGGGCTAGGCTCCTTTAGTCCGCTTTTTGCTGATTGTGAAAATATCCTCATTGTTTTCCTGTGTAACTTGTTGTGCTGCACAGACAAGCCACTGCAGTCAGAAATGGATCTGGGAATGAATGCTGGACAGGCAACCAGCGGTGGTTAAGCTGGCCAAGCAGAAACGCACACTGGGAAAACAAGTTGGCTGGTGTGATACTTTAAGCCCTTGAAAATGTTGTATGTTAATTGTGAAAGACCACCTGTTAGGCTACATACTGATTGTGACTGCTTGATATTATACCTCCACCCCCTCCAATTCTCTTACTCTCCTGCTGCTGAATATTCAAGGCTCTACTCAATATTTTGACCATCCTATCTGAGCTGGCATCAGGCATTGTGGGGGGGGGGGGCGTTGAGGGAAGGCAAAGATTAAACTAGACAGATCCAGTTGAGAAGAAGCAGCTGGCACTTGGGGATGGCTGCTTGGTTTTCTTGACTGACAGCTGATTGTTGGGTTGGGAAGCTGGCTTGACCATTTGAGCCAAAGAACAACTGGGACAGTGTAAAATTAGTTTGCATAGTATGTAAACATAGCTTACCCCAGAAGTCAATTTCTTTTTACTTTAGTTTGGGCTCTGTCTATTCAGATTGCAAGCTGAGTCCATGTTAGAAAGAAAGTATGCAGTTCTGTCAGGGGTGTGCTGTAGATGTATTACGGAGAGTGCCGCGCTCCAGCTCGCCTCTCCTTGAAACACTGTGCCAGCATGGGTCAACAAAACAGAGAAAGTGCATTTGCTGTGGTGGGCAAGGAGCCAGCACAGTTTGTTCTCTCCCCAAAAGAACAGGGAAAATTGGAGGAAAATCTCCCTGCTGGCTGCTATGGGAGCAACACAACCACAGGCTGTCCTTTATTATTCTGGCCTTGAGGCAAAGCCACAATTGAGACCTTTAAGTTAAAGGCATATAAATATAGTCACGGAGAGCTTGAAAAGTAGTATTTTTGAGGTGAGGTAAGAAACTGAAGGGTTGTAGATTCAGCGAGATGTTTTTCTTAGGTATGAATATATATATAGTTACCAAAAATTCTGTTGATATAATTCCATTGAATTCACTGTTGTTTTGCCAAAAGAAAATCTGGCCGTTTCCTTGTGTCCTAGGCTGGAAATTCCTTCCGGCAACAAAGAACACATGAAAGCATGCCACTAGAGAATGTTTTGTACTATCTGCTCATTTTACAAATGTAAAAGCCTATTTAGTTGTGTTTTGTGAAGATGCTTCCAGAAACTGCTTGTTCAGATTAAGGTACTGATATAAGTACAGAGCTCCTTCAGCAACGGCCATTCTACCATTGTCACATGGAATAGAATGCCTGGCACATCCAAAACAGAGATGAAGTGAAAAGCAGATGTTCTCCTAATTTCTATTTATTTATTTATTTCTCAAATTTGTAGACTGCCCCAAACTTCTGTCTCTGGGCAGCTTACAACAATATAAAACAAATTAAAAATGAAAACCACAGTCAAATTAAAAAGCTTTGGTGAAAAAAATGACTTTTAAAGAGTTGTCAGAGATAGGGAGGCTCTTATTTCAGCAGGGATCCCATTTCAGAGTCTTGGGGCGGGGGAGACAACAGAGAAAGCCCTTCCCTGCATAGCCACCAGACAAGCTGGTGGAAACTTCAGATGAACCTCTCCGATGATCTCAATGGGCGATGGGGATCATGGCAAAGACGACCTTCAAAAAAGTCAATTCAAAAAATAGTTTAAAGCTGTTTAGGGCTTTATAGGTTATAACCAGCACTTTGTATTTTGCTCAGAAACATATTGGTAACCAGTGTAGCTCTTTTAGTACAGGAGTAATATGATCTGTCCGAGATGACCCAGAGACCAACTTGGCTGCCGCATTGTGGAGCAATTGCAGTTTCCGGACCATATACAAAGGCAGCCCACATAGAGCGCATTGCAGTAGTCAAGTCTGGAGGTTACCAGCATATGTACCACTGTTCTGAGGCAGTTTATCTCAAGAAATGGGCGCAGCTGGTATATTGGCTGAAGCTCATAGAAAGCACCTCTGGCCACCACCTCAACCTGGGACACCAGGGACACTGCGTACCTATTCCTTGTGGGGTAATGTGACCCTATCCAGAACCAGCAGTTCAAATTTGTCTCCTGAGTTCCAACACCACACAATAAGTACCTCTGCCTAATCTGGATTCAGTCTCAATTTGTTATCCTTCATCCAGCCCATCACTGCCTTTTCAGGCGCTTAGGGAAGTTATGCCTTCTCCTGATGATGTTCACACAGAGAAACAAATTCGGGTGTCATTAGTATACTGATAACACCCTGCACCGAATCTCCTGATGATCTCTCCCAGAGGATTCAGGTAGATATTAAAAAGCACTGGAGAGAGTATAGAACCCTGAGGGACACCATATAAAAGTTCGGATTTTGAAGAGCAACAGTCTCCAAGAGCAAAGAGTCTCCAAAAGTCTCCAAATTAGTTGAAAAATAGAATACTGTTAGAAGACTTCATACATGACTTCATAAATGAATTACACATAACGCTCAGTCATGAGTATTTCTTCTCCAGCTTATTTTTCCTGAAAAGCAACCACAAAAGACGACACTGGTATGTGTGTAGGGGATGGTATGGCCCTACATCCTTTACCCTACAGTGGTATTGGCCACACAAAATTATTCTGGCTGCTTTTTGCCCTGCAGGATAAAAAATAAAGATACCAGATGAAAAGTAGCAAGGCAGGCAATCCTGGGCAAGGAAAAGAAATTGTTAAGACCTTTTTATCCTTTACTAGTTTTCTTTTCCAGGTTTCAGCCTTCAAGGCTATGTTTTCAGGAAAAATAAGGGCAAAAGAGATACCCAGGACTTAGCATCATGTGTAGTCTGAGCATAAGAGGGAATAAAAGAAACTTCATTTCAATGTGTCAAAGCACCATAAGTTTCAAAGGGAAGCAAGGATGCTCATGTTCATTACCGCATTTTGTAGATTTCCCATGTGGCCAATTGAGATCGATATCTTGACTGCAGAAGTAACTGAAAACTAGACCTCCCCTGCAATGTCAAACACCTGGGCTGCAAGTCAAAGCTAACTATTAAATGGGCAGGTTCACACGATTGCTGGGAAGTCAGTATACTAGAAGTTCCAAGCAAGCACACAAACTCCCGGTGCTCATGTCATCTGAATCTGCCAACTGCTGGTTCCTATGCCCTTCACCTGACTTTCTCCTGACACTCTCCACCCAGCTTCAACCTTGGTTACACATGTTGGGCAAAAGTTGGAAGAAAGTCGGGAGGAAGGTGTGGGAACTGGTGACATGCTTGCTGGGTGTGCACCTCTGGTTCCCGACAATGACTTCCTGGTGATTGGGCAAACACACCTATATGTAGGAAGACAACCTGTGAGAAAAAAATATGTTAAAGAAGTTTCACTAGTACAATGTATTCTAACTGTGCCAAGAAGCCAGTGCACATGGAATCTAGCAAGGGGTAGGTTTACAATGTCTGTCCTCCTTCCAGTGTAGTTTTGTACAGTGATAAATGCTCTGACAACCATAAAGGAAAATACACCAATGATGAATGGCCAGGACATTAGCACCTTCCTTGTTCTCCTGAGAACATAATATAATTTAGATATATTTATACTGAGAATATAACTTAGGTATATTTAGGGATGTGTATTCATTTTCAGAATGAACGGAAACTGAATTGAATGAGGCTTTTCCAGTCTGGATTCTATATGTTCTGAAGCAAACTCTCCTAAGTCATCTAAGAGAGACCATATTACTCCTGTATTGAAGGAGTTACACTGGCTGCCAATATGTTTCTGGGCAAAATACAAGGTGTTAGTTATAACCTATAAAGCCCCAAACAGCTTGGGCCCTGGGTATTTTAAGAGAACGTCTTCTTTGTTATTAACCCCACCACCCATTGAGATCATCAGGAGAGGTCCATCTGCATTTGCCACCGGCTTGTCTGGTGGCTGCTCAGGGACGGGCCTTCTCCGTTGCTGCTCCGAGACTTTGGAATGCGCCCCTTAGTGAAATAAGAGCCTCCACATCTCTGCAAATTTTTAAAAAGTCTTTAAAGATGCATCTGTTCACCCAGGCTTTTAAATGATACTGTTTTGATTGTTTTTAATGTTGTTTTAGAATATTGTTTAAAAAAATTTAAATTGTTGTGTTTTAAATTTCTTGTTTTTGTTTTTAAACTAATGTTTTACTGTTGTTTTTATCTTCTTGTAAACCGCCCAGAGATGTAAGTTTTGGGCAGTATAAAAATATGTAAAACAAAAAACAAAAAACAAAAAAACCATGTTGTGCAAAATATATATATTAATGGAGTTTGTTTTCAGAATTCCATTCACTGTCCATTAGCTTTGTAAGTTTTGTTAAAATTAAGACAATTTTACTTTTACTTGGTTTTCACCAACGCTAGTTTTTACAGTGCAAACTGCAATGCACAGCTCCTGGTGGTGCCACCCTGAATACCCAGACATGCAATGTGTCCCAAGGCAGTGTGGATAAAAAAATGGTTGCCTCAGTGAAAAAAGTATTTACCTTCTTTGCTCCTTGTTCTTCTTCCACACCATCTCCTATAACAACATATACTACTTTTCTTCCAAATCTTTGAATGATGCGCTCAAAACAGCTTTCTTTTCCTAGGAAAAAAGCATAGAGATTGTGCAATTGAAATAAACAACCAATCTAGAATTGTAACAAAACAAGGCAACAAGCAACATAGCTACAATCCATTCCATTGTATCAAGGGCCTATGTCTGCACTAGCTCATTTGCATGAGAGGTATCAATGAAAATAGTACAACGATCTGGAGCAGACCACACCTTGTTTTCTCTTCTTGATTAGTTTTCTGGTGAAGTCTTAGAGATAATACTTTTTGGTGGTGTCACTGGAACTCGAGGAGGCAATTAAATCTCTCAGGAGTTTATACTATCCTTTAGACAAGATGAAGGCAGATCGAAATTTTGACTGCAAGAAACATTTACTTTGAAAAAAAGTGTCCACTAGTCATGCCCTATCAACCATAGTGAGGGAATTACTGCTTCCTTGTCCTCTTCTGCCCACTGGCCCACAACGTGCATATGGTGAGGTGGCAAGCATGCAGTTGTGCAACTGTGCTCTTGCACAGCTACACCTACACAAACCACATTTCCACAAGAATAGTCCCATTGTGATTACTCTTGTGTAAATGCGGTTTGCACGATCGTGGTTGCATGAGAGTGCAGATGTGCATGCATGTTGCACTGTGTAGTATGTGAGCCACTTGCTCTACCTGCCTCCTGGGTTGTGGGCGCTTGCCTCCTAGGCTCTCCCAATAGGAGAATTCCATCACCATAACATTCTGCCTTCATTGTTCTCAGTGCAACAGAAAATTAGCACATCAAGAAGAAAGATGCTAACTCTGCAGGCCCTGCCTGCAGTGCAGGGGATATATTCATCTGCCTTCTAGCTGCCCATTTCTCCTCTCTGATGCCTCAATTGTTCAATTCCGTCATTTAATAAAGTTGGCCAGACAGATTGATTGATTGACTGATTAAGTGCCGGTCAAGTTGGTGTCAATTCTTAGCGACCACATAGATAGATTCTCTCCAGGATGATCTGTCTTCAACTTGGCATTTAAGGTCTCTCAGTGGTGCATTCATTGCTGTCGTAATCGAGTCCATCCACCTTACTGCTGGTCGCCCTCTTCTTCTCTTTCCTTCAGCTTTCCCCAGCATTATGGACTTCTCAGGGAGCTGGATCTTCACATAATGTGTCGGAAGTATAATAGTTTGAGCCTGGTCATTTGTGCTTTGAGTGAAAAATCTGGATTGATTTGTTCTATGATCCATTTGGTTTTTTTCCTGGCTGTCCATGGTATCCTCAAAAGTCTTCTCCAGCACCAAAGTTCAAAAGCGTCAATGCTTTCTTGATATTGCTTCTTCAAAGTCCAGCTTTCGCATCCATAGAGTGTCATGGGAAAAGCCATTGCCCGAACGATTCTAATCTTTGTCATCATGGCATCTAAATATCCTTTCCAAGGCCTTCATTGCAACCCTACCAAGTGCTAGTCTGCGGTGTATTTCTTGACTGCTGGATCCTTTGGTCGATCCTAAAAGGCAGAAGCTATCCACCACTTCAGTTTCTTCATTGTCAGTTCTGAGACTGGTTGCTGTACCCATTGTCATTAGTTTAGTCTTCTTTATATTTAGTCGTAGTCCCATTTTTTCACTGTGCTCCTTGACTTTCATTACTAGAGCTTGCAGACCATCCACTTTCTCAGCTATCAGAGTGGTGTCATCAGCGCAGGTTATTGATGTTTCTTCCTCCAACTTTAAAATTGCACTCATCTTCTTCCAATCCAGCTTCTCTCAGTATTTGTTGAATAAAGAGGGAGAAAGTATACAGCCTTGTCTTATTCCTTTGCTGAGCTGGAACTAGTCTGTTTCACCATATTCCATCTGGACTGTGGCTTCCTGGCCTGTGTATAAGTTTCTCATGAGAACAATGAGATGTTCTGGGATGACCATTTTCCTAAGGATATTCTACAACTTGACTCAATTGAAGGCCCATTTATCCATATGCACTTAGGAACATAGGAACCTGCCATATACTGAGTCAGACCATAGGTCCATCTAGCTCAGTATTGTCTGGCAGACTGGCAGTGGCTTCTCCAAAGTTGCAGAAAGGGATCTCTCTCAGCCTTATCTTGGAGATGCCAGGGAGGGAACTTGGAACCTTCTGCTCTTTCTAGAGCGGCTCCATCCCCTAAGGAGAATACTTTACAGTGCTCAAACATCAAGTCTCCCATTCATATGCAACCAGGGCAGGTCCTGCTTAGCTAAGGGGACAAGTCATGCTTGCTACCACAAGACCGGTCCTCCTCTCCTTAGACCACTTGTCTGGCATCTTCATTGTTCTCGGTACAATAGAAAATGAGCACACCATGAAGAAAGGAGTTAGCTCCACAGTCCCTGCCTGCAGTGCTGGAAGCTCTTAATACAGGAGAGTGTTAAAAATGTCACCCTTCAACAGCAGTCAGTGGTGGTGCAATCAAATTCTATCACTTCAACATTCCACCACTTCACCTTGCTGCATAAGTAGACCAGAGATATGTCAAACACAAAGTTACATGTAAGGTTCTCCTTGTCCATGAAGCCACTGAGTAGAGATACATGGGAAGCACAAGGCACAAAATGAGTGACAAATGCAATCATGGGCCAAATGGAAGTAAATAATCTTCTTAATTAGCTATATAACAATGCTACCTATATTAAAGTTTTATTCAAGCTCTGTAGACAGAGGAATTCCTATAAGCTGCACGTGTTTTATGTATGTCAATACAGAATAGTTTAGAATTATATTTGTGCATTCTACAAGGAGATACTTCTATCTCAATCATCATAACATTTCATCAGGCCTCAAGCAATTGACTCTGGTGACTGCAAGAATAGCTCACCTATTTTAGTTGCACTGTAAATATTTTCTATTGGAAATACCACACCTAAGCCATAGAGCAGGACTTTTGCAAGAGCTGGAATAAGCTGAGTAGTTGTCACTAGAATATTCACACAATTTGTCCTAGAAGAAAGTAAAAGTATCTTTGATTAAATCAAACCAATTTTGTCATTTTTGCAAGACTATTATTATCACCCCTCTTTTAAAATCAGAAAGCATAAAATTAGGAGGCAGACTGGACTGTAGATTGAAAATGTTCATAGGGTGGGGAATGGCGTTTGTACATAGTCCAGTAGTATAACTTATTGCTGCTGTTGTGTTGATATGGCAAGCCAAACCTAGGACATCGTGCTCTTATATTGGTAAGAATCAGCATCACAAGGTGGTGTAACAAAAAAGTAGAATTTGAGGGGAAATGGTGGGTTGTGAAATTATAGGTATACAAAAGAAGAGGTGCAATTTTTTCACCTGCTTGATTGGGGTACATAGCAATTTCCACCAGATGAGTTGCCAAATGGTAAACTCTACCTGCAACTTTCTTCCACTCCTATCTACCTGCCTCCTTTCTTATTTATTGCTGCCACTCATGCTGTGCTATCCCTCCCCAGCCACAAATACCCCTAAACCAACTTTCCCAATCATGAAAACAGTGGTGCAGCACTATGGATGTACAGGGCCGCATCATGCACAACAGAGGCAAGTAAGGTGCTGCCAGCCACTGGTTCCTGGCAGTATGTGCTCCCAGCCCAAACCACAAGTTTGGTGCATTTTGTGATGTGTGAATCCACCAATGTCTAGCTGCCGAGTAGCACTTTCCTTTGCCACTCAACATCTGTAACCAAGATTTGAAATTGGGCCATGGATGTGGTAGACCATCTGCTTTGCTTGCAGAATGGCTCAGGTTCAATCTTGGGCATCCCCAGGTAGGGCTGTAAAGACTCCTGCCTGAAACCTTGAAGAGCTGCTGCCAATCAGTGTAGACAATACTGAGCTAGATGGACCAATGGTCTGACAGTATAAGACACATTCCCATGTTCCTTACTTGCCACCATGTCATGTGAAACCATGCTCAGTCTTAGGCCTTTAACCCTAAAGAGCTGCACACTACTTCTTTGACTTGAAACAATAGTATGTCATGGCTAAGAGTGCATGGAAGCATCTGAATAGAAGGTTCAGTACAGGATGCATGGTGAGCAGAGGGGGAAGGAAGGAAGGAAGGAAGGAAAGAAGGGATGTTAAACCACTTCAAATTTATTTGCAACATTGCACTAAAACCACTTTCAGAAGATACATATATTGATCTTTATATTTCCCATGTATGCAAAATAATAACATTGTTGGACCACATTGCATATGTTCAGTATTCACAGTTTTGCATTCAGTATTGCCTCCTCCACCAGTTTCTAGAATGGAAAAAGCTAAGCATCCCAGGATCACAGAACATATGCTGTGTTGCTCTAGGGCAAAACGTAACACTAATATGAATCTTTAGGACAATGTTACTATACAAGAATAGAAATCATTTATATTTCTATTGATATGAATGATTTAATATCAATAGAAATCATTCAATACCAGATCATTCATATTTATAGTAGTTGCCACATTTCAGAGACCTATAATAATTTGAATTAAAACAATAATTTGTAACAGTACAGGATGCATTTACCACAAGCAGACATTTTAAAGGTAGTGGTGGTGGGGGGTGGGGGAGAAAGCATATCAGACAAAATACTCCACCCCACATATTGCCTGACATGATAAGGAAAATTACTCAGAGTAATCCCATTGAAATTAAAATAATTTAGTTTGAATGGAGCTACTTTGCCTCATCATGTCAACCAGTGTTATTTGTAGAAATGTGCAAATTTGCCCTTGCTGCTCTAGCTTGAATCCACTTACCTAGAATGAATTAGCGTGAGTGCTTTCAGTGCAAGTGTTAACCAAGAATCTGTAAGGGCTTCAATTTCTGCTCTGAGCTGCAACCAAGCTTCTCTCTTTGCTGGACCAAGAAGACCTGTGGCAGAACAAGAGCAATCACCATAGTGTTTGCATTTCAGCTAAGATCACTGACCACATCTTACAGTTCTATTGCGTGGGCAGCTTTAAGTAGCTGAGTAAACAAAGTCATGTTGAAAGCAGTGAGACTATGATTGTACAGGAGGTGGTATGACAGGGACTTGCCTCCAACATTATTTTTGTAGGTGTTGTAGATTTCTTTTACTCGTCTGTAGCGGAAAGCCAGTTTCCTCATCCAGTCCACTCCTCCACGCACACCCGTTGCTAGGCATAAGTTAGCACTAGTAGCTGCTGCAGGAAAGCCATCTGTTCCGAAGTTATAGGTGCTGATTTAGATGCAAGGAATTAAAAATATATATGTATATAATCAACAGACTATACCAGACCAAGTGAAACTGATTATTACAGTGGTAGTTTAGCTGAGGTGCAAAGAGAACTAACTAAAGGAAGAAATTTCCTAGAATTCTTTTTTTTTTTTTTTAAATCAGCATCTCATATTTCAAGGGGTGGTGGTGTCTCAGTCAGTTTAGCTTACCTTAAGTCTTGGCCATTGTCATCAGATGAAACATCATCAATATGAACTTGGTCACACTCCTATGATGAAAGAAGTTTGCTATTATGGTTACTTGCATTTGATAAGTGTAATTCAACAAGCAATTGTGTCATCAGGGGATTTAAAAAATAATGTAGATATATTCCATTTTTAACTTTGTTGTAACATAGATAGTACACTGTTAGATATTACTGATACATGGATATGGGACAAAAACATGCTAAACATTTGCCTATTTAGGAGAGCAAGCAGCTAAAAACAATTATATGTGTTCCATATACATTCTTGTACCCTTTCAGGTACCTTCAGACTTCAAACTACTCAAAGCTGTTTCAGGGAGTGCATATGCATAACTAAAACCAGACATTTTGGTAAATGTAACATATTAGAAAAATTAAACCTGATGCTAACCACCAATGAAATTATGACCTCTGATTGCTGTTGAACCACACACTAACACAGCCTGAGGCCAATGTTTCAGAGTGGTGCAGACAAAAAAATAATAATAATCTGTTACTTGTTTTCCATTCACTTGAGAGCTGTAAGCCTCCCTCCACCCTTTCCCCTCCCATCTCCTCTTATAGCATGAACAGCCAGAGTGCAGGCACATGTTTAAATCCTATGAAACACTATTTCTTTCTTCCTTCCATGACACCACTGCACATAATTTAAGCTCCACACATTTACTGAAAACTGCCCAATGAGTGCATGCCATTTTGTCATGTTGTGTGTAGAACATCAATTACTATTAGCATCTGACATTTGGTGAGCAAATAAATTGCCTTACAGAATGGCAATTTAATTTAAATACACTGTTTTAAAGCACTATATATCTCAGTTATTTGAATAATTCCCTCTTTCCCCACTTAATGTGAAGAGCAATACCAGAAACGATGCATTTTAAAGCACTAAAACACTTGGAACCACATATTTTTGTGTTACTGGTTCTCTCTGAACAAATTTTCCTCTCTCCACGGACTTGTGAGGGAGAGAGAGGGGAGATAGAATGGAAAGAAACTCAAAACAGCTGTTCCCTAACAGAATTAAAATCATGACCCTTAACCCCTGTTCTAAAACATCTATTTTCCAGCCAACCCTCTCCCAGCAAGCAGCAAACTCCAAGGAGGAAAAGACTTTGACCTCATAACCTTCTTCTCCTCTCATGAGGTCAACAACCTCAGATAAGAACAAAGGGAAAAAGTCTATGTGGCCTCACATGATGGCTGTGAGTGCAAATCTTTTGAACACAGATTGCCTTTTGAGATCATAGCGCAGAGTGACTCGACATATCATGGGCACCAAAGTGTTCGGGGTGGGGCAGGAAGAATGAAATATTATTGTTCAGTGCAAGTTTGCTTAAAATGTAGACTGTAGATGGTACAAAGTTACACTCACATAGTCATGAAAATGATACTGAAAGAAGATTACTTGAATGAGACATTTTCCACACGTTATTTCTTAACTCCCTGGATTCTTATTGCTTGAAAATTAAAAATGGATTTTATATCTATCTAAATCTAAAATTGTACATATAAAGAGAACCACAAAAACAAAAATATATTTCCCATGGCAAATTTCTCAAGTCCATGCCATCAACTTTGTGCTAAGCCAAAGTTTTATTTAAAGCGAACAAACATTTGCAGATGCAATAAAATCCATGTGTATGTAACCATTCAAATGGGAACAAATTAGCTCAAGTAGAATTGTCTGCCTTAGCTTGTGTTTGTACAATCACACGTTAGTGCCTCTTTGGCTAGTCAACATTTTTATAACCATGTGTGAAGTCATTTTCAATGGCAGATATTCAAAGCAAAACAGCAGTGAATCTGGCAAAGAATTAATTCAATATTACCAATTTTTTACTTTGGGAAAACTAAAGATAATGTGGTGGGGTGGGGGAGGAGATAGGAGAAAAATCTTCAAGACAAGGACAGAGCCACAGTCATCCATATCACAATCATCAAATATTTTGTGAAAAGGAACAAAAGAAGTTGTCTTATACTGAATCAGGCCATTGGTCTAACTAGGACAATATGACTGGCACAGGGATTCAAAAGTTTCAGACAGGAGAATTTTCCAGCCTCTACCTGTATATGTTGTGGAATAAGTGAGGTCTTATTATGGGTGCTTCCAGTGAGCTCCCCAAACATCACACCCCAAATGCTTCTCAGTATACCCATGTGGGAGCCAGAAGGTACTTGAATTTTTTCTCCTCTGAATTGTCACAGGTAGCTAAGGGGGATTAGTGTGTCACTGTTGGCGAGAGGGAAATACCAAAAGACTAGGGTAACCCACAGATGTGTCAGTTTCACAAAGTGTATATGTAAACACCTAGATAGGCAGAGCTCATGGAACTTATGTTGAGGAGTGGGTGGGGGGAGAAAAGAATTCAAAAAATTCTTTTTTGAATAAAAAGAGTGGGAAATTTCTCAGCTTGAACAATATTCCCCCAGGGCAGTCAACCCCTTCTGCTCCTGATGGGGAGAGTTGCCTAAAACTTTCACCATGTTCACACATAGGTTCAGGTTACACATACACATCAGGGAGATACTGCAAAGCTTTTATATTATAATTTGTTATTTTATTATTAATATACACTGAAGACTGGAATGCAGTTAGAATTCTTATCTCAGGTAGGATCATAATCAAATGCAATGTTTCCACAATCAATCCACTTTCAAACATGGGGAGTGGATATTGAGAGGCTTGGCAATGGCTTGCTTGCCTAAGCAGCCCATGGAGTTGGTGGCTGACATACAGAGCAAGGATGCACAGTGCAGTTAAAGAACAGCCTCATGGAACTTCCCAACTAACTGCACTGGTGTAGTGAGGAAATGGCAATTTTTAACACTCTCCCCTTTCCCAGGAACCCCTTGCTACCTGAAAATATATGCTTGAGAGTTGCCCAGCCCTTGGGGACATATTTTCAGATAGCCCAGAGGACTTCCTGGGAAAGGGAAGGGTGTCAAAAACTTGTGCTTTCCCATTACACCAGTGTAGTTAGATGGGAAGTTCTGTTCAGTTGCTCTCTTGCTGTACCAGTGTATCCATGATCTCTATGTCAGCCATTAGGACTTGAACACAGGTCTTCAAGATCCTGTTCCAATACTGTGAACTCTTTATCACTACAAGGCCTCACACAGAGGTGAATTAATTCACTGAAGTATGACTAAGGACAATTTTTTCTGGCAATAAAAAGGAGCCAAATATTTTCCCCCTTTTGAAAGAGATAAATTTTTATGTGAGATTTTGAATAAGTTATGCTGGTCTATGACTGTAATAAAGATGATTGATTGATTGATTGAATAAGAAAAAGACAACCGAGATGGATCAGAAGAGTACTATTTGGGGTAAGAGAAGAGTTTAGATGGCAAAATTTGATGGGAAGCAATAGTGGAGGAAACAAATGGGAGGGGGGAATGATTTAGGAAAGGGAATGCAAGAGAAGGGAAAGAGGTACAAAAATTAACTCAGAAGGAAGAGGAAAAAGTGGGAATCAGATGAAGCCACAAAAGAAAAAGCTAAACAAGAACCAAAAAGCAGGATTTATTTAAACAGGCACTGCAAAGACTTTTCTGGTAAATTCTCGGTGTTGGAAAAGAAAATAATCTTTTTTAAAATACTGGGAGAGGGGTAAAGAATAAATCATTAAACAGCAAATTCAAGTGACAGAATCCAATTATTCCCCTAATTGTTAATGAATCCATTGTGTCTATTCTTTAAACATCCTGTGTTTGTTTTTGCCTTTTGGGGATTTTTGCTCCTAAACAGGAGAAGGTATTTGAAGCATTGTTCAGTATCTTGCTTAGGTGTAATTAAGTGTCAACAGGTTTACAAGATTTAACTTTTGAAAACCTTAATTTGCTGAACTGGGACAATTGGGATTTGAATCAAATGAACTTCAGTGGAGAGATTGACAGGTAACCAATCTCTTCTCTTCATCAGTACACTTTTGAAAAGCTCTGATTTGTTGACAACTTCAAAAGCTCTCAGAATCTCCTAAACACTCTTTTAAAAAAGTATTAATAAAGAACAGAATTGGAAAACATACATTAGATATCCTACACATTTGCATAACTATATGTGAATAACATCTGTGCTTATCATAATTATGAAAGGTTATATTTTAATAATGTAAATTAAATATATCAGATTTTTCTATTTAGACTTAGGAAATAATCAAAATATAAATATTTATATTTCTAAGAAAATTTTGAAAGTTTTCCAGGAAACCTAGCAATTATCCTTAATTTGCATTGTATAGCTTGCATGCTTTAAAATTCATGCGTTTAGTTTAAAAGCAAAATATTCAAAATAAAAGTTTAAAATAAAATTTTAATAAAGCAAAAAAAGTTTAATAAAGCAAAAAGTAAAATAAAGCAAAATAAAAGTTTAAAAGCAAAGTAGTAAAAAGGCAAAACAGGAATGTACAATCATTTTAGAGATTCCTACTTACAAAGTTATGCATAACCTATCTGATGTTAAGTAGAATAGTTAATGAGATGTTTCCCACAAATTATTTTGCATTTTAGGCAAAATAATTTAAAGCAAAACATTAAAAAGGCAAAACAGGAATGGATTTTTGTGGTAATAGTCCAATGGATGGACTGTTGTTGATGATACCTGTATCTGATTAATTTGAAGATGATGTCTTACATCGAAATATTTGCTATTTTGCTACATCTGTGGTTTAGTTTTTAAGTTTTAAACTTTTGAATCTTTTTACCCTTTTAAACTTTTAACTCTCAATTGTGCATTAAAGAAGGTCATTGAAAATAGCTTTGATTAATTTGCATATTGCTATAGTTTTTTAAAGATTAATTTCTACATATTTTGCCTTAAGCATTTTAGTTGGAAAGTTGACATAAATTTTGCAAATGAATATGTAATAAATAGTCCTCACTTGTTTTGCATACTTGCAGGATTTCCACTAGGACCAGACTAGGATTATATATGATTGAATCATTAAATAGGGGAGTGCCCACAGTACATGCAAAATAACTTCCCTTAATCACAGATTGAGCATAAAGCCCTGTAGCATTAGCAAACCAGTTCTTCACTTGTTTAAGAAATTCAAACAAGCAATTGAATCACACTCAGCTGGTAGAACTGAGAGAAAGAAAAAGATAGGAGAAGAAAATCAAATGTGTATCTAGTCATTCCTTCCTTAAAGCAGAATGCTCTCTATTAAAAATTGAACCATATAATCCAGAATGATTTTCAAATTATTGCATTATGCAGGGGAAAAAAGCTCTGAACATAAGAACAGCCCTGCTGGATCAGGCCCAAGGCCCAACTAGTCCAGCATCCTCAGTGGCCCACGAGATGCTGCTGGAAGCCTACAGGCAGGAGTTGAGGGCATGCTCTCTCTCCTGCTGTTACTCCCCTGCAACTGGTACTCAGAGGCATCCTGCTTTTGAGGCTGGAGGTGACCTATAGCCCTCCAACTAGTAGCCGTTGATAGACCTCTCCTTCATGAAGTTATCCAAGCCCCTCTTAAAGCCATCCAGGTTGTTGGCTGTCACCACATCTTGTGGCAGAGAATTTCACAAGCTGATTATGCGTTGTGTGGAAAAATACTTCCGTTTGTTTGTCCTAAATTTCCTGGCAATCAATTTCATCGATGACCCCTGGTTCTAGGGTTATGTGAAAGATGCATCACTGGCTACTGAGTGTTCTATAAGAGAAGCTGGACAGAATCAAAGCAGTGGCCCACTGAACAGGTCTCGTGACCTACTGTAGAGCCAGGATGGAAAATAAATGACACAATAGCTTGTTATCATTCATCTTTTTAAATGCTATTGTTAACAGGTAGGCATGGGGGATGATGCTGGTGGCAGCAGCCTTTCTTGGTAAAAGAGGAAGCTGGCAGTATCAGCTAAAGTTTTCTTGACCAATGGAGGGGGTGGGGAGACAAGCCAGTACTGCCTGCCTTGTGCTCTGCAGCAGTGGCGGATGCTGCTACAGATGAGTGTACCATGTACACACTTGCTCATCCGCATTCCTCCAACTGGCTACAGAGAGGTTGAGAGGGACCTGTTTGGAGAGCAATAAACTGACACCCATTTGTGTCAGCCTGGTGAGGAAGTGTTAATGGATCAATTGCACAGATCAGTCAGTTACAGTTTGCAGCTCTTGGTTTTAACCACTTAAAACAAATACCAGTGTCTGGACAAATATTTGCTTTCCGGCATATACCAAATACAAAACAGCAAACAGCAAACAGAAAATTAGTAGTTGAAGAAAACTCCATAGGTAAACATTAATCCAAGGCAGATGTTTTTCTGCTGTTGCATTATTTGCTTTTTGGCGGGGGTTTGTGTGTCATTTTTTTAAGGTGTACAACTGTTGTGAGAATATAAAATATTTTTTATTATTCAACATACTTTAGGAATATCCAAGGAACAAAGCTGTAATGAGGGCTCTTCTCAACTTTGCCAAAAGCATATGTCAGCTGCAATGATGTAATGGCTACATTTCTATGCTTCAAAAATTTAAAAAGTAAAACCAAGGCATTCTGAAGCCTGAATGAATAGTGCATATAAAGGCTTTGGACAAGTTTCCACATAATGAAAAGGGACAATATGAATAACATTATAAATATATCCTCTGAGAATGCTAAAGCACTACAGGCTACAGCTCCAAACCTGCTGATTATAGCAAAAATGTACTTCCATGTTTGCTTAATCTTCCTAATTTACCGTGAGAAAACTAACACCGTGCTGTCAACTAATTGTTTCAGTGATTTGCTTTACAAAGTAAAATGAGCTGAGAAAAAAAAAACCTCCTTCAGAACTAGCTCTTTTCCTTTAGCCTTTACATCAGGGTGTCCTTTGAGACTTGCTGGACGTTGGCCAACTCACAGGAAATGATCAGTGGATTCTCTGTTCCCCTCATATCTGTCATTATGCAATTATCCCCACTGCTTCGTTTTCCCCTACTGAATGAACAGTAGAGAAATTTGGTCCAAGTACGTGTGAGAACAAGATGTTAAAGCTGCAAACCTACATATATATAGGTTTGTAACTAAGGAGATCATATATATAAAAGATATATATAGGATAAGATCTCCTTAGTTACAAAAATAGTATCCAAAAATAGTCCACATGTGCTTTTTTTTTTGGAAAGATAAATACAAGATGCTTGTTCCAGAAACAATATCCAGTCCCTTAGTGCACCTCTTCACATATAGTCATAATCTTTTAGACTTGACCAAGCACAAA
This sequence comes from Hemicordylus capensis, assembly GCF_027244095.1. Taxonomy (NCBI): domain Eukaryota; kingdom Metazoa; phylum Chordata; class Lepidosauria; order Squamata; family Cordylidae; genus Hemicordylus; species Hemicordylus capensis. Next base: position 269,030,485 of record NC_069660.1, read on the forward strand.
CATTTAAAAAAGTGTACATCTCATGTGCCCAAACTGAATTCTCCACTTCTATATCCCAACTGAAACAGCTTAAGAATGTGATAAACCAGAATTGCTGGTGATATACATCCCTTCTTATTCTTTTCTTTCCCGTCCTTTCCAATCGGAAAATTGAGATATGCTCATTGGGAGCCTATTTGATTTTGTCCCCCTTTGGCCTGCTTTGGAGTAAAGCACCATCTGGTTGGGACTCAAGCAAACCAGTGTTAAGGCAGTAGGCAGCATGGTCTGTAGGCTTGCATTTAAAAATGACATTTTTGTTCAATTGCTCCTGAGAATAGTATGGATGCTCCTGGGAACAGTGGTCTTTTCTGAGGCTATGATTATTGCCACAGCACAGAGACTACAGTCCCCAAGAGCACCTGTGTCATTCCTAGGACTCCAGGAAAATTAAAGAAGGAAAGTCATTTTAAAATACAAGCTCCAGAAAATGCTGCCTGCTCCCTTGCCACTGGGAGTGAAGATACAGGAAAACAGACTTGTCCTGTACCCCACTTTTAAGCCTGACCTTTAGCCAAGGTTAAGGGTGTGAGTGTGCCCTTAACCCCAGTGCCTGGATCATATGTGTACCAGGGTTGTTTACAACCTGAGTGCATTCAGAGACAGGTACCTAGAGAGCCTATCTCATGGGGGTATCCTCCAATGCACTGTGCTCATAGTGCAGTATGGGATATCCGGAGGTCAAGATGCAATGTCAGCATGGATAGTCTGGGAGTGTGAGTCACACTCATAGCAGCATTCCTTTGAGCATCTGGGGGGAAGGTTAGACTGCTTCGCCAGCCTGCCTGCCCAGTTGTGTGAATGGGCTTGTTGTCTCCTGCCCCCTGTCTGATTCTATAAGTACTTTTAGTGATGGGGAAAGGCACCAAGGGTTTTGCCCAAAGTGAAGTGTGATGCCCCAGTGGGTCCAGATTGAATCAGAGACTCCAAAATGCCCAGGTGGTCTCTGAAGCAAATAGAACCTAGTTCACATAGCCCTATGACAAGCTTGACACTGGGAAACACCTTCCTAAAGTCTGCTGGGTCTTAATAGGGAAGGAGTTACATAGTCTCAGTGCCACCACCAAGAAGGCAACTGAACCTCTAGAGCAGAAGGACTAAGAGCAGGGACTCCCCCATTTTTCTCCATGTTTTGGCACTGGCAGCATGCAATGGGATGGTGAAGTATAAAAATAACCAAAAGGAAAGAATAATTCTTGGGTCAGGGTAGTATCAATGAGTAGGGGGGGAAATCAACATCAAGATGTGCTAGCATAGTTTACTGTCACCAGCAAATTCTGGTTTATTTGAATCAATTTGGAAGACAACATTCCACTTTTAGTTGACACGTGTTTTATATTTAAATATACAGCTCCCACTTAGTGTTCCTACAATATCTGCTAGCAGAAATCAGCACTTCTATCTGCAAAGGTAATCCAAAACATTTGTGTAAAAACAACTTTTTAAAAATTATACTTTGTCTGGATTATAAACCTGCACCAATTGCTTAGACGATCAAAGCTAAAGTGCTTCTGTGAATTGCTCAACCTATCATCACAAAATTCCTGTTAACATACAACATAAATCCATGTGAAAAAGGAGAGACTATGGTTCGCAGGTTTTCAATACTGGCACTCAATTGGCAGAACCTGTCATCCCTGTCTGGCCTGCACTTTGTGACCTGAACATTTTCTCTGCTTTCCCACAATAATTATTCTGTGCAAAGGGTAGAAAAATGGTGCAGATTACCTGTGGGACAGGCACAAGATATAGAGAACAAAGAGAGCTCTTGAAATCCATTTCATTCCATTTGACAATTTGTGGATTAACAGTCAAGGAATTAAAACTGACCTTGAAGAGTTTCAAAATACTTCAATTTAAAATGGATGGAATGGACCTACACAATTTACATTAATATTAAATAAATTACTACAACTATACCTGTTAAGTAATAGTTAAGGCTAAAAACAGCTGAAAATTGGCCAAATATCAATGGTTTTTTGCATGTTTTGAGGGTGAAATACAGGGTAAAATGCCCTAGAGATGCAGAGAGGGGGTGGCATATCAGTCCAGGAGTCCCCAGCAGTCCATAAATCCCCCCCCCCGAGTAAAATAGCCAGAAAACATCATTTTAGGTCTATTTATAATAAAATGCTAAAAATGGCTGCCTAAAAATGGATGGGGGAGAGCTTGCTCGGGGCTCTCTGGAGCCCGTATGTGGGCATAAGAGAGTTTGCTTGGGGCTCTTCCGGAGTCCAAGCCATACACCCCCTGAGGGCTTTGGTGGCCTTTTTCAACCCGGGTTCTTTGAACCCGTTCACACAATGGTGGCTCTGCCCCTGATATAAGCCACTGTTCAGAAGCCTCATTCATAGTTACCTACATCACCTTAGAGAAAGAAAGGCTGGTCTATTCAGTTTGGAAGTCTGGCCAGTAGGGAGTGCTTAATGAAGTTGGTGAGTCAAGACCACCCTGAATCAGACAGACTTCCTGCCTTGTGTATGGCAGAATTCCTCCAACCCCTCATGGGATGAAATCATCCCAAAGTCTTTTGGAGTCTGCATTAACATTAAACAATTATAGTTATCTTGTCTCAATTAAGGAGAATTATATTTTAGGAATTTTGTTGAGATGATTAGACACTATCACCATGATTACTGATATTTCCCACCATAAAGCTTAGATTGGCTGGATTCACACATAACATGTATCTATAATGCGATTGGCTGGGTTCACACATTTTAAAAAACCTATAATTTGCTTGGTTAAACCATCGTTTTGTGTTATGCCTGAACCCAAGCCTGCTCATAAAATGTGACTTAGTTTGAACAAACAAACCAGGATCTAAAACTACGGCTTGCAAATAGTGCTAACTGTTGTTTTGGACTGGCCGCCTTTGGACATCATGCCAAATTGGAGGCAACCATGCCAGAAGTTTGGGTTTGTGGCCATCTGAATTCAGAAACCTTTAGTTCCATCAAAAAAGCGACCTGGTTTTTTGTTTGTTTTTAAACTCCAAAGCTGAATTGGAACCTTTGGTTCCACTTAAGTTTTGCCGCCAAAACCTCAGGTCAGAAAGCGGCACTGTGTGATCCAAGTTGAGTGTAGGAAGCTCCTCCTTCTCCGATTGGCTTCCGTGGCTTTCCTTCATTTGAAGAAGGAAGCCCACACAGCCATTTCCTCTCCCCTTGCAGTCTCCAAGACTGCAGATGGGCATCATTGGACCCGCGGTTTGCCGTTATGTGTGAAGGCCATTATGTCTGAATTCACAAACCATTCACAATTAAAGCCATTGATTCACCTCAAGAAGCTGCTGCACCATGAAAATAAAAGTCAATTTATGATCTTTTGAAGCTTAATGCTGAGCAGATAAAGAAAAGTAGACAAGCTAAATCATAGTTTTCCTGTTGCACAACTGAAAGCTAACAATAGTTAGTACAAACTATATTTTTGTGTTTTGCCTGAATTTAGCCATTGGGTTCTAAGGAAAGGCAGAAAATAGCTAACAATATTTACACATTTATTTTGTTAGAAAGGATTGCATTTTTTGTAAAGCACAACCTTTGACCTTGTGTAGTTTTTACAGTCAGGATTGCTATAAAATTAATTATCACTACAGGCAAGGTTTCATTCAGGGCTTGGAGCAGCTATTCCTTCTGTCCAATTCCTATTCTTTCTGTGCAGCTCACAAGTGTGAGCCATGGATATTTTCTATTAGCTGCAGGTCTAAAAAGCAATTAAGGCAAAATCAGACTACGTTCCTTCTGAATAAGTATAATCCAACCAGAGTATGATGTCACAGTATCTCAGGAGAGCTGGTCTTGTGGTACCTAGCAAGCATGAATTGTCCCCTTTGCAAAGCAGGGTCCACCCTGGTTTGCTTTTGAATGGGAGACTACACGTGAGCACTATAAGATATCCCCCTTAGGGGATGGAGCCACTCTGGGAAGAGCATCTGTATTTATGCACGCATGCATGCAGAACAGGCTTCTCCAACCTGCAGCCCTCCAGATGTTGCTGAACTACAACTCCCAGCATCCCTAGCCACAATTTATTGTGGCTGGGTATGCTGGGAGTTGCAGTTCAGCACTATCTGGAGGGCTGCAGATTGGGGAAGCCTGATGTAGGAGGTTCCAAATGCCCTCCTTGGCATCTCCAAGATAAGGCTGAGAGAGACTCTTGCCTGCAACCTTGGAGAAGCCGCTGCCAGTCTGTGTAGACAATACTGAGGAAAATAGACCAATGGTCTGACTCAGTATATGTCAGCTTCCTATCTTCCTATGTGGTTGCACTTTCTGGTTCGCCATGTAGCAGATTCCCACCTCACTGGCACCCCCCCCCCCCACCAACATGCTCCATTGATAAATCTTCTTTTCTAACTTGTAGCTGGAATCATACAATAGCAATGTTGGCTTCAGGTGTTCTTTCTAAGCTTTACCATCAGAGCGTACACCTGCTTTGCTACAGCTTCTTTGCTAAACTTTGGAGTGTACTCTGTCATAAATACAGTGTGATGTATAACTTACTACATCGATCAAATGTGAGGATATTAAGCAATGGTTCCAGGGGCACTGCTGTTGCAAAACTGGGTTTGCAAATGCTCACATTAACACAAGGTGGTAAAAATATTTAAAGGACAATAGTTTTCTGGGACAAGTCTTTAATTACCACAACTTACAATTTTAAAATTCTAGGGCTCCAAGTATACCTAAAAGAATCTTCCAAATAGCTCTACAAAATACAGGCTACATTCCACATGCTGCAGAACTGGATCTTAGATCATTATCAGGAATTTAGATGCTGATTAGACACATTTTCAACAGAAAATTGTAAACAATGCCTATCTTTTAAGTCTTCTGTATTTTAGAGCAAGATAGTTTATGAAGAAGGTTTATTTCAATTGCATTTTTTTTGGAGAACATATGTAAATGTAATATGTAAATATGTAAATGAACATATGTTTTGGAAGGGCGGTATAGAAATCAAATTAATGAATAACAATAATAATAATAAATTTTCCAAGCAGCTGCCATGTCCCTAAGAAAATATCAGTTAAATCAATTGTAAAAAGTTCATCTTATGGATAATCAAGAATGGGCCGACATCTAGACTAATGCTGTGCTTATGCAGTGAATAAAGTTGTGTTAGTGCAAGAAGGTTGCATCATTGCAAGAAGTCATGGGGATGCTCAAAGTTGCCCTCTTGTGCAAATGCTCCATGTAAAATATATGAGGAAGCAGTATCACATCAGGCAGTGAACCACAGGGTGTGTACCTAGTTGTTTGCTGTAGGGCAACATTAGTTGGGAATGTGAGTTTCTAATTTAGTGCAACTAGGTAGTGCAACATCCTTGTATAAGCGAAGCATTAGTCTGGATGTCAGCCACTGAGCTTAAGTTATTTATCTCACTTTGCTTCAGGTATTTCACACTGTGAATATTCATGGGTCGTGCACAGGACCATCTTCACTGGTGGGGCAGCAGGCTCCTGCCTTTCCCCCTCGCACATGATCCTCATCCCGGCTCTGCCGCTTGCCTTGGATAGGGCAAGCATGAGTGGTGGTGAGGCAAATGGCAGAGCAGGGAGCCCGAGAAAGAAGACTTCCAGCATCCCTCAGTGCACCCTGGTCCCAGAAGTGCGGTGTATCGAGGGATCCTCCCTCAGCCGGGTGCTCTTGCTACCTGGATCTGTGTGTACAACAATCTGCCTGCAGCCTGTGCACACATGACCCCAAACTTGGCGTGACACGCACGCTTGTGCCCTTAAACTCAAGTTAAAGCCTGGGGTATATCTCTGGGCTTGGGGCCAGGGGTGGCTGGTCAGTAAGGGCAGGAGCGGCACTGCCCCCCACCCAAGAAAAACAAAAGAGCTAAAGGATCAGACTCACCAGCAGCCAGGGAAACCTTCAGAGGAGCTTCTTCCAGCCTCTCCTGCCCTGCCTGTAACTTCTTTTGGTCTTACTGGCTGGAAAAGCTGCTACTCAAGCTGCTCCAGCCAATCTGATTCCTAGGGGGCTCCTCCTGGCACTGCCCCCTGGAAGAACTGGGTTAAAAATGAACTTCCTGGTTGCTTCAGGGAGTATATTTTTTAATACATTTCCCCCTTCTTCCTGGGGGCAGGGGCAGGATGAGCCCCCTAGGAGGCTGCTATGTAGGATTCCTGGGCTGCTGGTAAGTCTGATCATTTACTAGCTTGTTTTTTGTTTTGCAGGTGGGGATGCAATCCCTGATTTATCCCTTCTGTCCCTCTTTCTGCCTTTTGCCCTTCCTTCCTGCCATTCTCCCTGCTTTTTGCCCTGGTTTTTTGCTTTCTGCCTTCTCTCCCCACCCCGCCTCAACCTTTCTGTTTTCCACTGTTCTCCTGCTTTTTCTGGTTTTCTTCTTCTTCCTGTTTTCCTCAATGGTGGCAGGCCTGGGTAAATACCCAAGCTAGCTGGCATGGAGGAAAGGGCGGTTAGGCTTCAGCTTTGGTGACCAGGTTCCCCCCTGCCCCCACCCCCACTCCAATGCCCACCAGCCACTACTGCTTGGGGCCAAGGCACCTCTGGGATCAGGACCAATCCCAGCATTGCACATGGGCAGCCAAGCCCAGGCTGGGGCTGCTCAAGCCTGGGCTTGGCTGCCTGTGTGAATAGCTGAATTCACTAATGTTTTTGGACCCATTTCAAACATATCCTCCATCAGAATGGGATAATAAAGCCAATGTCACAGACAAATCTTAACAGCTGCTGGAGTGCCTGTATAAAGTTAAGGTGAGGAGGGAAAACAGTGTTCAGTGATCTAATGTATGAGTAATAACACCCAAAGCATCCAACCAACCTGCCTGAAATTTAGCAAAGAGCATAAAGCACAACAACTTCCACAACATTTCACACAGGTCCATTAATAAGTGACCCAGATACAGCAGTTTTAATACTGACCCCCCATTTCAGGTTAACAGTGGAACACATTCTTTTACTTTTGTTTTTCAGGGGAGGGGGAAAAATATGTTCAGTATTTCTAGAAATGCTAGTCTTTGAAATACCCATTGAAACAGAGTAATCAAGTCCTAGTATAGATCAGAGCATGGCAAAAGTAGAACTTGATGTTTCTATGACAGAACGTTGGCTGTTCTATCATATAATAGTCTTGGCCATTAACAAGAACAAAAAAATAACGATGGCTGTCTGCTCAGCTGAATGCCGAGGAGGACGCCTGAAGCAATTTGTACAATATGCCGGCAATTTGGCACAGAGCAACTAGTTGTAGCAACCAGCCACCCCAAATTTGGTGCCTATCTGTTGAAAATTGACCAAGGTACATCAGTCTGAACTCTTACCCTGAAAAAGCTGAAAATAATGGGGGGGGGCCTACAAAAGACAGAAGCACCGTGATTTGTAGAGGTGTATCAGGCAGAAATTCATCAAGGGCACCTCTAGCAAGTGATGCTATACCTGTTGAATTTCTTCCCAGATGCATCTCTCCCCAGCCCAATGTTGAGCTGAAAGAAAAAGGTAACATGTGGGTCCATACAGCCTAATTTGTAATGTCAACATAATATAAAAGACTGTACAAAGTCTTTACTGCTTACATGATGCAGAAATTAAGGTTACTACCTTAAGTTGGAGGATATGTAAAATTTGTAATCACCTTAACTCTCTTCTTAAACCAAAGGTCTGTCTATCTATATTTAACAATATTTTCAAAGGAAGACTATCATTAGTCCTTTGTCTCAGCATTCCTAACTGCAACCGGATATCTTTTTGCACTAGGCATTCTAACCAAGTTAAGTCTGCTGAGCAACTCCTCCATCCTATCTTAAGAAAGTTATAAATTTCTGCTGATAGTTGCTTCAATCATACTCAGCAACATCCTTTTTCAGTTCTTGCTTTCCTTTTTGTTTTCTTAATATTCAGTTTGAAGAAGAGGTTCCTATAAGCTCAAAACATTTTAATTTGAAGTTGATACTAATAAAAGTATTGTTTTACTACCTGCACATCGATGCATGTGCATCTATAAATAAAAGTGTTTTATTCTGTTGATCAGCATGAAGTTCTCCATAAAATCCACCTGGTTTCTATGCTCCTATATATTCAGATGATGAGGGTGTTCCAGTAAGCAGACGTTGACCCTGATTATACCAGTCGTCAGCACTGGTAGGATGTCAAAAGCAAAGCTGCTGCTGATCAGCCACTGGTAGGTAGCTGTTCTTTTGATGGTCTGCCAGGGCCAAATAGCAAGCAAAGCTTGTGGCAGCTCCCTGAACATGCACTGTGCTGCAATTGCCTTTTGAGTAAGTTATGTGATGCTGTTAGGTATGGTAGCTTTTCCCAGCAGAGCTCCTTGTGTAACTGAGCAGCCTTACGGCTACAAGCCTACTGCGTACCTGCCTCTATTAAAACAGCCTTTCTCTTTTATAGGTATACTAGTGTCCATTCACAAATCTCTACACTGTCTATGGCCAGCTCTAGGTTTTTGTGGGACCCTAGACAAGAAATCTGAACTGGAGGACCCTCTCCCAAATCAGCAATTCCCTAATTTCCCCAGATTCAGAGAAATACCTGCTCTTCCTGATTAATCTGGCTCCCTTACACAAATCTCTCTCTCTCTCTCTCTCTCTCTCTCTCTCTCTCTCTCTCTCTCTCTCTCTCTCACACACACACACACACACACACACACACACACACACTTGTAGGGTCTGCTGCCTAGATGCAATGTAAAGTCATCTGAGGGCAGTGGGCCTCCACTTCGGAGGGTATGTCCTGTTTAACGGTCCTGTTTAAAGCACGTACATTATAGTTCAGACATCATAATAATCTGTCCAAAGGGGTTTGAGAAGAACCCTGTACAGCAGTGGTTCCCAACCAGGGTTCCTCCAGATGTTGCTTAACTACAACTCCCAGCATCCCCAGACACAGTAAATTGTAGCTGGAGATGCTGGGAATTGTAGTTCTGCAACATATGAAGGGACACTGGTTGGGAACCACAGCTTAGAGTATTAGCCTCCAGCTACTTGAGAAGCACGCCTTAGAGCATTAGCCTTCAATATGTGGCCCACAAATGGATTTGCTTTCAAATTAAGGTGGGTTGCAGCCATGGCCTTACCACAATTTTTTTTAATTTCAGGTGTTGTTTTTTAAAAAAGATGGTTGTAAGAGAAAGATAGAAAAAGACACACACAGAAAAGAACCAGTGCATATGGTAGGTTGGAGTACCAGGTTGGAGTTAAAGGTCTCTAAAGGTTGAGAACTGCTGCCTTAGAATGCAACTAGTTTTCAAGATTACTGCAAATGCAAATTCCTATGATCAACTATTTGGTTTTTCAGCATTTTAATTTACTTCTTTTCAAGAATTTTTCTATTACTTTACAAACACTGATTTGTCATTGTTCTCTGCAGCGTCTATTACCTTTCATTCATATCTGCTATTCCTGCTGAGACTATCTAGTACAAAAGATTTTTTCATACTGACATCAAGTGTAATCTTGCTGTGAAGAACCACATTCCAATAAAACCAGTCTTTTTATCGAAAGCTTGCTGGCAGACTCTAGGAAAAATAGAGAGCTTAGGAAATATTTTCTCCCTTGCTTACTTTAATTCTTCTGTTCTAGGAATTAAGCCATCAAGTGTTACAAATAATCCATTCACAGAACCATAATGCTGGTTAAAGAGCAAACATAGTATTTTATTGACAGCAAGAGTTGTAAACAACATGCCTTACACATTGGGAAGGATCTAGTTTAAATTAGTCATGATTAAGCATCACTGAACTAATGTGGCAAGCTAGTTATGACTAACTTTGATTAAGTGCCGTCAAATCGGTGTCGACTCTGAGCAACCACATAGATAGATTCTCTCCAGGATGATCTGTCTTCAACTGGGCCTTTAAGGTCTCTCAGTGGTGCATTCATTGCTGTCGTAATTGAGACCATCTACCTTGCTACTGGTCGTCCTCTTCTCTTTCCTTCAACTTTCCCCAGCATTATGGGACTTCTCAAGTGAGTTGGATTTTCACATAATGTGTCCAAAGTATGATAGTTTGAGCCTGATCATTTGTGCCTCCAGTGAAAATTCTGGATTGATTTGTTCTATGAACCATTTGTTTGTTTTCCTGGCTGTCCATGTATCCTCAAAAGTCTTCTCCAGCATCAAAGTTCAAAAGCATCAATACTTTTTCTATCTTGCTTCTTCAAAGTCCAGCTTTCGCATCCATAGAGTGTTACGGGGAAAACCATGGTCCGAACGATTTTAATCTTTGTAGGTATAGGCATGTCACGGCATCTAAATATCCTTTCCAAGGCCTTCATTGTAACCCTACCAAGTGCTAGTCTGCGGTGTAATTCTTAACTACTGTTGATTGTTGATCCTAAAAGGCAGAAGCTATCCATCACTTCAGTGTCTTCATTTTCAATTCTGAGGCTGGTTGCTGTACCGATTGTCATTAGTTTAATCTTTACATTTAGTGGTAGTCCCATTTTTTCACTGTGCTCCTCGAATGTTATTACCAGAGCTTGCAGATCATTCACATTCTCAGCTATCAAAGTGGTGTCATCAGCGTAGTGCAGGTTATTGATGTTACTCTGCCCAGCTTTATGAGGGTGGCTCAAGAGCGCCATCCTCACAAGGAGAGACTAAACTGTGTGTGAGGCTTACTTCATAGTGCTGAGTAGGTGGGGTATGTGTGTGCACGCATACACACACAACATTTTTGCTTCTCTCCCCTCCTTGCAAAAGCCCCTTTCATGTCCAGCAATATGTCTGTGAGGATCATGCAGCCCTCATGGACATATTCCTGGATCCAAAAAGTATGGATATGCACAAACCAAAGTGCCATGGGGAAGGGAGTAGTGAGCAGGATCTTTAAAAAAAGAGGAGAGCAGGTCCTTATCTGCTCTCCGCTGCAACATGCAACTTCCTGCTGCAGCAGGACTCATCTCAAGAACCTGCACATGGTGCTGGCCATAATATTTGCATGGTCAGCATAGTGTTGCTGACCATACATATGGTGCCTGCGCATGCACGGATGCCATGTGCATGCTGGTGCCACGCATGGGTTCATGGGATGAGCGCCGTCACAGCAGGAAGCTGCATCCAGGGTGGGGCGGAGAGCAGGTAAGGATGTGATTTTTAGCAGAATGGAGGGAAACAAATCACTTCTGCCTTCCCCTCCATCTGGCTAGTGTGCTGCAAAGCAAGCCTCGGACACAGTTAGTTCAGTTGTTCCCTATGAGAATAGAGTTATTGCTCTGCCTTTGTAAGGGTGCATAGAATGTCAGGCAGTGACACTTAGACATCATGTCTTAGTCTGGATCCCACCCATTGTAATTATTTTGTAATGATCTGAGAAAGGCAAAACAATTACATTCTACAATAATTATGCAAAACAATTTCATTCTACAATAATTCTGGCTTCAAGGTTTTGTTTCTATAGATCATATGTCTAAGCTCTGAGTAGATGCTTTTCATGTACTGCAATCTACAATGCAGGCAGTAAGAAAATAATTACGCATGTTTATAGGTTAGGAAGAACAAGAGCCCCATTAGTCCATCTCTTCCAAGCATGGGAACTATGATATAAAAGAAGACCATTACACCAGAACAGCTTCCCATTCACATAAAAAGAGGGAGGTGATCTGTGTCTACATCGTGATGTGAAATCTGAGTGCCCATGGATCTTGGTGAAGGAATAAAACATCATCTGAAAAGCAGTGGACCAGTAATAATTTTGTCTTATCTACTCTGAATCTTTCAACTAGAATAAGTTTTCCAACTATAATGATGACCAAAGGTTCTAATACTTTTGAGTAACCACACTAATTCTTCATTTCCTTTTCTGAGCAAGAACAAACTCCAAATCAATGTTCATTCTTCTGAGCAGGTTGGTGTGGCTATGTGTCAGTTTCAGTGGTCTCATGTTTTGTGGAACATACATTTCCACTATGTGAAATTAATAAAACCATTTTAGTAAGTGCTGGGTATAGTTTAAGGTTGCTGTCAAAATGTAAAAGATTATGAGGAGCACTACAGAGATCATAAACAGGCCAAAAGACAGATCAAAGGAAGAAAGTCTATGTTAAAGTAGATTAAAGGGCAATTTAATACTTCCAAATTTTTTTAAAATGCCCAGGAATTTCTGGCCCTTTATCTGTGCCCTATCCATTCATTAGAAGACACAAATTAATGTGTCACTACCAAAAGGTTTATTTGATTAGCATTAAAAAAAACCCACAGTCATTATAAAAGCAACTCAGTAATGAAATTAAAATCACCTCTCCAGATGATCTTAGTAGGTGGCAGTGTTCATAACAAAGAAGGTGCTCTCTTAAGTACCCTGTACCTAAGCTATTAAGGGCTTTAAAGGTAATTACCAGCACTTTGTATTTTGCTCAGAAACATATCTGTTAGGGGAGTAACAGCAGGAGAGTGGGCATGCCCTCAACTCCTGCCTGTGGCTTCCAGTGGCATCTGGCGGGCCACTGTGTAAAACAGGACGCTGGACTAGCTGGGCCTTGGGCCTGATCTAGCAGGGCTGTTCTTATGTTCTTATGTCGGCAACCAGTGCAGTTCTTTTAAGATCGGTGTTATATGGTCCCTTCGCCCTGTCCCAGAGACCAGTCTGTCTGCCATATTCAGTACCAATTGTAGCTTCCAGACATAGAGTTCATTACAGTAGTAACCTACAGGTTACCAGCATATGCACCACTGTTTTAAGGCAGTTTACTTCCAGGAATGGGCGTAGCTGATCTATCAGCCAAAGCTGATAAAAAAATGTTCCTGGCCACTGCCTCAACCTGAGAAACCAGAGAGAGTTTGGGATCCAGGAATAGTCTCAAGCTACATACCCGATATTTCAGAAGGAGTGTAACAGCATCCAGAACAGGCAGATCTAAACCATCTCTCAGGTCATGACCCCTCCCCTGTCAGTACCTCCATCTTATTTGGATTCGACTTCAGTTTGCTATCCTTCATGCAGCCCATTACTGCCTCCAGGCAGGCATTTTAGGGATGTTATGCCATTTCCTGATTTATTTATTTTATTTTTACACTTGTATCCCACTTTTCCTCCAAGGAAAACAACCCTGTGAGGTAGTTTAGGCTGAGAGATACATTTATTTATTTTTTATTTTTTTATTCGATTTCTATACCGCCCTTCAAAAAATGGCTCAGATACATGACAGGCCCATAGTCACTCAGCAGGTTTCATGGTTGAATGGGGATTCAAACTCAGGTCTTCCCAGTCCTAGTCCAACACTCTAACCACTACCCTATGCTGGCTGTCATCAGCATAGTGATAACACCCTTCACCAAGCCTCCTGATGATATCTCCCAGTAGTTTCATGTAGATGTTAAAGAGCAGAAAAGACAGTAAGGCACCTTGTGGAACTCCAGAATTTAGTTCTTGATTTGCAGAGCAGCAGTTTCCAAGTGACACCATCTGGACACCAAGTTACACCAATCTACCAGAGAGGCAGGAACGGAACCAATTGTAAAATAGTGCCACCCAATCCTATCTGCCTCAGGTGACCCAGAAGGATACCATGGCCAATGGTATCAAAAGCCGCAAGAGATCCAACAGGATCAGCAGAGTCACACTCTCTCTATCAATATCTAATTGGAGATCATTCATCAAGTCGACTGAGGCAGTCGCAATCCCATAGGCCATTCAAAAACAGTTTGAAATGGGTCTAGATAATTTGTATCATCCAAAACTGCCTGGAGCTGAGAGGCCACCACCCGCTCAGTCACCTTGCCCAACCATGAAAAATTGAAAGTGGGTCTGTAATTTGCTAACTCTGAGGGATCCAATGCAGGTCACGTCAAATAAGCTCTAAGAATAGCCTCCTTAAGATAAGGAGGCATCCTGCTCTCCCTCAGAGAAGTATTTATAATATTTAGCAGACCCTCTCTGATAATATGATTACTAGATGAAATAAGCCAAGTTGGGCAAGGGTCAAGAGAACAGGTTGTAGATGTACAGTCTGAAGCCGTTTGTCCACAACCTCAGGAGTTACAAATTGAAAGTGATCCAATTTAATCCTATAAGAGGAGTTGCTGGACACATCCACAATAGACTCTGCAATAACCGTGGAATCCAGTTCTGCCTGAATACGAGAGATTTTATCTGCAAAAATGTCATTGAAGATATCACAGTGAGTGACTGATGATTCCAAGTTAAAATTCAAGGGGAGGAGACACATACTAGCCCCTTCACAAACCTAGACAACTCTGCAGGACGTGAATTTGTGGAAGCAATGCAGGCAGAAAAGAACTGTTTCTTTACCACCAGCACTGACAGAGCATAGATCATCAAATGTGCTCTGTGTTGTGATCTGTTGGATTCACGCCGTCTTCCTCCACTTGTGCTCTAGTCATCTACCTTGCCACCTCAGTTCCTGTAGTTCTTCTGAATACCACAGGGCTAATTTTGAAGCAGGTCAGAGAGGATGCTTAGGAGCGATTGTGTCTCTTTAGTGAGTTCATTATTCCACATTTGTACCAGAACATCGACAGAATCACTAGCAGAGCCAACTCCAAACCCTTCAGGCTTCTTAGGATCCTACTGGGTCCAATAACATTCTCGGGAAGACTAACCTCTCTTTCACCCCTGCAGAGATGGGTTGTCCTACCTTAAGCAGATGATGGTCCATCCATCACAATGACAGGAGTCCCCACCCACAGAACACCACCCTGATCAGAGCCAAAGACGAAATCGAGTGTCAGTCCTGAAACCAGATGGGATAGGCCCATAGTTGCCATGGCTGCTATGAACTCCTGAACAGCCCTTCACAACCCAGTCCTAAAATCAGTATTGAAGTCCACCACCACCAGCAACTTGGGCAACTCCATTGCCAAATCCGCAACAAGATCTGTTAGTTCAGTTAGGGATTCTGCTGGGCAGCAGAATATACAGCAATATACATTCAATACAGACCAATTCTCTGACAGGGATCCTGGTAAGGGAGATGGTATTCTTATAGACAACAGTCACGCCATCTCCCCAACCACATCCTCTCACTGGTTCCACCATGGAGTATCCCACTGGAAAATAGCCTTTGACCGGGGATTATGGGAGTTGTAGTCAACAACTGCAAATCTCTGTTGCAGGAAACAGTGCTGATGACTCCTCAGGAAGATGGTGGAATTTGGGAGGGGTAGTCAGACCCATGGGTCAGTTGAGTTCCAGTACAGAGCAAGATGTCTGCTTGAAGCTAGCCATGGACCTGTAGCTTCATCCTGACTCTGCCTGCTACCTCCTTGTCTTTGCTACCCTCAGGTGCTTCCTCCCTGTCCCACTGGCTCCTGCCCTCACTATGAATAGGAAATTTGCAGTGTTTACTTTCACATTATTCTCAAAATACCTGAGGTACAGCACAGAATCATGCTTATTTATTTTAAAACAACGTGATCAGGCCAAGCCAATCAATACAAGAGTTTCCATTTCTAACTGCTACTAGTTCACAGGATGTCAGCTGTTCATTGTTAGGATATCTGGAATGGTCTTGAAGCAACTGTGTTGAACAGACTGACAAGAACTTATCTCTAGTGTATCTCACATTCTGATCCTCCTCATGTTTTCTCAGAAATCCTAATGATTTAAATAGGATTTACTTCCAAGTATGTTTGCTTAGCCTTATAAATCTGTTCCATTTGTATGTTTTTTCTGCATCTAAATCATAATCTAACATAATTCCCTCATACAAGATGTCCGCAATACAGGTATATTAGCACAATTGGCCGGGGGGGGGAGACCTAACTATGTATGTATGTATGTATGTATGTATGTATGTATGTATGTATGTATGTAGAATATTTATATACTGCTTCTCTCCCCTACCCTCCAAAAGGAAGTTCTCAAAGGGTTTTTATAGCAGAAGTGTAACAGGAAATATAGTTACCTGTCCAAAAGGGGCCCACAATAAAAAGTAACACAAAGGAAGCACCAAGCAAAAGCTGCTGGGAGGGAGGCTACACTGGGATGAATAGGGACAAGGACAGTTAGCTGGGACAGTTGTTACCTCTAGCTAAATACAAGAGAGCCACCACTTTAAAAAGTGCTTCATTGCCCAGTTTGCAAACAAAGTTGTAGTTATCAGATGTAGTTTTTGCACTTCCAGTTTTTAATCTCTTTATAAATAAACCCCCCACAACACACTGACTGAGTATATTATTCATTAAAAAAAAACAATTTACAAAGTAATAGAATGAACAAAGGAGACCACTACTCTAAAATAATTATTTGTCAAAATGGTCTAAGGTTGCATTTGTAAGCATGAGATCGTTCACCATTTACTTGGAAGTATATCTTACTAAAAACATGTCTGACATACAGATGAACACTGTGCTTGTGTACCAGACTAGGGTTGCACAACTAGGGTTGCACTGATGTAAAAGAGTGTGCTTGTACAACCTATGGCGTGCCCCCTGCTGTAAAACCTTTTCCTGCATCCATATATTTTGCAAGGAATGATACAACGTTATCCCCTATCATTGTTGTGAAAGCTCACTGCTTGCACAAGAGGACCAAGAACACAAGAGATTGAGTAATTTTGAGTATTTGCAAAGCTATGTGACCTTTTTGTGTGGGTGCATCTTTGTTCATTGCCCTGGAGCAGCATTAATCTGGGTGGCTGTCACTGAGACTTCTTTCAAGCAAACTTAGTTATGAATGGTCATAGCTAATACCATTAGTTAGGAAAAGACATTCATAATATTTGGATAATGAGAAGCTCAGCTAAACAGGAGCAAGGGATTGCATTGAGATATGTCATAAGATGCCTAGTATATTTGGATAGGAAGCAATAAAAATGAAGAAGCTTATCAGGGAACACTGGAATAAATTAAGACAGGCTAGTAAGACGTTTTATGGAATACAGTCATATATAGGGGGGGGAACACCTCTATGGACTTCTGAAGATATTTGAGTTTAGATGACAAATTTGGCTCCTTACCAGTTATACTAGAAAGTCACTGGCTGCCAAGTGATTGTGTGCATCTATATGTTCTGTCATATATCAAAATGCAAAGCTTATTAAGCAGAAAAATTATTTGATTTGGTGATTTCCTCTTCCCAATGGTCAAGAGATTAGGAAATAATTAACACACAAGAGAAAAATACTAAACAAATCACCACGATCGGACTCTTTAGGACATAATTCCAGAGGCACAAATATTCTTAGAGAGAAGACAAAAGGAATGTGCATATCAGCTCTCTCACTGCCTGTGGCTGTAGGTGTACAGGCCTAGTGGGTTTAATTATTTTTATCCTACTGTCTCCCACCCCCAGGTTACATAACAAAACACTTGTGAAGCACCTTTAAGATAAAAACAGAGCTTGATATCCTAATTAAATTGCCCTGTTAATTTCAGTTGGACTTCCTCAGGTACACTTAGTCAGGATGTCATTCAGAGATTGCAAAACATGACAGTTGACGAAGGTGTAGTGAGGAGGTTGTTAAGAAAAATTCTTGCTGCGTTAGAATTAATTGCAAGGAAACATTCAGATAATGCCATACTAGCTGGAAATGCCTAATACAGGTTATGAATTCCTTAAGCTCAGTCCAACATGATGTATATGAATGGATATTGCTTTTACACAATACAGTGATACTGACAGTGAGCAAACCAAAAGGTCAAATATATTGTATTGCCAGCACATACATAATTCAGTGCATTCAGGCAGCCTAATAAGCTGATGTTCAAAACACCATAGTAGCCACAGTGTTTGTTCATCATTACACAGTGTCCACTTGGATATATAAAGAAATAAACTTCTGTGACCTCACCACTGGTCTGTCTCCAGAGCAGAACAGTGGGTGGCAGGGAAAGGATACAGAGTCAAATTCATCACCTTGCTGAAGGCTCACCCAGTGCTGATTACATCAAAACTGTCTCAAGCATTTCTCTAGAATTCAATGTGGAGTGGAAACGAATCCGTTTAAGAGGTTTGAAAAGCTCAGATATCTTCCATGCATTGTTTTACATTTTTTTTCATGCCTTTACACTTCCTGGTTCTGCCTAAGACCACATGTGCCAATACTCTAATAAATAGTGTGGTCATAACCCAGCAAGAAGCAGGAAACACAGGTAATCCTGTGAGCTGGAAAAAAAATGTCTGTGTCTTCAAAACATCTGCATACACTTTTCATTAAAAATGAACACTTTTCTAAAACTGTCACTTTGCATATTGAAGTATTCATAATTGTGGAATTGGGGTAACAATTTGTCTCTGGGCCAGTCACTTCTCTCTCAGCCTAACCTACTTCACAGGGTTGTTGTGAGGAGAAACCTAAGTATGTAGTACACCGCTCTGGGCTCCTTGGAGGAAGAGCGGGATATAAAAATGTAAAATAATAATGATAAAAAGAATATACAGTTATCTGTGGCTCATCATGCAGATGGCACTTCAGGACAAATTAAAATATTCCACTTTAAAAAAAAAATCATTTCTGCTTCAGAGTAGACACTCCCTGGGCTAAATCATTAAATCCATCATGGGGTAGCTGAAACTAGTTATTAATGGAAATAAAAATTAACAAATGCTTTGATCTATATTATTGATTTTCTTCCCACCCCTTTGTTTTGGGAAACAACAGATATGAGAGGAAGGACAGAAATTAATTACACATTAATCTAAAAGCAGCAGCTCCCATGTTAAGGTCTCCTCTCCTCCTCCTTAGTATACTAAAACTTAACCTATGTTCTGCTAATGTCATTTTATGCTCTGACCTGCCCCTACCAGCAGCAATGGTGTGGAGCAGGGACAGAGAACACGTAGCATGATGGTGTCGAAATACTGTACAGGTGGCCCTCATTATCTGTGGCCCAGGCGCCGTGATTTTGCATACCTGGGGTTGAGCAATGTTATACATAGTTTTAAAAAATAGTAAAAATTCACCTGTCCACAGTTCCTGGCTGGCCAGAGGTCATTTCTGGCCACCATTTTGCTGAACAAAGCCATTTTGTGGTTCTTTCTTAAAAATAAAAAATAAAAACCACACAATCCCCGCCCCCCCCCCCCCCCAAAATTGGCAAAATTGGGGTTTGGGGAGGCATTGCTGGACAGCTGAAGACCTGAAGAGCATGATACAGCATGCTTTTTCTCTTATTTCTGCCTCGTTAAAGCCTTTTCTCACCTCTAGGAACCCAAACCCCCAATTCTCATTGTCTCAAAGTCTCGTTATCTGCTGTTTCGTTATCCACGCTTGTAACAGAGAACAGGACCCCCACAAATAAGGAGGGCCACCTGTGTTTACCTGAATCCAAGACTAGTCCCCCCGCAAGTTTTTTGATATTAGAAATTAGGCAGAGTCCTGTTCCTTTCGAGTAATGCAGGTATAAGCTGTATTTAACCTCTGCTTTTTAAGGAGTTGTTTTAAATTCAGAGAAACCTTTGATTCAGGTAAATATGGTACTGTGCAAATGTTATTACACATTATGATAATTTTTTTTAAAAAAAACTGTTTCAACAATGGTTCCTGGTTAGTTGTAACAGGCAGCTCTCCCTAAGCTGTGCCAAACAGCGGGCTGGAATTTAAAAGGATATCAAATTAGCTTCCCCCACTTTAAGTAGAATATGACCTACCTAGTGGGTGCGGTACACAAATTATTTCCTCCTTACTATTTTTGCTGTGAATTATACTAGGGATATAAGTTAAGAGGGCATAAGCAAAGATAGAAAGATACGATTGACAGTAGTCTTCCTCACTAGTATTTCTAAACATGTATACTTGCTTTCAGTTTACTACATCAATGGTCAAAAGTACGGAGTAAGAGACATCTTAGTTTAAAGGAAGTGCCATAATACGAAGAACTACCTGAGGCATATCCAATGGCATCACAGGCCTCTATGCGGCATCACAAGCTGTTTTTGAAATGTCTCAACATTTCAAATAGAGTCTGCTGTGTGGGTTGGGGAGCTGCTGCTCAAGAAACAGAAGTCCATGGCCTTGTTTTACACATGAACAAGCTGCACAATTCACTGAATAATGGCCAGTCGCATCCACTAAAATTGTGGTTAGTTTCCATTAACATAATAAGGTTGTGCACGCTGCAGCAATCAGCACAGCAGGAAGCCAGAAGAGAAAGTCCTCCAGCATCTGGCTAAAGGCCGGGTGAAAAGGTCAGGTGGGGCAGGAGGGCAGTGCCAGGATTGGGATCAATCCCGGTGCTGCACATGAACAGCCCAACCCAGGCTGGGCAGCCTAGCCTAGGTTAGGCTGCTTGTGTGAATAGGCTAAATCTGTAACTGAATACAGTCATATGACTTCATATATTTCTGTATATTTAGAGTTTTAAAATGCAAATGAGAGCAGACAAACTATTGGGCATGGGGCTTAGACAATGTGCAGCACCTTGCCGATGGAAGAGCAGAACATATGCCCTGGCTTCATGAATGTGTTTCATCAGTTCTTCTTGCAAACATACAGTGTAGGGATGTGCAAACCAGCCAGGTTGGAACTTCAAAATGGAGCATTTTTTTTTAATAGTCCGGGGTTGAACTGGACCAAAAGGGGTGCTGGTCCAAGTTCAGACTGGCCTGGCCACTGGTTCAAACCGGCCACCGATTTGGACCAGTTTGAGGGTCTACTGGTGAAGGGAAATCAGGTGAGGATTCTTCTTAACCAGTAGAGCAGCAGGAGGGAAGTCAGGGGTACTTACAACAAGGATTGGCGGCCACTGCAGAGGGGGCAGCTGCAGCTCCCCTCCACCCCACCACCCTCCTCCAGAGTAACCCAGGCTGCCAGTGGCCTGGTTTGGGCCTTCTCTGGCCCACTTAAGGCCTCTGCACATGCACAAAGGCCATTTATGTGACTATGCAATTTGTTTTTGCATTTGTGTAGAGGTTACTAAAAAGGCCTCCACACATGTGTGGTGGCCCAAATTGGGCCACTGCCAGCCTAGACTACTCTGGGGGATGCTGGTGAGAGGGGGAGTCACCACTGCCACTGATCCTTGTTGTAAATACCCCTGACTCCCCTCCTGCCCCCTCTAGTCCTAGGGAAGCTCCCGGCCCTTTTATTGGTAAAGGGGAATCATCACCATATTCCACTTTACCAGTACACCCCTGAATTGGTCAACAAACTGGTTTGACCAGAACCAGACTGGGCTGGTTCAAATCTGATTCAGATTAGAATCAAACCAGAAAAACTGGTTCCATGCATACCCTTAATGCCGTGCCACCTATGAAGTGTGCTCCTGGATGTTTCTCCCATTGGGAATAAAGGGAGGAGTGTCCTACAGTGATGGTGCAATCCTAAGAGCCATGGAGGCTCTGGATATTTGAAAGCAGCACTGATGGCTTTCCTCACTTGTGAACCTAGCACGCATATCCCATTCTTCCATCAGTGGGGCACTGCATGGTATCTAAGCCAGGATTAAGATGTGATACTGCTTCCTATACTAAAGAATCAAATGCAGCCAGCAGACAGATGCAGCCATGGAAAGCTAGGACCCTAGTAATTTTCTTCTATGGCTGGATAACAATCCAATGCCTTTCATTTAGTAATGACACTATTTGTACCAAAACAATAAATCTCTTCAGCATTAAGTTGCCTTATTGAAAACACTTGTAAATCTATAAATTTTTTTCTTTAAAATGTGAAAAAAAAAATACTTCACTAATGAGTGGAAGAAAAAATAAAACACATTTAAATAATTTTATTACATTCTTAAGTTGCCAATTCATCTGTGAGTAGTTTCTTCGCAGATGAAAAGAAATCAAAATATAGGACAGATGTTTGAGAAACCACATTTAAGGTTCGTCACACACTAGCATTTTTCAAATGATATTGGCTCATCTATTAAATAAGGTGTATTTTGCTTGATTTTGGAGAAAAGGAAACATCAGGAAATATTTAAAGGCCAATTGCTGCCAATTAACTTTGATCAGCAAAAGTTGTATTTGAATCTTTTGGATTCTTTTGCCTGTCTGGAATAACATACATTTATAAATTCTAGCAAACAACAATGTGATGATTAATGCCTGTTGGCAGTCCTGCCGCAAGCTTGTTTAATGGTTGGATTTTAAATAAACAGCTGTCTTTATTATGATGGGAGTAGAACTTGACTGTTCTCATTTTTTTATTTTTATGAAAATATCAACAGAAGTTGCTTTTCTCTTTGTAAGATGAAACAAGGAGGCATTTTCCTGAAAGTTGCTTTTCGTAAGCTGCAGATTTTTTAAACTATGAATTAAACAAAACACCAGTATCAACAGCTCTAAGGGCTGAGAAAATCTTTGCCATGCTGCCATCAGGGCTGATTCACATTTCACAAATGTCTGCTTATTTCTCTCTCTCAGAGCTTATGTGCTACTCATGTGAACAGTATAACATGTCAATGGATAGAAAACTGCAATAGCATGAAAAAAATTATTTATTTATTAAATTTCTATGCCACCCCATACAAAAAGTCCCTGAGCAGTTCACAATCTAAAAAACCATCAAAATGTTCACACAATTTAAACAGTTTAAAAATACAGATAAAAACCCGAAGCTTTAAAACTATAAACTAAAAGCCTGGCTAAACTAGTATGTTTTCAGGTCGTTCTTGAAAACATTCAGAGAAGGGGAAACTCTAATTTCATTAGGAAACGTGTTCCAGAGTCCTGGGGCAACTCTAGAAAAGGCCTGGTTTCGGGTCGCCACCAATCAAACTCCTCAGATGATCTTAATAGGTGGTGGGGTTGATGAAGAAGGCGGCATTTTCTAAAATACCTTGTACCCAAACCATTTAGGGCTTTATAGGTAATGACTAGCACTTTGTATTTCACCCAGAAACTTATTGGCAGACAGTGTAGTTCTTTTAAACTCTTCAGGCAATCCCAGAGACCAACCTGGCTGCTGCATTCTGTACTAACTGCAGTTTCCGAACTATGTACAAAGGCAGCCCAATGTAGAGTGCATTGCAGCAGTCAAGTCTGGATGTTACCAGCATATGAACCACTGTTTTAAGGTCATTTATATCCAGAAATGGACATAGCTGGAGAATCAGCCAAAGCTGATAGAAAGCACTCCTGGCCACTGCCTCAACCTGAGAAATCATGGAGAGTTTTGAGTCCAGAAATACTCCCAGATGACATACCTGCTCTTTCTGGGGGAGTGCAACCCCGTCCTGAACAGGCCGATCTAAACCTTCTTAAGTCTTGACCTGCCACAGTGAGTACCTCCATCTTGCTTGGATTCAGCCTCAGTTTGTTATCCTACATCCAGCCCATTACTGCTTCCAGGCAGGCATTTAGGGAAGTTAGGCCATTTCCTGATGAAGCTGACATGGAGAAATAGATTTGGGTGTCATCAGCATATTGATAACACCCTGCATCAAATCTCCTGAAGATCTCTCCCAGCAGTTTCATGTATATGTTAAAAAGCATTGGAGACAGTATGGAGCCTTGTAGGACTCCATTCTGGAGCTCTTGTTTTGAAAAGCAGCAGTATCCAAGTGACACCATCTGGAACCTACATGAGAGGTAGGAGTGGAACCACTGCAAAGTCATGCCTCCCAACTCCTTCAGGCGTCCCAGAAGGATACCATAGTCAATGGTATTGAAAGCCGCTGAGAGATCCAAAAGGATCAACAGAGTCACACTCCCCCTGCTGATTCTGAATTGGAGATAATCCAACAGGCCAAACAAGGCCATCTCATCCCCATAGCCTGTCCGAAAGCTAGTTTGAAATGCATCCAGATAATCCACTTCCTCCAAGCCTGGAGCTGAGTGGCTGCCACCCTTCAATCACCTTGCCCAACCATGGGAGATTGAAGACAGACCTTTAATTGCCTAATTCTGAGGGATCCAATGCAAGTTTCTTCAAAAGTGGTCTAAAATTGCCTCTTTGAGACAAGGCGGCATCCTGCCCACCTTCAGAGAAACATTAATGATCTTAACAAGAGCCTCTCCAATAACCTCCCTGCCAGATCATGTAATCCATGTTGGGCAAGGGTCAAGAGGACAGGTGGTAAGGCGAAGTGTCCCAAGTATCTTGTCCACATCCTTAAGAGTCACAAACTGAAATTGACTCAATTCACCCACACAATTGGATCAATTCGTCCACAGTAGACTCTGCATGAACTGTAGAGTCTACAGGTAGTTCAGCTCGAGTACGAGAGATTTTATCTGAAAAAAAAACTATTTAAAACATCACAATGGGTAACTGATGGATCTAAGTACTCATTCAGGGGAGGAGGGGGATACACTAGCCCTCTCACAATCTTAGACAAATCTACTGGACGTGACCTTGCAGAAGCAATGCAGGCAGAAAAGAACACTTCTTTGCTGCATGAATTGCCAGAACATAGATCTTCAGATGTGCTCTGTGTGGTAAGCTGTCGGATTTGTGCCAAATCTTTCTCCACTTGCGCTCAAGCTATCTACTTTGCCACTTCAGCCCCCTTAGTTCTTCCATATACCAAGGGGCTAATTTAGAAGCGGGTTGAGAGGGCGCTTAGGAGCAATCGTGTCTACTGCCCTAGTAAGTTCATTATTCCAAGTCTGAACTTGGCATCAACAGAATCACTGGCAGAACCAACCTTAAAGCCTTACAAGGCTTCTTGGAATCCTATTGTATCCAATTGCCTTTTGGGGCAGACTATCCTAATAGGTCCTTCACCCCTGGGTGAAGGCTGCGAAGCTTGAGGCTGCGAGTCCAACCTTAACTAGAGGGTAGTCCATCCATGACACAGGAGACCCACGGACCACCTTCTTGATCAGAGTAAAAAACCAAATCAAGAGTGTGACCAGCAATGTGTGTTGGTCCTGAAATCATTTGGGATAGGCCCATAGTTGTCATGGCTACTATGAACAACAGCATAACTTGCTTCAGCCCTCTGCCCCACCCCCGAAGCCCATCCCCAAAGGCCGGTTTCCTTCAGTGGCTGCCTACAGGCAGCTTGCCCAGCGGCCCAGTGATGGCTGCGCTCTTGGCAGCCATCTTAATACCTTTTAATCCCCTTGATCATGGAAATTGTTGCTGATGTAAGTCAGATCCCTGCTAATGCTTCATTGCTCACGTGACTAATTGTGTTGTGTGAGCTGAAAACAACAACTAAACAACAGTGACTGTGATTGTCACAGGCCAACATCCTAATTAACTAAGAAACAGTGATGTGCGAGATGCGCTGATGCTGCGGATGAGTTCCAGACTAACAGGGTGCCAGTGTTCACCGGGGGTTGGTGGGAATTAAGAAAACTTCACCTTGCCCTAGAAGTCCTCTGTATCACCCACAAGCATGTCCTTGAAGGCTGTGTGACCTTCGGGAAACAAAAAGGCTTCTGAGTGAAAGGGAGGACATTGAAATTTATTCCCTCCCTTCACAAGTGTTTGTGCCAAGTCAGTCCTGATACATCTCATGGAACACTGGAGCTTTGTTAGTTAGGATGCTGGCCACAGTCTTCACAGTATACAGCACAACACTATGCAACTTAAGAAAGAAACCCTAATGTATAACAAGATGTATGAATTATTGGAAGGCAGAAACTCCAGTAATAAGCACCACTGCAACTTGCAGTCTATACGACATTAATGATTTCCCTTGGATTCAAAGATAACACTTCCTCACAGTGGGATATAGTGGAGAAAACTGTATACTTCTAGTTATCAAGAAGAAGGCAAGGCTTAATATTTAATGATCTGTATGATCTGTTGAGTACTAATGTTTATAATTGTGTGATATGGTCATAATTATAATATCTGGCTAATATTAAATGACAACAGCCAACCCCTCCCAAAAACAACCTGTTCAGTTATTATAAGCCTAAACCTGGAAGTAACAAATGCTAATCAAGATTTGTGTGAGTGTATATATTCATTAACATTAAACCAACATTAAACGAACCAACATTAAACCAATGCTCTCTCAAGTTATTTTAGCTGATAAAATCAAACCAGTATTGAACAAATCCTATAGTCTGCCAAAACAATAGTTACTTACTTCGAGATCATTAAAGAATAGGTGTGTGTCTGCCAAGTTGAAAATCATCTCCTCCATTCTCAGTCCAAGAGAAACAGAAGTTGGTGGATCCTTAAAAAGAAAATTAAAATATAGTCAATAAGGTGCAGGCTGGAAGGCAAAAATTCTACATACAAACACACACAATCTGCCCCCAGAAAAGAAGAAACATAATATAGTTTATATTTTATATATATATAGTCCAGATTGTATAGGACCATATATTTCAATAAATATACAATGGCCAACATCCTATGAAGACCTTAGACAAACCTGTTGAACTAGCTAGTTGCACTAATTCTGGAGCTTGTACTTTGTGTATGTTTGCACGAGTACAGAAAGATTTTGTGCTGGGAACCTTTATGCAAGAGTGGATGCATTGGAACTCTGAGAAGTCATGCAGCTACGTGATCTTCTTGTACCAGAGCAACTTTATTCATTGCTTCATTAGTCTTGATGTCAGCCAATGTACATATTTTACATCAGTGAAAATAGTACCATAATGTATGACTTGCCATTGAAGATTCATGGAAGATTACTCAGTGGCAAAGTCTTGTACCAATAAAGCTGAACTGTTACAGAGCAATACGAGTGGCATTAACACGTGTTTTTTTTAAAAAAAGTCTATACTGCTTTTTTCTGAAGGCCAACAGAAGGCACCTTACAACAATTCATAAAACAACAGAACAATACAATATAAAACAGAAGAAAAGCACAAGAGTCATCAAACAATAAAAACAGAGAAGATAAGTTAACCAGTTCTAAAAGTCTTCACTAAAAATGTTGTCTGAAACAAAACGGTCTTTGCCTGTTTAAACAGAGGCAATGAAGGAGCAAAAGACACTTTTCTGGGGAAGCCATCCCACAGACTGAACTTCAGAATTAAGGGCAGGGCCGGGCCAGTGTTCATAGGGATTCCCAGATATTGTTGACTACAACTCCTGTAATACCCAAGCAAAAGCCATTGCAGCTGGGAATTCTGGGAGTTGTAATCAACAACATCTGGGAATCCGTGTTAGAGAGAACACTGGACAGGACCATGCCACCTCTCCAAACATCCGGGAAGGCTACACCGCTTCTTATAATCTCCCTAGAAGCTGAGTAGTTCCCAGTCAATGTTGTCACTTAGAAAGGAATTACAGTGGGATGGGATGGGATAGGTACCAGCAAGCCCAACGTTTTTGAAAATTTAAGGTAAATGTATTGTGAGATACCCATTATTGTAAATGAGAATACAAAGGGTAGCCTATCAGGGTCCTAATTAGGATCTCAGTGTTTACTAGGTAAAGAGCAGGTAATTCTGTCCCTGGTTCTGTGTCTATGGCTAGAAGACTAACACAAGGCCATAACATTTTTACTATAAGGAGTTCAGCGCAGAATATACAGTATGGTTCTACCCCTCCGGTTTTATTCTCAAAATAACCCTGTTAGGCTGAGAAGTGGTGACTGATCAAATATGACTCAGTGAACTGCATGGCTGTGAGATTTAAAACTGGGTTTTCACAGCTGTAGTCCAACATTCTAATTACTACACCACAATGAATGATCAAATCATTAAAAAAATCAATGATAAAAAAATCATTGTTTGCTTTCTTTCTAGCTAGTTAGTCAAGGTGTATGTCTTGGGTGAATAGAAAAGTTTTGTGCAGGGCAGGGCTCCAAATCGGATCCATCAAAAATGGTTCAACTTGCCCCTATAACCATCATAAAACTGCTGAGATCTGCCCCCAAACCTGCTGAAAACTGCTCAGCTCTTCTCCTGGCTTCACTGCTGGATCCAGAGGACTCTGGATTTTAAGAACTGGCAACTCTAGTTGGTTTTGATTGTATTGCATTTGGAGTGGGATTATTTGGGATGTGATTAAGAAGTATTTTGGATGAGTTGTTTGTGTGTGAGTTATTGTGAAGTGGTGTGCTTTGGGCAATCACAAGTGGAGTAGAATGAAGTGATTTGATGAAGACAGCACAAAGGAAACTGAGGGAGGAACAGATATCAGGATCTCCTTACATTTTGGGGAAACAACGCTGTAGAACAGCTTTGTATTCAATGTCATAGAATGTTAGAGCTGGAAGGGACCTTGAATGACTTCTAGTCCAACCCCGGCTCAGTGTAGGATGCTACAGCATCCTTGACCAGTGGCTGTCTAGCCAATTGTCATTGACTAGCAATATAAAACCATATTATGTGTTATCATTGATCCAATTAGACCAAGACTGCTTCATCTGCTTGGTAGCAGCTCTCTGTTCTGAGCCCTGCTAACAGACATCAAGTTTGGGAAAGTGTTAGAAATGGAACCTGCAACCTTTCACATGTATTCTGTGACCAAGCTGTGCCCCCTCCGTTTATAACAGGCAAATATGCTTCACATTTAATTAGTGTCTTTGCTTAACCATAGCTCACCTATTTAGAGAGGAAAGCTAAAGCTTGATATTAATGTACCACACATTTTATTTGCTGTTCAGAAAGTACCACAGCATCTTATTTATCTAATAAATTAAGAATAGGTTCAGAGGTTACCAAATATGATATGGATGTTTGAGTTTAATATTAGCTTAATGTATTTTTAATCTATACTTCTCAGGACTCTTTTATATTCATGTGATATCTCTCTCTCTCTCTATCTTCTATATATAGTTCTCTAAGGCAAACCCTTGGCTAATCCTGTGTGTGGCAGCTCTCGCGAGAGTTTGCAAGCAGAAGCACCTGACTGGGCAGTAGGGATTCCATATGCAGATAGGGAGGAAGAGCCTGTGATAGCAGAAGCACCATGGTGATTGGGCAGTGGGAATCCATATGCAGATAGGGAGAAGGAGCCTGTGATGGTTAAGGTCAGTTGGAATGCAACTGTTACTGGTTGGAAGATGTTCTTGATTGTAGAGTAGAGGAATATATATGAATGATAATGGGCAGGGGTCTGCGAAGAGAGGGGTCATGAGGGAGGAAAGAGCCCCTTCAGAAGAAGGAGGCTGCCGTTTTGTGATTTAGTCGAGGAAACAAAATGAACAAGATCTGTTAACTCAGGAAGGGAGAGAGAGGGACGGGCCCAAGCCTGTCAGTGGCCTGAGGTGAACAAGCGACGATGGCGGTGGCAGCAGCAAGGAAAGGCCTGGCTAACCGCAACCGCTAACCTGTGGGGAATGAGTGGCTATGGCAGTGGCGGCAGCAAGGAAGGGCCTGGTCAACCACTGTTGCTGCTGTTCCTGTGGAGAGGAGCAGGAGTGGGGCTCAGGTGAGAGTGGGGAGGTCTCTGGGGATAGTGGGCTGAAGCTTGGCCAACAGTTGCCAGCAACGTTGCAGCTGTGACCAAGAGGGATTTGGGAGATGGAATCAACAGGATGGAGGAGGAGCAGGAGTGCGGCTCAGGTGAGGGTGGAGAGATCTCTGAGGTGAGGGGGGCTGTGGCAGGGGGTGAGGGGAGCAATCAAGTACTAGCGCGCAGATGCTCTGTATGGGTTAAGCTAGTGTAATATATTACTCCAAATGTTTTCTTAAGTTTATGAACATGAAAACATGATTTGGAAAGAGTAGCAATTATCAATGGAAATTTATTATGTGCAATTTATAATGTGTATGAGGTTATAATGTGTAATGTATAATTTATATGACAAAACATAAACTGCACAAAGGGGCTGTCCATTTTTACCTCTAGATCTGTGTTAAGCATTATAGCTACTACTGCCAGGTGCATATCATAGCTATCATAGGTTTTTCTTCCAAGTTTACTGGAATCAGTTCCATTAAAAAGTCTTTCCAGGGCTGTGTTTAGGGCATGGCAAGCAGGGCGACTGTCCCAGGCCCCGCTCTTATAACCCCCATTAGAATTAACTGGAAGGGGGCCCTGCAGTGGCTGATTTGCCCCAGGCCCCACACCCTGCCAGGGCTCTCTAAGGACAGCCTTGGGTCTTTCAACACTATCAGTTCTTTTCCTTAATATTTGTCTAAGTTTCTTCAAATGAATTGCATGACCATAAGAGAAACAATAATTCAGTAGCAACAACAAATACAAATGTTTGCAACAAAGGTGGCCTAATGTACTGTTTTGTCAACATCATAATGAGGGGGAAAGCCCTTAGAAATTAGAATTACTTCACATATATTACTTCACATATATTACATATTATTTCACATACTTCACAACCCTCCCCATAACCTGGTTACCTGACAGATTTTACTGATTGGGTTAGTAAAATGGTAACTTGTGGCCAGTGGGCCACTTTGCTTGGTGAAGCTGCCTGTTGACCACTGTGTGGCAATCAAAGGTGAAGTGGAGTTTCCTCAATTATCTCAGGTATCAGGAGGTGGAGGAGCAGGCAGGCAGTGTTGAAGCACTCAATTGCTGAACAGCAGTGACCCTGGTACACAACTATACACTTTGTAAACAGGCATTTGTATAGCACTGCCTGCAACATCTCTGCTTTGTTTCAAGGTAGCTTGCTGTTACTAGTAGTGTAGTAGTAGTGTATTAGGAATAAGCTATCAATAGGGAAAGCTTTAACCGGACCAAACTTTACATAGGCTTGATTAGAGATGAAAAGAGATGCAGGGCCTGTCCTGAAAGTGACTTTACTATAAATTGTTTTTGTGCTTGCATTTGTGCTGGGAAATTTCATAAGTGAGCCAAAGATGTAGTGAAATAACATAGGCTAATGCTAAAGGTTAAGAGGACTTCAAAATGGATACAGAAAACAAAAAACCACAGACTTCCTACAGATTTGATATAGTGGAACATAACAAAATCTAGAAAATTCTTTGGGAGGTTGGTTGTGTAAAATGCTAGTGACCAGGTGAGTAATCTAAGTAGAAAAGAGTAAACAACTATGGCCATAGAAGGGGTATAAAATAATTGCTTTAGATTGTAAAGGGGTCCTTATCAGAATCTTCACGAGAAGACCAATTGGTCCTTCAGCTGTTTGAATAAATTTCACAATGACTTTGCAACTTCCTACTTTGGACTGTGGTGAGTTCTGAAATAAAGCTGTTGCTAATCAAGTAAGATTCCTATCATTTCTTGGGAACTTGCCTGATTTGAACCTGATCTCTAACTTGAGATGCTTCTGCTGGCTAAAGTCAAGCTCAAAGGAAACCACCTAATATTAATATATATTAAAATCTCTTTCAATGCAGTCTGAACCAGTGAAAACAGCCTGAAGAGATAAAGTACCAAAAGCAAAGGTTCCTTGTATTTGTAATGAAGCTGAATTTCTATATAGAGTAAGCAGGGGTCTTAGGGCAAAGCACAAGTCCTATGAAACTAAATAATTGCACCCTAAAAAGCAATCAAGCCAAGCTCTAGGACAGTTAATCAGATTTCAGTATACCAGTGCCTTTTTGTCTTGGTGATCAGTGTGACTAGCTGCATCTCCATCCTCACATTTCTCTCTGAAAGGGTAATTTCTTACCATGAATTCTTGTTCTCTGATACTCCCGGAGGGATTCCTCACAACTGGGTTAGCCCCTCCCCTGGAGCAGTAGGCAGTGTTGGACTGAAGAGGCTCCTCCAGGGGGAGGGACTGCCCCACCTCCCCAGACCAGACTGGAAAAACAGAAGCACCCTTCACCCCATACTGTGGAGAAAAAAACATGGCTATGCCAAAACATCATTAATCGGAACAAACAGAAAGAAGAAACAGGACAAGGGACTTCCCCT
Organism: Hemicordylus capensis; assembly: GCF_027244095.1. Classification (NCBI taxonomy): domain Eukaryota; kingdom Metazoa; phylum Chordata; class Lepidosauria; order Squamata; family Cordylidae; genus Hemicordylus; species Hemicordylus capensis. Next base: position 269,062,071 of record NC_069660.1, read on the forward strand.
GGAAGCCCTGTCTACCTCCCCGTCATGGGTGGCAAAGGTCAAAGCCACAATAAAATTTTCCAAACTAAACAGCGGTACCTTGCAGGGTGGGCCGAATGCCTCTGGGAGTCTCAGAGAACAGGAATTCATGGTAAGAAAGTGCCCTTTCTCCTGAGAGCTCCTGGAAGCCATTCTTCACCAATGGGATGTAAAAAACCTCCCCACCCTGCCATCCAGGGCGGGGAGGTATCTCCAATTACCGAGAAAGCACCTGTTGCAACACTCACCTGCCAAAGGCAGCATCAGAGGAGTTTAAAAAAAAAATCTATCTTACAATGTCTAGCAAAAGAATGGATGGAGGCCCATGTAGCCAACCTACAAATCTCAGCCACAGGAAAACTCTTCTTTGCCACAGCAGAAGTAGCTGCTCTGCGCAAGGAATGGGCTGTGATGCCAGCAGGAGGAACCTTCCCCAAACTCTTGTACGCCATCGAAATATATTCCCTGAGCCACTTGGAGAGAGTTGTTAAGAATGCCCCAGGGAGGCATTCTGGAAAGAGACAATTTTTACCCCCTTATCTCCGTGGTATGGTCCAGATAGAAGCAAAGCGCTCTCTTGACATCCAAGGAATTCTATCTGCATTCCTGAAGGTGTACCGGGTTTGGACAACACATCAGCAAAGACATTTCCTGAGACCTGTAGAAAAGGGAGTTAACTTTTGGAATGAAAGAAGGATCAGGATGTAACACTACCTTATCCTTGTGAAAAATACACAATTCCTGGTCAGCTGACAAGCTACCTAACTCAGACACCCTACGAGCTGATGTAATGGCTACCGGAAACACAGATTTCAAAGTCAGTGTGTGAAGACCACACTTCACCATGGGTTCAAAGGGCAGAGACATAAGAGCAGAAAGAACCCAATTTAAATTCCAGGTAGGAAACGTGTGAACCACCGGAGAGTTAAGCAAGGCAGCCCCTTTGAGAAAATGTCTAATATGGGGATGGGAAGAGACAAAACAATGTGCTCTAGCATCCAAAGTGCTGCTAAGAGCGGCTACCTGGCACCTGAGGGTATTAGTGCTCAGGCTGGAAAGGGCCTGGAGGAAGCCAAGTATATTATGAACCCTCACATCGGGGTCCAACCCGTTGTGGGAGCCGCACCAACTGAAAGGCATGCCAGGTTCCCCTGTAAACCATATTGACAGATGCCTTCCTAGAGGACAACAGGGTGTGAAGTACAGCATCAGAATATTCCATCATAATGAGACCTTCCCGCTCAGCTGTCAGGCTGTGAGACGGAAAAGAACTGGCTGAGGATGGACCATCACACCCTGAGTAAACAGACATGGGTGCACTGGAATCCACCAGCCATCGCGGACCTCAAGATGCATGAGGTCTGGAAACCACGGATGGCGAGGCCAGTGAGGAGCAATCAGTATCACCTCCTCCCGCTCCTCCCATATTTTCTGGAACACCCTGGACAGGAGGGGAACAGGTGGAAAGCCATATTGCAGACTCTACAAACATGGAAGAGCCAGGGCATCCACCCCTATGCTCTGAGAACAAGGCAGATGCATAAAGAAAAGATTGAGGTGTGTGTGTTTTCACTTGATGCAAACAGATCTATCCTTGGCAGTACAACCCAATCACCTGTTGGAATGACACAGAGTGCAATGTCCACTCTGATGCCACTACAGGTTTCCCTCTGAGCCAATCCACCAACACACTGGAGACTCCTGCCAGATGTTCCACCCTAATCAACCTCAGATGTTGTTCCACCCAGAGAAACATTATGCAAGCCTCATTGTACAGGTACCTGGACCTTGTGCCTCCTTGTTTTTTAGGTATGCCTTTATAGACATAGTCTTTTCTGATCAGTACATGGTGCCCCTGAATCAATGATTCGAGTTCAAGCAGAGCTAACCTCACAGCTCTCAACTCTAGCCAGTTGATGCTCCTCTTGGCCTCCTCCGCTGACCAAAGTCCCTGTGTAGTGCTGTCACCCATGTGTTCTCCCCATCTTGTCAGACTGACATCTGTGGTAATCAGCAGCCAGGTTAGGGACTGAAGGCTCGTAGCCTCCAAAAGCCTTCCATTCTGCAACCACCCGTGCAGAGACAAGTGAACCTCCTTTGACAATGGAACCATGAGATGGGACCTCAGGGGACCTGTCCCTGCAATAGAAGAAGTAGACATTGGAATGGAAGCAGGACCAAGGCACCAGATCCTAGCATGAAACCATCGTGTCCAGTAAGCTGGCCAACTCGATAAGATCCGCTGAAGTCTTGGCTCTGATTGACTGTGCTGCCATCAAAATCCTGAGTTGCCTGCCTTGAGTCAAAAACAGCCAGTGGAGTCTGGTGTTTATTGTTACCCCTAGGCAATCCAAGATTTGTGTTGGGGACAGAGAACTCTTTTCCAGGTTTACCACAAAACCATGTTCCCATAGGCAAGTCATGGTGGTTTGGATGCTCGTCAGGGCTTGCTCCTTGGATGAAGATCTCATCAAGATGTCATCAAGATAGGAGAATAGACAGACACCCTGCTCGTGCAGATGTGCCGCCGCCGCCACCACCACCACCACCACAGGTTTAGTGAAAACCAAGGAGCTGATGCCAACTCGAACAGGAGAGCCTGATATTGAAAGTGGCTCGTGCCATAACAGAACCAAAGGAAATTCAGGTGGCCTTTCGTGATTGGGATGTGCAGATAAGACTTCAAAGAGGTCTACTGAAGGCAGAAAATCCTTCCGATGAATGCATTCCAGGATGGGCTTGAGCATCTCCATCTTGAAGAGTTGTTACCATGAGAGCCTGTTGGGGGCTCCTGGGAGCATCCCTTTACCTAATTTGGGGCTACAGGCTTGCATTTCCCACAATTGCTGTTCTGATCCTACGGGACTGTGAGATCTCCATTTTGGTTCACATGAGCTAACTCAAAGGGCATGTCACTTTGGCGCACAGCCTGGGATGATAGCTCTCAGGTCTGGACCGCAGGTGTACCTCCCTGCGCCCATCTCCTTGATTGCTTTCAGGTGAGGAATGCCAGAGTAGACGTGATTGAATCAGCGCTATTCTTTTCAAGAATCAACCAAGTATTCTCCCTATGTTGGCATAGAAGATTAAGTCATGATATCACCTCCTCAGGAAGGTGTGATAAGGTAATAGTTCGTCTCCTCTGCTAATGAGTATGTTAATGGTTGGTTCAAGGTGCGGGGAAGCTAGCTTGTTTATATGTTAGTTACTCCCAGATATTCTAATTGATGAGAGATACACTTTGATGTGTCCATTTCATTTCTCCCTACACAGGTCTTTTAGACCTTTCTCAGCTTTTGTGCAAGAAGAGGTCCACTCCTCACTTTTGAAAAGGACAATGCCTCATCCAGTCCTTTGTCTCTATTGTCCACCTTTTCAAGATACGATCAGTATAATGCCCATGGGCAAGAATTTCCCTATAAGAGATCAAGACACAATCAATCAGTGTGTCTCCTGGGACACTCATGGCTCTACCTCAGATTTATTCCTGGATCCACCAGCTTTTTACAATGTCTTGGCACAGGCACTTCTATCTTGCCCTACCTTGACTCTTGCTCCTGCTTTCCTTTTCACTTCCAGACTGGCCTTTTTCCTAAGCTGGTCTATGCAGCACTCCTGGCTACGAAATCCTGATTCATTTTTTAATTTTGCCTGGTTCCCAAACCTCTGCCTGATCCCTGGGTTCTCACTCCTGCCTTTCTGCCTGCTACAGAGGAGAGAAGCCCATTAGTAATGACTGAGCTACAAGGGTTTACAGCACTCTTCCAGGTAGTATATAACCCCTGCTCTCAAACCTCTTACTCCCTTTCCTCCTATTCCTCCTAAAACCCAAAATGTTTCTCTCATCAGCTTTGAGTGATCTTAATACGGAAGCTCAAGCCAACTGATTTTATTTTTGAACTGTAAACTCTCCATTCAGTTCTTTCCGTGACCAAAGCACTGCACAGATTTATTCTGAAAGTGAGACTGCTCCGTTCATGTTAGCTAATTCCCCCACAGAAGCCTAGAACATAGCTCGGGATCCCTGCCAATTCCCCAGGAGCAGTTCCATTAACAGTGTTTCTTCTTGAACCAGTTAAACCATTTTAGACCCAGTATTCCCCTCGTGTCCCCATTCTTCTTTGGCACTAAGAAAAAAATGGAATAGACCCTGTAACGGATGTGTTGGTCCTATACTAGCTCAATAACATTGATTTCTAGAATATTGTGTGCAGAAAAGCCTGGTGTTTTTTCTGGATTCCGTGACCTCTGGGATGGTGTGAATTTTTCTGGTGGAAGGTTGGCAATTTCTAGGGAATAGCCTCAGGTTATCATTTCCAAAACCCACTGGTCTGAAGTTGATGTGGTCCAATGATGGGCAAAGTTAAGAAGGTGCCCTCCTTGGCAGATGAGGTGGAAGGTTCAGGGGAAGGACATGCAAAACCTCTGCCATAGGGTCTTTGAAGCGACCACTGAGTCTTATGTCCCCCCAAACAGTGAGTCCTGAAGGATGCAGTGGACTGGCATGAAGGCTGTGAACTTGAATTCTCCTCTTTTAGCACCAGGTAGAGCCTTCTTTTTATTTTTAGTCTCTACCAGGATCTTATCCAGAGAATCTCCAAAAGCTCCTGCCCCCTCTTGCCGAGAAGGGATTACTAGCCAATAGTGCTTGGGAGCCGGTGTCCACATCCCAACTGTATGTTATGTAAACCCCCTGCTAACTTGGCAAAGAGGCACTTTTTACCATGGTGATTCTCTTTATTTAGCAGGGGGAAAGTAATTGGCCCTATCCACCCCCAGCACAGTACTTCCAGTGACTGTTGCTGGTGTCTATCTTATGTTTCTTTAAGATTGTGAGCCCTTTGGGGACAGGGATCCATCTAATTTATTTGTTTATTATTTCTCTATGTAAACCGCCCTGAGCCATTTTTGGACGGGCGGTCTAGAAATCGAATTATTATTTCTTGTTTACACAGTCAGACAGGTGTTATTGACTGGTTTGTTTTATCCAGACATTGAGTCCTTCCCAAGGACCTATGATGATGATGATGATATTATATTATGTGTCGTGGTATTGTGTTGTGTTATGTGATGTTATGTTAGGTGACTGCATTGGCAGCCATAGCCTTAGAGAAAAACTGAAGTGTGTCCAATGAAGAATCTGTCAGCAGTGTCGCTGACAAGCCTATCTTCTTTAACCCATCCTCAACTGACTTGGGAACTGAGTCTACTATGGATACCAAATCCTTGGCCCACAGATAAAGAGCTCTTAAAAATATTGAGTTGGTGACTGATGCTCTAAAGGTCACAGCTGATGCCTCAAAAGACTTACGTAAGGCCGCTTCTGCCTACTTGTCACACAGGTCCTTAGTACCATCATTCCCTTCAGTTGGAAGGACTGCTGAAGATATCAAGGCAGCAACTGGTGCATCTACAGTGGGAACCTTGAATGACTCCATAACCACATCTAGGAGAGATGTGTAGGAGACACCTAGGAGAGTGTAATGTTTGTTAGAATCTTGTGAAACTGTTGCACTTTAGTCAGGGCATTCCATTCAGATCTGTGGATGCTCTCAAACAATTCTGGGAATGGGATGACAAGGGCCTTGGGAGGGCCCTGAGGAGAAAAAGATGCAGCCTCTTGTGCCACGGGAGCCATGGCAGTACAATCAGAAGTCTACCCTGAGTACAATCAGAATTCACCCTCCTCTCTACCCGCAGGTGAGACAGATGCTATTAAACTATCAGATTCGTCTTGTGCCCCTCAGTGCCCCTCCAACTTGGAGGATGGAGGAGAAGATGATGAGGAACACGAGGATGCGGAAGACTACTGGTAGGAAGGTGATGAGCTGCTGGACCTGTACCTTCTGGATTTGCACTTGTCCCAAGCCCTATGACCCTGTTTTTGCTTAAGCCTTGTTTCCTTATCTTTTTAGTGGGAGAATGAGAGCGAGAGCAACTTGTTGGGTTGAAATTCCCAGCTGGATTGGCACCCCTGGATTTGCTAGCCACCAACTGTAATGCTTCAGCAGCCAAATGTCAGGTCTCAGCTGCAAACCTTGCTACAAACTGAAGGTTCAAACTGGAGTTTGGTGAAGCAAACTGCAAGTTGTTTTTGCTGAGAAAACACAGTTGCATGCATTTTGACACAGCCAAGTTCCAATCTCTGCTCCGTATAACTCACATTACATCCAAATTTGGCCATAAAGAAACTCTGGAGATAACTAAATAAATTATCTGGGTCCAGTTAAGGAAGATGCTGTGAAATATTTAGCTCAAAACTGCTTTATTTCAAAGTGAAAAGAGCACACACGACAGACTAAAGTGACAATGAAGAGACTAATAAGACTGATTTATGCAGAAGCCCGAAGCCTGAGAATATTTAGCAGAAAGACAATCTTCATTCTTGACTAAAGAAGAATAGTAGGGTTACCCACCAAGCATGATTCTACTAGTCCAGCAAAGCAAAACCGATCTGTCAGACAATCAGTATGGATTAAAAAAGCCAGTGAACTCCAGGTTCTGCAGTTCCAACCACAATCCTCTTGGTTCTTGCTTGACTCTTGCCCCATCCACCAGACTTTGGCCTTCTTGGCCATCCATGGTCTGCTCACTCTCCCTGATCCTCTCTATGGACTCAGTATTTTTGAAATTTAAATATGTCAACTTAGGAGCAGTTTATGCCTCCAATTAAGAAACAACATACTCCAAGGCCAGCAAACCTCATAGATTGACCAGGAAAACTATTAAGTGGGCTGAATTTGCAAATAAGAATATTTCAGTGAGAATTAGGAAGGAGCTTTCCTGAACTGATTTATGAGTAAATATCAACAAAATAGCAAATGTTGTTGAGTGTTAGCAAATGTAAAGTGATGCATATTGGGGCCAAAAAACAAACAAACCCCAACTTCACATAAATGCTGATGGGGTCTAACCATTCGGTGACTCACCAGGAGAGGAATCTTGGGTTAGTAGTGGACAGATTGTTGAAAGTATTGACTCAATGTGTGGCAGCTATGAAAAAAGCCAATTCCATTGCTTGGAATCATTAGGATGGGGATTGAAAATAAAACTGCTAATATTATAATGGCCTTATACAAAACTATGGTGCAGCCGCATCTGGAGTACTGTATACAATTCTGGTCACTGTATCTCAGAAAGGACATTATAGAACTGGAGAAGGTGCAGAAGAGGGCTACAATACCTGCTGTTTCTTATTTAGAAAAAAGATGACTGAGGGGAGACATGATAGAGATCTGCATGGTGGGGAGAAAGTTGATAGAGAGAAATTTTTCTCCTTCTCTCATATCAATAGAAACAGGGGTCATCCCATGAAACTGATTGCCAAGAAATTTGATTGATTGATTAAGTGCTGTCAAGTCAGTGTTGAGACTTAGTAGATTCTTTCTAGGATCTGTCTTCAACTTGGTCTTTTAGGCCTCTCAGTGGTGTATTCATTGCTGTTGTAATCAAGTCCATCCATCTTGCTGCTGGCCATCCTCTACTTCTCCTACCTTCAACTTTTCCCAGTATTAGGGACTTCTCAAGGGAGCTGGGTCTTTGCATAATGTGTCTGAAGTATGATAGTTTGAACCTGTTCATTTGTGCCTCCTTCATACATTAACTCCTAATAATCCATTTAATACACTGTGGGAAAGCAATGCCACACTAACGGGCTTAGTGTGGAAGTAGGCATCTGCTTCCATTTGTCAGCTCACCAGTGGCAAATGCACGAATAGAAGAAATTGGTGGACATCACAGATAATGGCTCACTAAGCCTAAATTTTTTGATCCCTGTGAAAAAGAAACCCTTGTCTCCCTAACTTCTGGAAGGTTTTTTTCTTGCTTTACTTCTGTTAAGTTAAGACTCTGTTTTTTGTTTTTTATTTCTTCATTTATTTATTCTAAATAAGTTTCTGTTCCTATTCCACTCTGCTGTCTTAGTGCTGATGGGGCTGTGGTTTCATTGCTTCAACTTTATTGTTAAGTAGCTGATCCGGTGCAGAGCATCTGCACCCGTAATTTGCCACTGCCGCTTTCTCGCCCCGCCACCACTTTTTTGCCTGCCCACCCCCGTCGCATTCTTCCCCCCAGCTGTCTTCTTCCCTGCCCACCCCCTGCCCTCCATCTTCTTCCTTCCCCACCCGCTGGCAATCTGCTTCCTCACCTGCCGACTTCTTCCTTCCCTGCCTGCCCGCCTCCACTTTCTTCAGCCAGCCGGTGCCATTCGCTGCCATTTTTTTGCCCGCTGGCTAGCCACCACTGCCATTTTCTTCCCCCTCACCCATCCCGTGGCTGGGAAGTGTAGGACCAACAGAAGGAAGTACTTCTTCACACAGCACATAATTAACTTATGAAACTCTCTGCCACAGGATGTGATGATGGCCACCAGCTTGGATGGCTTTAAGAGGAGCTTAGACAAAGTCATGGAGAACAGGTCTATCAATGGCTACTAGTCTGGTGATTATAGGCCACCTCCAGCCTCAGAGGCAAGATGCCTCTACATACCAGTTGCAGGGGAGCAATGACAGAAGAGGGGGCAAGCTCTCACCCCTTGCCTGTGAGCTTCTTGAAGGCATCTGGTGGGCCATTGTGTGAAACAGAATGCTGGACTAGATGAGCCTTGAGCCTGATCCAGCACCTTGATCAGCATCTTGAGCCTGATCCAGCAGGGCTGTACTGAAAAAGCCTATCTCTGGTCACCACCAACCAGATTTATGTCAATGTCTGGGCCAAAAAAAGGGATTGATTTGATGATCTGAGGGACTTCATATGGCCAAATGCAGTCCAACTAGTCCCATCTAATCACATACACTGAGGCTTTAGCAATGCAGTAACCTAAAGTGAGTACTACCTTTTTCTCTGACATAATTTGGAACAAGGAGGTTCCGTTATTTAACATGGTCTAACCACTGGTTGCCAGCACCATGCCCACAAAATTATGGAATTTAAGTAGTCATCATGCTCAAGTTCTCTTATTTTAAAAAAGAGGGACATGGAGTGTAAAATTCTGCATATATTTGCCAAATATGTCCTTCAATGAGAAGGAGAAAGAAACCATAAAGGTCCAAATTTAACCAGCTTTTGCATTTTTAGAAACAAAGAAAAATTTTATTGCATTTTTAGAAACAATAAAATGGACATATTTTTTCCTGTGAGGCTAATTCCAAAGGGACAATTCCACCCACCTACCACCCAACCCCAAATCAGCAACCAGTGCTTTGAACATATGATTGATTCACTGATTGATTGACTGACTGATAGATAAAGTGCTGTCAAGTCAGTGTCGACTTTTAGTGACCACATAGACAGATTCTCTCCAGGATTATCTGTCTTCAATTTGGCCTTTAAGGTCTGTCAGTGGTGCATTAATTGAACATATGCAGACATCTTATTTCTTATCACTGAGAAATTCCAGAATCCACACATCGGGGACAGAGATGAGAGCTTCCCAGTCAAAAAGAATGGTGCCCCCGACACCACCTCCTGTAACTTTAGACATTAAACTAATGACTACATTTTAATTTTTCAGACAGGCTTGCAATGCTGCTTCCAAAGAGACTTTGGAAGAGACTCCCACCATAGTGCATCCTCCCTTCCCTCAGTGGCTGCTATTTGTTTTAGGAGGAAAATACATAATGTTGCCATGTTCACCATATTTGTGCACTTCAATGCACCCTCAGACAAGAAGCTTCTTCATTTTAGCCTACAAAGAAGTGAAGTTCTAACCTGTTACATTCCAGAGATTCCAGACACATGAATGAGTTGTCCTGATTAGGCATTTCCAGGTGCCCGTATGTCATTAGCATGGCTTTAACAGCGCTGGATATGCTACTCTGATTGCATCTAGGCATGTACAGAGAGTCAGGGCAGACCAGCTTCAGAGTGCACAAAAGAGACAAAGGGCAATGGAATGTAAGCTTCCTTCCCCCTTAGTGAGCCTTAACGCATAAAGCGAGCATTCAAGGACATTTTTTCACCCTTTTGATAGTTTTGGGTGAGTCATGCTGGTGTGCCTTCTCCCATCTTTCTTTTTAGTCTGCCTTTTTGGCAGTCGAAATAAACTTTTGTTTAAGGGGAACACTTAAGTGTTCCCCTTAACACCATACACCATAGGATGTATGCAGTGCTGACCCAGAATCACACCTTATATGGAATCAAGTAGAAGTGGGCCTTGTTACATGAGGTCCTGACAACTACAGTTTCGCGTATCCACAGTTGGGCAATGAAGACCCGACCTCAGTATACGGGGTTCAACAAAGGGTTACATTTTACATATCTGCCGTTTCAGGGTGGCTGTAAATAACCTCCAAGCTCATTTCTGGACACCATTTTGCTGAAAGGAGCCATTTTGTGGCTCTTTTGTAATAAAAAATTAAAGCATTCCTGTGATTTTTCACAGAAAATCACCGAAATTGAAGGTTTGAGAGGCATTGCTGGACAGCTGGAGACCCGCAGAGCATGGTGCGACACTTTATTTCTGTTTTCTTCAATTTTTAGCTGCTTTTTGCCCTTTTTTGATCTCAAAGAACCAAACCTTCCAATTCCCATTGGCTCAAAGTCTCATTATCCACAGTTGCATTATCCGCAGCTGTAGCCAATAATGGAACCTCCACAGATAACAAGGTCCACCTGTACTCAAAATACTTTTGTTGGTGCCTATGCATCCAGGCTTCAGATCATGTCTTGGGCTATAAGATCCTTCCCCCATGAAATTTGTGGTGTTATCATCGTTGTGCATTGGCTCAATGCAGACACCCAAGCGGACAGATGATCACAACTTAGACACTAGGTACTACTACATTTCAGAATAAACTTGGTAACACAATTGGCACCTATAAGAACTAGCTTCCTGGGGCAAAAGGTAACTGAAGTGGGGAATTTGGCCCTACCTCTGCCCCTCATGTGTGAAACCACAGATTCACAGACAAAGGGGGTTAACATAAGAAATAATTTAGAAATTAACCTTTAGAACTCTGGCAAGAACACAGATCAAAGCAAACACAGATCAAAGCAAAAGGCAAAGAAGATTGCAATCCTAAGCACATTTTCTTGGATGCATTCCCATCAATCTCTGTGAGTCTTAGAGTTGAATCTAAAGAAGAAGGCTGAATCTTCTGCTCACAAAGGTGCATGAGCAGAATGGGTGGCAAGGTAGCTATAGATCCAATTTTCTCATTTGGTTCCAGCCCATTGTTCTGAGAAGCATGCATAATGTAAACACAAGGTTCTGTTTTGCGCAGACTGACATCTAGTTGACAACAAACAGGACAACAAACAAGAACTGTCCACAACAGAGCTTTGCAGTAGAGACAGTTATTTTCAAGAGTTGCTAGATCCTCCTTGTTTTCAGTGACAAGGATCAGCCCATAAAAGACCAAATGACCAAGAGGCTGAATGCATGGTGACTTTCAGTAACCATGAGCCACTCATGGAAGCATTACAGCTTTGGAGTAAATTTCTTTCACCCACTCTTTTTTCAACACAAAGAGCTCATATTAACAAATCTTCCGTTTACTTCACACTCAACAATGATTCAGTCTCAGATGAAAAGTTATCAAATGGAAAGATAGAATGGAAGAGATAACAGGCAACTGAATGCTAACTCTATTAATTTAACTGTTCCATTTAGGTGTAAATGTAGAAGACACCAGTACAATGCTGAGTGTGCTGGGGAGCAGAAGGTTTTAGTGATGTGCATGGAACAGCGGAGGCGTGGTTCAACGCTGGTGAGGGTCTCCCTTTAAGGGCAGGGAAGTTGCACTTAACCCTCCCGCCGCTTTCCCCCCACCAGCACTCCGTTTTGTAAAAAGGTTTTCAGGGCAGCAGCATTCCTCCCTGCTGCCCCTGCCCCCATTGTTGGCCAGAAATACTGGGAGTACCAGCTGCGCGTGTGCCTGCCGCTGTGTGCTCATGCCAGCTGTGCATGTTGCACATTGCGTGTGCACGTCACGCATGCAACGTGCAAGGCCGCATGCACAGCCTGTACTTCCAGTATTTCTGGCCAACAAAGGGGGCAGGGGTGGCAGGGAGAAATGCAATCACCTTGAAAAGCTTTTTACAAAACGGAGCACCGGCGGGGGAAGCGGTGGGAGGGGTAAGTGCAACCCCCTGCCCTTAAAGGGAGACCCCCGCCACCGGCGTTGAACTGTGAACCAGCACCAACCGGTTTGCAGGCCTCTTGCATGGCCTACAAACCGGTTTGTGCACATCTCTAGAAGGTTTCCTGCAAGAAAGTTATCGATGAATTAAGCATGTGGAATTTCTTTCTTCAGGGGCATGGCTCATGATGAGAAACTGCTTTGGAGATTAGCATCTGGTCACCCAAAACCAACTCGCCCAGGTGAAATGCAATTTACAAATCTGAACTGCACACACACAAAACATTTTTTTGCCTCTGTTAACTTATAAAACTCAGCCTTACTTAACACTACCATATTAAACCTAAATAAAAAGACAAGTGTTTTTAATAATAAATAAATAAATAAATAATAAAATAATTTAAACAAACAAGTGTTAACATCAGATGTGTTGTGGTTTGCCCTGAGTGGCACATGTACATGGGACCTGAAGTGTACATGCAGCTTTATACCTGCAGGACAGAAGTTGTGGGTGTGACCCAGTTGAAAAAAAAAAAAAAGGCCCTGACCAGCGGCATAGCAACATCAATGTGGGCTTTGGGACAACTTAAGATCCCCCCAGCCTTCCTCTCATTCCCCTAACCCGTGTCTTAAATATGCAGCAGCCAAAATCGTGACCCTGCCCGCACAAGAAAATCTTGCCAGTCTTGGTGGCATAGATTTTCCCCCATAGATTTTGCTTGTGTCCTCAAGCCTCATGGTTAGTTCTCCCCTCTTCTCACGACTAGCTGGCTACATGCCAAGATGAACAGAATTTAACAGAATTTCCCTGGAGGCTGAGCCTGTCAGTCGGGCAGAGGAGTTGGGAAGAATGCTGCCTGATACTCCCCCCCCCCTCCTGTCAGCTTGAAGCCAAAAGACCTGTGATCTGGGAGTCCAGTGTGCCAGTGAGTTGGGAGGGGGAGAGCAAAGAGCTACCTGCCACTTAGCCAGTGGCCCCCTCCTTGAGGATTTTTCCTTGCAGCCCAGGGGCATTTGTCCTACTTGGTTCTTTGGTGGTAACTGCACCACTGATCCTAGTTGTCAAGGAATAAATGCATTCCCAGGTGGCTTAGATGGAAGAAACAAGAGCTAGTACATAATAACTAAAAACAGAATCTCTAGATTCAGAGGCAACTGGGTTTATACATGAAACAGAATGAGCTTGGAATATGATTGCACAGACCAAAGATGGCAGACAATACCACCTCAGATTGCTGGTAATGGATTCTATTTTAGACTGCTTTGCTAGGATTAAAAAAAATAGAAGATGGCTACCTCCATTTCCCCCTGCTTCTGAGCTTTTCATAGACATCCACTGGCCTTAGATTGAAGAACAATGCTGGATTACATGAACCTTTGATCTAATCCAACAAGGGCAAGTGTTATATGTTAATTATTTCTCCAAGTCCAGACTGAGCACAGATCTGAATCCTAGTTTCCAAGACCAATTTGTTTTGTTTTGTTTTCTCCTGGGTCACAAAGCAGTTAGATAAAATATTAATAGTAAAATATTATGACTATTATTGCTATTATGACTAACCTCTATTTCCCACCTTCATGCTTCAGCAATAAGTATAAAGTTTAGCTTCACTACATGGGGGTGGGGAGAGAGAGAGAGCGTGCACCTTACACCACCAAGCTTCTACAGATAAACAATCTCAGGGCTGTCCTCTATTGTCTCAAAACCTACAAACTACATTGACTCAACCAGTCTACAGGATAAAGAGCTCAACGCATTTCTTGTGCTTGAAATCCCACACTTAACACCAGTACAATGGTGGCTTGAATTCTAATGTAGACAAGGATAAGGTAATCAAATACAGTCTAAGACCTCTTTTGCTATTCACAACCATTCATTTCCAAATAATCACTGGGAAGTGAAAACATGACAAAAGCTACCATTCATTGTATGTTTATAGGATTTGCAGTTGAATATGAACGTCTGGTAAAGTATAGTCAAAATGAGGTGCAAATCTCAGATGAATGCTTAATTAAAAAGGAAAATACCAGTGTACTCAACTATGTATTCCTGGTTTAAGCATGGATGTCAGGGTTCAAGAACTATCAGCATGTCATTTTAAAATGCTCACCAGTCACTCCCTTTGTGTTGTGGGGAAGAAGTAGTTGAAAAACAGGAAAGTTCACTCACTGTGCATGTCTTGGCTTATTTTCCAGTTAAGCTGGGAAGCCACAATTGAATACTTATGTGAAAGAAGGTTTTTGTTTTTCTTTCCCTCTTTACAGAACATATTAAGGCATACATAGAGATCTCTTAGAATTAAATCAGGTAGATCTTTTTCCACGGGAAAATAACTTTTAAAGTCAGGATAGCAAAGTTTCAAGTGTCACTATTACTGCATTTCCCTGCCTGTTTCCTGTTATAACTACCATCTATCAACAATTATATTTTCTAGCTTCAAAGACTACCTCATGAAGCAGTTGGAACTGATCACCTTGAGGAACATGCTAGCTGCAAACACTAGCTAGCTGTAGTGAAATAAATCATAGCCAGAAATGCACAGAAGGAATACAATCTATTTGCATATAATGACTTTTTCAGACTTTTTTTTTAAAAGAACAATATCAGCACATAAAGAGAGGCAGACCTCTTTATCCAAGGTAAAGATAAATCACTTTCCCCCAGCACTCAAATAACCACCACTGAAAACATCAAGTATTCTTCCCATCCCCAATGTATTTATTGCCATTATGAGTAGTTATGATTATGATTCACACATAATGGTTGTGTGAATATTGGGCACTTATTGCCTATGGCACCACTAGTAGTACATTTTGATTGTTATATTTTAATCACAGTGCTCCAATTACTGGGGGAAAGATAGGAAGGGCTTTAATGAAACATACCAGCACCACCCACTGACTGTTCCCAATGTTAGCCAAATCTAAAATGTAGCCCTTCAAAATAGGAGCTAAGGTGGCTAGTATGAATGGTAAATTGGGGACACATCTACTCTGTCTTCCCTGATGTAATCTGAGCACTGTATATGTGGGGCCAACAGGGGATGCAATAGGACATATGTAGAATTTTTATTTACTAAACTTAATTTTTCAGTGTGGGCAAATAAGAACTTTTTTTGAGTAGGTATGCTAAAAATCTAATGCAATGCATCATATCAGTATTTCTTTACTCCCACCACTGAAATGGCACAATTATTTAAAATATATCTGTGATGGAGTTGGCCTTGAGAAAGCTAAGGTACTTGCTCAAGAGGATAACTTCAATCCACACCATATTTGCTGCCCTACCCTTCAGATGCTCATTGTAACTTACCGAGTTGCTTTGTTGCTGTCTTATCCTAAGGGTAACAAACTGTAGATTCAAGCCTGATTTAAAAGTGATGCTGGGCATGAAAAAGAAACTCACCAATACAGGTGACACGTGGCTGGCATCATGATTAAATTGTGTGCTACTATGTACTCATGAAGTGTTAGCAGAGCAGCATAGTGTATACTTTGGCTTCCTATTGCACCAGTGCTACATGCATGGGATTTCATGATGCATTTAATTTTTAATCATGTTTGTTTAATCATGACGTGATGTGCAGGCAACATTGTACGCTCCTGATCCTTGCCCTTCATGGCTAATAAAATCTGCCAGGGGTGGTGGTGGTTGGAGGCAGATGGTTGGATGCTTTAATCTTCATTAAAGGAGAGCAAGATACCACCCTGACTCAAGGAGGTGATGGTAAGACCATTATTTAAAAAGCCCTCCCTTGATCCCTCCAACCTAGACAACTATAAACCTGTTTCTTCCCTTTTTGGGCAAGATAATAGAATGTGTGATGGAATCCCAGCTGAAGAGGGTCTTGGACAATATGGATTATCTAATCCCCTTCCTATCTGGCTTCCATCCTGGATATGGGACTGAAACTGCCTTGGTCATGTTTGTGGATGACCTATGCCAGGAGCTTGACAGCAAGAGTTCATCCCTGTTGGTTCTGCTGGACCTCTCAGTGGCGGCATGTGAGACAGGGCCTTCTCAGTGATTGCCCCCAGACTTTGGAATGCCTTCCCAGTGAGCATCCGCTCCTCAATTTCCATCACAGGTTTTAGAAAGCAAGTGAAATCTTGGCTTTTTACCCAGGCCTTTATATATTAAGAAGTTTTGTTTTTTTTTAAGCAGCAAAAAAGCAGTAAGGTTTTGTTTTACCCACACAGATAATTATTTCATATTCTTAACATTACTTTTAAACTGGGCCTCAAACTGCAGATTGGGGCTTACTATGCAATGCACATTCCTGACACCTTTTAGTAGGTGTATTTGGAATTGGAGAAATTTTGCACAATTTCCCATGACATTTTAGAGATAAGTTTTTAAAATTCTTTTCATTCAAAGAAGCAGCTAATTTTCTAAGTAAAATTTCTAACACTCTAAAGTTGCTTATAGTCTGAAGAACTTATGTCAGTAATACAATACATAACAACTAAGTACAAAAGCAAATAAACGCTGCAAAATACTGAATCTTGCCCATTTCTCAATCTTTTATAAACAACATTCTGTTCCTATGACAAACAATTTAAGGATGGTATGCAGTGCCTTATCACACTGTAATTCTGTTTCATGTTACCAATATGAATGCAAGCCAATTTGTTTAATAGAAGGATATTTTTGACAGACACACATCAGCAGGCTGTGAAAGTTATTAACTCAGATCCTTATAAATTATTTTCCTGACCCATCTTTTACTAGTATTGGAGGCCTTTCATTGCATCTTTTTTTGCAGTTAGACTGCTTTTTCAATAGTCACACATAGCACATCCTGTTGGAATTCTCCTATAGCAAACTCTCCAGCTTATACAGCCTTTCCTGTTTTCACTTGGTTCAGTAGTTAGGGATGGGCAAACCCTGCCCAATCAAGCCAAAATGAACTATTTCCCCTGATTCATAACATAGTTCATTACTCAGGACTGAGTCTGTTTGGATCTTGTTATCCACTGATAACATTTGGAATGCAATAGGGTACAACAAACCTTTCACAAACCCTGTAAATTTTCTCCACCACATGTCTGTCTTCCTCTTCCCCCTGAAGCTCCCTTTCCCCCTACCTTTTCATGGTTCCAGTGGCAAGAGAATTGAAACATGTTTCTCTTCCCTGCTGCTTCCCTGATGTTTGGCATGGAATCATCACAATGTGCCAGGCATGCCAGACACAAGGAGGGCTGGGAATTGTAGTCTTTCTAGCCCTTTTTTCTAACATACTGTCATGGAGCATACATATACAGTAGGAGCTGGAGAGTGAGTGCATGAGAGTGTATGTTGCCATAGTAACCAGGCATGGAATGTTCAGGAGGAAGAATTTAAATAAGGACAATTGGTTAGGAGAAGACAATTGGAGTTGTAGGAGAGTTGGGACTGATTGTTGGGAGTGAGAGGTTGGACAGAGCATAGCAGAGAGATTGTTCAGGGGTTTGTGTGAGACTTGTTTGGTGAATGTGTAGAGACTGTGGAACCAGCAGTATCCTGGGGCAGTACTCTAAAAGTGAGGAGTGTTAAGCCTGGTAAAGAAACCTTGAATGTGAAGGTGCCCAGAAGTGAAACCTCCAGGTGACAGGCAGGAAAGTCTGAGTTGATTCACTAAGGCTGCAAACTTAGTTTTATTTACCTCTGTCCCAGTTATATAACTTCCCTCAAAATTACATTTTATCAAGAAAGAAAAACTCAGAGTTACAGCTGATGTAGTTAGCAACCTTGCAGATTGGTTTCTGTGCCCTGCCTTGCAGAGAGCTTTATTCCAATCAATTGTAAACAATAAACGTATTCTTGTTTTTGTTCTACACCTCAAGTTTTGTTTCATTTGTACACTGAACATATACAGGAGACCACGTAACCAAGGTGTTGAATACTGCGAGCAGGGTAATAAGTAACCATATGGTGGCAGTGAAAAAGTAAAATCTGATTAAATTCCCAGAACCTGAAGACTAAGTTGTTATAAAACAATATGAAAATAAATCACCTCCCTGGACTTGAGAGGGGCATCGGGATGGGTTCCTGACACATACTGTGAAGACTCCATGCCAAATCTCAAGGAAGGTAGGAGGAAGAAAACTTTTACTTCCAAATCACACTCATGTAAAAACCCACCAGCATCACTAGCAGTAATAGGACAGGATTATTGTTTCTTTATTAACATATTTGTTATTAGCCATTTGGGTAATTTAGTCATCATTATGGGGTGAAAGATTCAATCCCACTACTTTAAATTAAGCAGGGGAATCGTGATTAATGGTGGGTGATGTGTTGATCTTGTGGTAGCAAGCATGACTTGTCCCCTTTGCTAAGCAGGGTATGCTCTGGCTTGCATTTGAATGGGACACTACATGTGAGCACTGTAAGATATCCCCCTTAGGAGATGGGGCTGTTCTGGGATGAGCACTTGCATGCTTGCAGGTAGAAGGTTCCAAGTTCCCTCCCTGGCATCTCCAAGATGAGGCTGAGAGACACTCCCACCTGCAACCTTGGAGAGGCCACTGCCAGTCTGTGTAGATAATACTGGGCTAGATGGACCAATGGACTGACTCAGTATAAAGCAGTTCCTATGTTCCTATGAGTGTGGCATTCAGGAGACAAGGTTCAGAATGTTGGGGAAATGGCAACTGTGGGCCAAGCGTGTGAGCTCTTTAAGCATTGCTCCTCCCTTGCTACTGGGATACTGTGAGAACTCCTGATCTATGTGGAAGGAACTATGGAGGAACATGGTGGAACCCATCTGGGAAAAGCCTGGAAGTGATGCACCATTTAATTATATATGCATTTTTAAGTTATATATGCATTTTTAAGTGATGCACCATTTAATTATATATGCTCTCCCTGAATTTCCATTTTTATTGCCTGCAGAAAAACAACAAAAAATAGGTTCATTCTTTAAAAAGAGGGAATATAATTAAATGACACATCATATTCAGGTTGTCTAATTAGCTTCAAAAAGCAGAGGAAGTAACAAGCTACTGTACAACTATGCTTTGTTTGTGAAATACCACTCAAAACTGATAAGACTTCATCTTTTACCTTTAATATAAAATTGGACTTTAATATATTCTAATTCTCTAGATTTCTTCTACATATCAACATGGAGATGTTATAAATAAGAAGTTGTACTTACTCTCCCATATCTGTTAGCATAGGATCCTGTAAGCAAGGAATGGAAAATGATGATTGTCTCATCCAAATCCCAAATGAATACTCTCTGTAAAAAGATAACCAAATCAATGGGTCCCTCTAGACATACTTAAAATAATTTTTGAAAAACAACTTTTTCCAATAGGTTTACTTGTGAGGAAATTGTGTTGAATGTTGTACTATATTAAAGCTATATTTTTCTTATTAGAAAACCATGTTTTACGTATTGTGCAGTACCCTCCCAATCCAAGAGTGTGCTGGTTCCATCTCATTCTAAGCCAGGTCCACGCGATTACAGAGCTTTACCATTATTTCTAATGGGAGAAGTGTTGCTTCAGCGCTGATGCAATTCTTACTCACTGTGTCACTGATCTCAGTAAGAGCACAGAGGTGGCTAAGAATCTAAAAATTGTGGATGTCCTATCCACAATCTGGTAGGTTTGGGGCGTAGAGGTGGTGAGGTTCATGCTGCCCCCCTAATATTTTGGGCAGATTCACAACTTATAGGCTTTCAGATCTCTCCCTAGCCATTTCCTGTTCTCTGAAACCACATGCTCCCTTTGCGGGTGGTGGCGGTCACAAATAGATAAGATGATAAATACTCAGAGATAAATGCCACCATCTCGTGAAGATTTTATGTCAATTGTGATTTAGTACTTTCCCTTTTCATTTTCATGTGTAAGAAACTTAAATCTTCGGTATATTAAAAGGGTATTGGTGGAGATATATGGTTGATTATGTATCTCCTATTTGTGAGAAATACACCTACTGATGAGGGAGAGGAGTTTATATGTGGATAGGCCCTCCAGAGCTCTCCAGAAAAGCAGTGCAAGTGTTGCACAGCTGTCATCAGTGATCGACCAGAGTTGGGGGCACCTATTGCCCTTTAGTGAAGGAGCAACAACCTAAGAGTACACAGTTTTGCAAGGAAAGGGATCTCCTTTGTGAGAAAGACAAAACTGTAGCAGGAGGTAAAAACGGAATGCTGGGATTTATAACTTTATTTTGATTTTATGGGCTTATGTGTTAGCATTTGCTTTTATGCATTTCTTGGTCTTGTATGTAACCCTCCCTTCTGGAATGAGTGGGACAATACACAAATAAAATATCTATATTTACCTCTAGGTCAGAGTCAGGTGGTGGTGAAGGATTATTATTCCTTCTGCCTCGGCCACGTGATTTGCCATCTGAGCTGCGACGCAACCTGTCTGCCTCTGAATCTTTAATGGGTGTTGTTGGGCTGTGGATTGTACTATACTCTGCTGCAGAAGAGAAATTTACTCATATTTTAATGTAGTTGCAGATATTTGAATGCTATTGCTTTAAGTATGACACACTGAGACAGCTACACAAAGTCTCAGAGTCCTCTTGTTATATTATATATAACATTACAATACATTATAACACTCATCTAGCCTTAATACTGTCACACTAAACTCCTGGAAGTCAGAACTCATCCAAATCCAAATATGTACAAGAATTACGATAATTCAGAAGAAAATCAAACTTCTGTTGTCTTGGATAAGATTAGAGGGCATCTCTTGAAAAATTATCCAAAGTTTCCAAAAAGCAAAGAGCATGATCCATCCAATGTCAAGCACTTCTGGATTCTACTGATTTCAAGCATGCTAAGCTTAAGTTAAGCATGCTATTTGCTATCTTCTTTTGCTCTGAAATCAAAGCAAGTCAGTATGGTGCAATGGACAGCATGGTGCATTCGGATTTTGGCGCCTGTGTTTGAATCCTCACTTACCCATAAAGCTCAATAGGCAGACAATAACTCTTTCTTAATGTAACCTACTACAGCGGAATGTTATGAGGATAAAATGGGCTAACACCCAGCCGCCCCCCCCCCACAAATCTATACTGCCCTGAGCAGTTTGGAAGAAGAAGAGATTCAAATAAAGGTGTTCAGCTTTGACTGGATAATGCCAGGGAGTACAGTGTTACATTCTGTAATACAGAACTATTCATTTAAGTTTCACCTTTTGCTTTCTTTGTATTTAGCAGACTCATTTCCAACTTGGATATGATTAATTAATGCTTTAAAGAGAGACTAGTGCCTCTGAAGTTAAAGAATATTTTAATTTTGCTCTGAGCAAGGAAAAATATTTACCATTATTCTCTTTTTTTGCATATACATATGTCAAGGAACCTCATGCATGATAGGAGTTAACCTCCATCATCTTAAAGCAAGAGTATCACGGCCCCAGCATCTGCTGGATCTGCCAGTCACCCCTCACCTAATCCTGTCCAACACTAGAGAAATGGACACTTCACACCTCCCCTACCTTGTAAAGATGGTAACTGAAAACTCTTTCAACTATGGACAGGTGTCAGTCCCACAGTTGCCTCTCTCACCAGGGCATTTCACTCCTCATTGGCTGAGGAGCTGTCAACCTGAGCCCTTGTGGCATACCACTGATTGATGGAAGCAGCTCACCACCCTTCTAGGTGTTTTGCCTAAGAAACTCTTCTAAAAGGGTGTGCTTTGCCTTTGTTATGGATCCGTCAGCTACTTTTCCATTTACTGGCTGGACCATTCTCCATCAATAAATGTAAGTGCTTTGCTTTAGAATGTGTTAGGAGTTAGACATTACTTCTGCTTTATTTCCCCAGTGCCTACCTGCTCCCTTACCCACCTTGGTTCCTGTAGATTAATAAAATAACCTTTTAGAGAGAACGATCTCGCTCTTGTGTGTGTTGCTCAGAGGCTCTGGAATTGTGGCCCCCATGAGCTGACAACCTGGTTGAGCTATTAAAACAGGGACAATTAAATGAAAGGGTGAACTAAGCCAGGCTCTCACTCTGTGGAGACAGAGGGGATCCTTCAAAGGTTAGTTCAGACCCAAATTTGAGTTCTCTCTTGAAGCAGAGAGTGATGGCAGCAACTACCAAACACTGCACTGGAAAAGGGGTGAGTGAGTTAAACTGCCCAGACACCAGTGGGCTCCTTTACAACATATAATAAAGGAAACTAGAGATTAGGATGACTATACCAGGGATATGCAATTGTGAAAAACAGCAAAGCCAATGATGAGACTTTTAACAGAAGATAAACAAAAAGCATTGTTCAGGGCTGGAGCAGGAAAAAAGTGAAGTGGATAGCTCGCTGTAGAAGAAAACAAAAAGCTAAAGACATTCTCTGAATGCTGATTGTCTGATGGGAAGAAAGCTAGAGAAAAACCACTACTCTCCAACAACTATTTGAAACACTATATATTTCTGGTAACGGGCATAAAGGAAATATGAAAACATATCCCTTAGACACACAGGCTGACATAACCCCCAGGGCTACAAAAATGGAAGTAGCCCTGTGGAGATGCAAAAAGACGAAAGCATAACTGCTCTTTATTCTTTTTCCACAGTTTCAGCAGGCATGGAGCAGAGGAGAGTGTGGTTTTTGCTGCTCTCTCCTCCCTCCAGATGGAGTTTTTAACTCCAGGAATCTGTGGGAAAGATTCCTGGGGTTCCTACCCATCTAGAGGGAGGAGAGAGCAATGAAAACCCTCCCCACCTTCCATACCCACTGGAACTGTGGGGAAATATTACAGTCTTGCTTTTTTCTGCATTTCTGCAGGGTTACTTCTGTTTTCATAGCCCTGTGAAGAACTTTCAGCCTCTGTACTTTAAGGCATATCCTCCCTTCCACAACAAGACACTACACAATATTCAAATTCCATCTGGAAGTTGCTGGCTGACATCCAGACGAGCACTGTACTAGGTATGTACAGAACATTCCGAGCTCAGAACAGAACACCCTTCAAATGAAGGGCCTTTTTTGAGCCTAAAACAAATGACTCATAGTAAGCTGAGATGTTTTGAGTGTTCCAAGCGCCATGTTGGAGTCCAAAATTGCACTCAGAATGTTTAGAGTATTCCGAGCTTGTTCCATTGGAACAACTGGCTCAACCAGTTGTTCTGATGGAATGTTCTGGGTATTTATGTTCCATTCTGAGCTCAGAAAGCAAAGCAAATATCATTCTGTGCACATCTCTACACTGTACTCTCTGTACTGTACAACAGTGCCTGCCAACCAGACTAATACTGAGACATTGTACTGGGTTTTTGTGTGATTTTTGAGAGTCTTCCCTTCGTTCCGAATTCCACTGTGTGCCTGCTGAAAATATGTCCCTGAGGGTTGCTCAGCCCTTAAGGACATATTTTCAGGAGGCACAGTGGGCTGTGGTGACAGTCACCAGCCTGGATGGCTTTAACAACAACAAATATTTATATATACTGCTTTTCAACAAAAGTTTTCAAAGTGGTTTACATGGAGAAATATATGGCTCCCTGTCCCCAGAGGGCTCACAATCTAAAAAGAAACATAAGACAGGCACCAGCAACAGGCACTGGGACTGTTTTAAAAGAGGCTTAGACAAATTCATGGATGACAGGTCTATCAGAGGCTACTAGTCTGATGGCTATAGGCCACCTCCAGTCTCAGAGGCAAGATGCCTCTAAATACTAGTTGCAGGGGAGCAACAGCCGGGTAGAGGCATGTCTTCTCCTCTTGCTTGTGGGCATCTCAGAGGCATCTGGTGGGCTAATGTGGGAAACAGGAATCTAGACTAAATAGGCCTTGGGCATGGTCCAGCAGGTTTGTTCTTATGGCTTCAGATTGAACAAGAAATAATCACAAATTGCCACTCAAACAATGACACAGCTTGATGTCAGTCTGGAAGTCAGGCATTGCTGCACCAGCACAGTGCTAGTCTGGATGTCAGCCCTTGCATTTTATTGAATTAATGGATGGATCTTTATTTCAGTCATCGAAAAGAACAAAAATTAAAAAGTGTTTTATTAATATTGTGACCATGTACTCACATGAGCTCACAAAAAACATTACATCTTTATTAGTGGCCCTCATTCAAGTTTCCCTGCCTTCTGAAGTGAGACAGGTGATAATCAGAGAAATTATTTTCCGTTGTGCCACCTCACATGTGTAATGCCTTCCTCAGGGAAGCTCGTTTGCCATCAAGTCTGATGTCATTTCAGCACCAGGCAGATAACTTTTTACTTGTTCAGGTCTTTCACCATGTTACATAGCTGGCTTCAGTGTGCCACCTTTTATTGCCCCTAATCTGCTGTTTTTATTTGGTTTCATATATATATATAGTTTATATGCTTGTTTATTTTATAATGTTTTACATCTGTTATGAAATGTTGCAAATAAATACATTGTACAACCAAGTTTTATTATCAGTTAAACAAAACAAGCTTGGTCATGGTAAACAGAAAACACTTTGCCAAAAACAAACCATGCAGCATTCTATCAAGGTCTCTGTAAACAATGAGTGGCATTCAAAGTTTGTCACAGAAGTTATTTTAAGAGAGAAACACACACACATACACAAGGGCAAACTACACAAACTAAAGCCACCTAGGGACGGAAGTTTTGGGCGGGATATAAATATGTTAAATAAATAAATACCTGGGTGGGGCTACTCGTGTGAAGCACCAGGATCAGGGCTGATCCCGGCACTGTCTCCCTGGGTAGCACGATTCTTTTCCTTTGGCTTTTACCTGGGTAAAGGATGCAAGTGCATCTGTGGCCATGTGTCCTGAGTCATATGTCTGAATCTGGATCAGGTGTATGGCAGTCCAAGCATACACAGAGCCAGGCGCCTAGAGCACCTGGCTTGAGGGGAGATATCTCAATGCACTGCACAAGGAGTGTGTTGCATTAAGGGATATCTGGAGGCTGGGCTTCATTTTCCCAGCCTCCAGAGATCTGCATTGCTCAGAGCAGCACAGATCATGTAGGTGGGCAAGCAGTGTGCCACATAGCAGATCGGTGATCTAAGGGGAAGGTAGGTTTGACCCAGCCTTCCTGCTTGTCACCCCGCCAAAACAGTTGTGTGAACAACATCAATATTATTTGCCCTTAAGTGGAGATATCCCCAGTTGCAGTTGGGCTGAGATTCCTTGGGGCTGCTGGTATCTGAAAGCATATATTTGACAGCCAACAGAACTTATGAGTGCTCTAGTCCCCTTGTGCCAGCAGAGATCAAAGAACCATCTTAAGACTCCAGAAGGGAGGACACAAACACCTTCCACTATAGCTGCAAATGGGGGCTACAAGGACAAGACTCTCTACACAGGTAAGCAAGGGAAAGGCACACTTGCAGTCATGAACTTCTCTGTCTCTCTTGCAATATTCTGTGCAGTGCTCAGAATACTTAAAAACACATGGCCACAGAGGATGTCTCTCTTTCCCTGCAATATGGCTTAACAAACCACCCTCTTCCTTATTCAACAGTATCAGTGCATTCCACAGACAAGTCAGAGGGTAAGTATGTCGCTTGTGGTAGATGTGGCCCCTTTAACCAACACATTCCAAAATCCAAAGACTCTCTGTTCAGCGCCAGTGAGAGCAATATGTAGCATAGCTACCTCTGTTTGTGAATTGCCCACTCATTGCCACTGTTGGCCAAGACACTCAGGGTTAATTTTCTTTTCAGTATATGACCCCAGGGCACACAAGACAAACAGAAACTGGTGGCAGAGTCCAAGTGCAACTCCTTACAATTGATGGGTGAGTTTTGTCTTAGTAATTATGTCATCGCTACACCCCGAGCAGGTTAGCAAACATACAAACATAGAATTCAGGGAGATTGCCAAACATGAAGCACAGAAGTGCATAGAGGCAATAGCACCCTTTGTCACTCACTCAATCCCTAATGCATTGTTCCCCACTACATATTCCTACCCCCATGTTTCTCTCAACTGGCAACCAGGCAGCCGTTCAACAACAAAGATGAAAGAATTTGCAATTCTTGGGCCCTTCAGATCATAAGCAAAGCCTTCAGAAGCAGTGACCAATGGAAAGCCATCTAGTTCTCTGAAAAACTGCCACCAGTTTGTTCTGCTAAGGTCCTTTGCCTTTCCATGGTAGATAGAAATGTTACAAGTACGCTGTTACCCAGCATGGGTATACAATGATGAAAAAAGCTGCAGCTGCCACTACCCTGTAAATCATGCAGCTTTCCAAGGGATAGGGGCCCTGCAAGCACCAAAGGTTATTCTGTGATGCTCTCAGAACTTATCTCACCACTGACGTTGTTTAATAAAAGCTGCAACTATTTCAATAAAAGCTGCAACAAGTTCTGTCTGTGCTATCCTGAAAGTTAGCAGATAAAGAGCCACCACTATGCCTTGTTTCTCACCTTAGATGTTTGAATGATGGGACACAGAGACTAGGAAAAGTGGAGTCTCCACTATGGTACCCCATTATGGCTAAGGCTTTGCCACTGGAGCACTAGCAAAAAAGAAGGAAAGCTCAATGGCCTCATGCCCTCCACTTGCTATGACTGGTGTCATCATAAATCCAGCAGTTGGGCTGCAAGATAGCAAGGAAGGAAGATAGGTAGAAAACTTGTCATATGGGATGCCCCTCCTTTACAATCCTGCTACATTGACTGGAAAAAGAGGAGGGGGGAGGAGGAGGAGGAATTGGAACTCTGACTCAAGGATCAGTCATCTTTTTTGCTGATCTTGCTCCTGTGCCTGTAACATGTGTCCCACACACAGAAGCTGAAGTGGCAAAACTTTTGATAACATCAAAGTAAGTGGTAGGAAAAGCTCTACTTGTTTAATTTCTGACTATCAGGCTGCCATTGATGGAACAGGGCCAGAGACAGGAATAAAGGCAACAACTCTAGTCTAACAACTCTGTGGGTCCAAGAGAGAAATCAGGGGCATATTCTCACGTTTCAAAGTTAACTGTAAGGCTTTCCACACAAGCCATGCCATGGCGGCACACAATCAAAACAACGGGGTTAGCGGAACACTCACTCCGCTAACCTCATTTAAGCATGGGGGGAATTAAGCGGACTTGCCGGTGGTATCTGTGCGGCGGGAACTGGGCTGGGCTGCCTTAGCTCGGTTTCCACTGCACATGTGAATAGCCTCTATGATTGTTACTGGCCAGTAGACCATCCAGGAGTGCATTCAGAACAGTAGCTCTTTCTCCTTCTCGGCCCTCCCTCAATGTTTGCAAATAAGCCACGTATGCTGGCTCTACATCAGCAAATGACTCACTCTTCCAGGCTGTTGCTCCAAAGTGACAAAGAGCAAAGGGAAAGTAGTTCATCTATTGTAATTCATGTCTATAATTCATGCTGGTACATTCAAATTTCTTTACAAAGAAGCTTGCTTTGACTGATCTCACATTTCTACCTGATGAGTTGGCACATAGATTTGAAAAATGGCTTTGCAAACGCAATTAACATTTTTGTTGATACACTCATCAGACTATCTGGTAAAATAAGCAGCCTTGAAGATTGGAAGACTGGAATTTCCCCCCCAAATCTTAAGTACCAGTAAGAATGTTAAGGGACGAAAGGGGACAAAGTGATGTAGGAGTTATTTATGAGGAGCTATTTATGAGGCAGATCAGCATCTTTTCTGCTGCCACCCTTGCTACAGATAAGAAAATCAAAGTAGCGGCTGAGTTGTGTTGTGTTTCCTCTAATTCTATAGCAGCTGCACTGAAGGAGGAGGAAGCAATTCCCATGCATGCTGTAAAGAAACAAGGCTAAAATCTCTTCTTTTTGTAAATAATATCTATATTGTAAACTGCGTTGCTATGCCTAAACTTCTTCTTTTTGTAAGTAAGATTGTATGTGTAAATTGCCTTGCTAAGTCTCTGTATTAGGAAAGCTGACAGGGCCAAAAGTTCATGGTTGCTGTTCTATAGTTTTAGTTTTGAGAAAGAACAGTTTGACAGTGATTTTGGAGGGAAAGGGTTTGATTTTATTGGTTATGTTTTGAAAATTAGAGGGAAATTGAGTTATTCTGATTGAGTATTTTGAAAAGTAAAGGAGGGAAATTTGGGTATATATAGGAGGCTGCTTCAGCAGAGTTTCAGTACAGTTTGGAGAAGTGAAGAGTTGTTTCAAGTCAGTCTGAAGTGTGCAGATTCAGAGGTGTGCAGCAAAGTTCAGAAAAGTACAGTACCAGGAGAGTGTGGAGCTGAAGAATCCAAGTGAAGGGATTGCTATCAAAGACTGAGATAATCAGTACTGGTGCTAAAAAGAGCTAAGAAATTTATTAATTTATTATTTATTAAAAGCATTTAATAAACCGCCCACTCCAAAGGCAGTGTACAATGACATGTAATTAAGGTAACATTAAAAATTACAATCAAAAATTACATTAAAAATCGCAAACTAAAATAGATAATGGAAAGGAAATAAAGTAAACTACAGGGCAAATGCCCGGCGGAAAAGAAAGGTCTTCAATAAAGACCGGTAAAGAGGGGGCTAGACGAATCTGAAGGGGAAGAGAATTCCAAAGAAGAGTGAAATTCTTTGGAATTCCAAAGAGAACTCCAAAGAAATCACTGGCAGAGAGTGAAATCTCTCTAGAGGGCTGAAACATTCAGCAGCACAAAGAACCAGTCTGGGCTGAGCCCTCAGGACTGTGAAGAACAGGACTTGAGGCTGCTGGGTTGCTGCAAAAGCTGAGGTAACTACAGATGACTCTTGAGTTAAGGACCAGTATTAGATAGGTCAAGTTGGATGCATTTTTCCAACCATTTTATTTTTGCCCTTATGCTCTTATGGTAACTGCGTTTTTTAATGTTATGCTGTACAAATAAATCAAAGCTACAGTTTAAATTGACTGATTTTTTCCAAAGTAAAACATTCTTGTATTTAAAGATTAGAAGCTTCTGTCTGATGGTCTCCATCCCACACCTAAAGCCTTTCCACTCTACTAGGTTTTTGTTTTACTGCAAAGGTTGAAGGGCTGTCACAGTAGATACAGCCCGAGAAAAGAAAAGTCTACTTGGTGGCAGCGGTTAAGCGTTGAAGTCACAGGGCTGGTCCATGACAAGTGTTAGCAACACGGTAGGGTAAGCATATTCCTCCACACATGCCATCAAAACTACCCAAGAGGGACCTGTTCAGTTTCTACATTGCCGCCTCTTTCCCCTGAATCCAACTCATCTGCATGAAACCATTGCTTCATTCTCCTTTGCCCCTTGAGCAACAGAAGAATGCAAATTCTTGGCCAGTGCTTACTTGCATTCTGGGTCTCCCATTATCTAGACTGTGTATCAGCACAGTGCTTGTGCTTTTCCACATGGGATGCGGGGTGGGAAGCAGACTAAAAAGAGATCTGTTTCAATAAATATCACTGTAATCATTTACACAATGTAAAACTCATAAAGTGATTTTGTTCAAACTGATACCAAGACTTTCCAAAAAATTCCTGACGTCTCAAAATCCCTTTAATCAAGGTGTCCTGCAGATAATAGCCTTGCAGATAAGCTGAAAAGGCATTTCACAAGGGAAATTAAAGCCTCAGAAAAAAGAAGTAATGATTAGCATCAATGCAATGACTTGAGACTACAGGTGAAACTCGGAAAATTAGAATATCGTGCAAAAGTCCATTAATTTCAGTAATGCAAATTAAAAGGTGAAACTGATATATGAGACAGATGCATTACATGCAAAGCGAGATAAGTCAAGCCTTAATTTGTTATAATTGTGATGATCATGGCGTACAGCTCATGAAAACCCCAAATCCACAATCTCAGAAAATTAGAATATTACATGGAACCAAGAAGACAAGGATTGAAGAATAGAACAATATCGGACCTCTGAAAAGTATACAGTGTACTGTGCTTGATTGGCCAGCAAACTCGCCTGACCTGACCCCATAGAGAATCTATGGGGCATTGCCAAGAGAAGGATGAGAGACATGAGACCAAACAATGCAGAATTGCTGAAGGCCGCTAATGAAGCATCCTGGTCTTCCATAATACCTCATCAGTGCCACAGGCTGATAGCATCCATGCCACGCCGCATTGAGGCAGTAATTGCTGCAAAAGGGGCCCAAACCAAGTACTGAATACATAAGCATGCTTATACTTTTCAGAGGTCCGATATTGCTCATACCCAAAATGCTCTATTGAGCAGAGGTACACAACCTGCCCTGCCCCCACTGCTCAGTTGGCCTCTCTGCATATGCATGGAGACCATTTGAGGAGATAGTATGGCACAAACCTGCTGTACTAATCCCTCAAATGGTCTTGGTGTATGCATCGAGTCCAATTGAACAGTGAGGGCAGGGCAGCCTGCCCATGGGATACGAAGTCGGGTGTCTCCACCCTGTACAGCATTTTGGGTATAAGCAGTGTATAGGTTTGCCACTGTTTAAAGCAGTATTTTCTCACTCTCAATGCACCTCCTGGAGCAGTGCTCACTGGCCTCTACCATTAAAAAATGTTTAATTGGTAATCTTTTGGTACAGAGATTACATTGGTAATAGCTTTGTATATTTCGATAATATTCTCCTATCTGGTAATTTTAGATTCAATTATTATACAGGCACAGCAGTGCTTGCATAGTGAAGGTCTGGAGTAAAAATGGTTGGACAGCTTGGTCACAGGCTGAGACCAAAGATAATCAAAAGGGCAGAACATTGCATTATAGGTAAAGAAATATAGTAGATGCCAGTGAGGTCACAGAAGAAGGGTCTGAGCCATTACCACTGCTGCTAGTTAGGTTAGTTGAAACTTACCTTAGCTGCAGCAGGGGCAGCAGCTCAGAGTGCTTTTCAGCAGTCAGCATCTTTACCAATAGTGCAATGCCCTCCCCCACCCATTGAATTCAGTGATGCAGTGGTGGGGGCAAGGGCATTGCATTATAGATTTTTAAAAGTTGGCAACTGCTAGCCTGGACACACTCCCCTGCTACTAAGGGGGCCAACAAGGCAGTTGGCCAAGGGTCAGAAGTATGGCCCTCCTCTCTTGTGCAGAAGCATCACCAAATGCTTTAGAGCCTCATAGTGGCACAGGTGGGTTTGCACTACTCACATTATACTGCAGGACATGTCAGCCACGGTAATACTATTTGAATAAGGGACTATTTCTGCATCTGTTTAGTTTTAATTTTGCTTGATTTAGTCAGTAGCGTTCTCTCTCTCTCTCTCTCTCTCCAGATAGCAACAGAGACACTATTTTATAGTTAACAAATTATGGAAATTCTCAGTTCAGTATTCAATCAAACTTCAGCAACTAATATCCAATATAAAGCTTGAGTAAGGAGTTTGAAATCTGTAGACTTTATTGTGCACCTTGTAATTTGTATTTTTACTTTTTAGTGCTGATATTTACAGATTATGTGCAGTGGGAATTATAGGAAACTTGTGTTTAGAAACTCACTCACTGTCCATTTCCACCCCTGAGCCCACACTTTCTCAATACTATGCTAGTGGTATCATAAATTCAGGATTCTTAAAAAAAAATACCTTTCAAGTACCAAAAATGTGGCCTACAGGGATAATAAAATCTGTGCAATTACCTGCTGTAGGATCTGTAACAGCTTGACTTGTGATGCCAGATGGTGGTTCTTGAAGCTGGTATGTTGCATTGGAGGAAGGGGTTGTTGGACTGGTGTTGCTGCTTGTCATATAATGTGAAGGATATGGAGAACTGTTATAATACTGTGCATATTGACCCTGGCCAAAGTTGGGGTAAGATGGATATTCCTAACAGAGTAGGGAAAAAAGGGTATTAGTCTTTTCCGTCAATGGCTACTTTTATTATGTATGTATTCCAAAGTCTAAGTGCAAACATATGCCTCAACTACTCTGCTGTCCTAGATTATGCACAGTAGAAAATCATTTCCATTTTGAATGGCAGATCCAAATTTCAAATGCTTCCAGTATTTATTTTGCATAAACAGGAAATTGAATTTTAGACAAACTGCCGCAGAATTGGAAATAAATATGAAAAATAATTATACTGCCAGGTTTTTTTTAGTATTGGGTATTCAAAAAAGAAAGGAATGATTGTGCCATCGAGTTGGTGTCGACTCCACTAAAACAAACTTCAAAGTAATTCTCAAGAACCTAACAATTTTATTCAGGATGAAGGATACAATTTGTAATGTGCTTTTTCAGAAGAGGGTTTTGGCACCCTGTCATTTAATAATTTTTATATATTTACCTGCTGTGAACTATTAAATCCAGTAGAATTTGTAAGTGAATTATTTCCAGCATATATTCCAGATGATGTTGTGAAACTGCTCCCTGAAACAAACAGATAAGGAGAAAGCTTGTAGTGCATTCAATATCTTTGAAAAGAAAGTCACAACGTATCATAGAGACTTAATAGATTTCTAATATTTCCCATATGTTGTTGCAATAACTAGTCTACTTTGGTTGTTTCAGTACTAGAACAGATTCTACTATGAATGAAGTAATAAATCAATATTTTCAGTTCACTTTTTATATTATGTGAAAGTTAAAACATTTTTCAAGTGGAGTGCAATAAGAGTAGAATGGGAATTCAGAATCACTCGGCATTCTTTTATTATTTGAGGTACCTATAAACACTAGGCTACATTTATCAGCAGAATTACATCATTGAGCTCTTGCTGAACTGTGCCTACTACCACAGGAAGGGGAATTCATACAATAGAATGCTTCCTCATATAAAAATTCTGTGGCAGAAATCCAGGGCAGCCACCTCAGGACACAGCAGGGCTGTATCCCAGAGCAGAGAGGTTTCTCTGTGCTCATTCAGAGCATACCAAACAAAAGAGTGCATGCTTGCAGGGGGGAGAGGGGAGTGGTTTTTGCTGCACCTCCATGCCCCAGTCATTATTCTGTGGCTTCCAAAAGTATGTTCCAAAAGTATGTTCCTGAGGGCTGTGTGACCCTCAGGGACATATTTTTGGCGTAATGGAGCACTTATAATTTTGTGTGCTCTGCTGCTTGGCAACACTGGCTAAGCTCACAACAGTCTCTGTACCGGGATGCTACTTCACAGAATCTTGAGATGACTGCTCTGGAGGTCAGCCGAATCCAGCATGCTAGTTTTTTATGCTCAGAGAAAGATTTTTTACTTGGAAAAAGTACTCAAACATGTAGTCTCTTTCCTGTTGGCTTAAGCAGTACAATTCAAAGCAATAGCTGCACACGTAGCACGTAGCACCATTCAAATGATTGTACATGCATATAATGATCATATTATATGTGTGTATGCTTACATGCCTGAAATGGCAAGATACCAACTTGTGCACAAAGTATAAAGACAGACTAGTTCACATGGTATTGCAAACCTTGATCAACAACCACATATGCTAGCCAATGTACAGAAAAGGGATTTGAACCAAACCTAACCCTTAAACCAAAAACCCACTCAGAGAGGCTTTTTCAGGGAACCTGAACTGAACCTGAACCTTAAGTCACTTGATTGTCTTGAAACTGAAACTGAACTGAATCTCTGAACATATAAAGGGGTAACCAGTTCAAAATAAGTGGAAGTCAGGCACTTTAGTAATTGGGCACTCAGCTGGAGTTGTATGATTACTGTATTACTAGGAGTGTGCACAAAACGGCAGACGGCCAGTTCAGAGTGTGTGTGTGTGTGTGTGTGTGTGTGTGTGTGTGTGTGTGTGTTGTTTAAGGATCGGGGAGGGTGCTTTTACCCATCACTGCATTTCCCCCACAGGCGCTGTCTTTAAAATCTCAGGTGCGGGGTGGCAGCATACCTCCTTGCTACCCTGGTGGCAAGGAGTTATGCTGCCTCCCCGTGCCAGCGATTTTAAAGACAGTGCCAGCGGCTGAAATGCTGGGGTGGGGGGGAAGCACGCTCCCCAATCCTAAGAGGTAACACACACACACACTGAACTGCCAAACCTTCAAACCAGTTCGTCAATCCACAAAAGGACCACCAAACCAGTTCATGCACATCCCTAGTATTTACCCAAATCTAAGATGAGGTTTCCCCCCAGTTCTTTCCTGTTAAATATTGTTGGGGTGGCAGGGGGGTTGCCTTAGATTCAGAGTCCTTTTTCTTTTAGATAAAATAGGTATAACCTGTATTTAACCTCTATTTTAAGGCATTGTCTTACATTCAGAGTTGCCTTCTATTCAGGTAAATAAGGTGGTGTTTTATTTCCTTTCCCCCATCATATTTTATTTTGTATGTAAAAACTTTAAAATTCAAAAATAAATAAAATTAAAAATAATAAATATTTCAAGTTGAATAGTTATCATTTTATGCATTATATAGGGATGCATCACAGTCAGCAGAGGTTGATAACATTCTGCACGAAATGTATGTTAGCTGGTTCAAACTATCTGAGCCAGTAAGCACTTTTTAAAATGGACGGCTGATGTGATGTTCACTGTCAACAGTGGAGGGGCTGCTGTGCAACTTAAAAGGCAGCCCCAGCAGTGTAGCGACAAGCCTGTTGAAGAGCTGCTTTTAACTCCTTCTGGGCAGCAGAGCAGTGCTCCTTCCAGGTCGCTGTCCGGAAGTGGTTTAAAACAGCACAACAGCCCTGGCAGGTCCTTACTGTAGAGAGCTGCCCATCAGGTCAACCAATGACAGTGGCAGCTGGTGCCACTGAGTGTGTGTGTGGGGGGGGGGGGGCGGGGGGGTGCAATGAGGAGCTGCAGCTGCCTCTCTTTCTCATCCCAGCTGTGCCCCTCTCTCTTGCTGCTTGCCCTGATCTTAACTCGAGCCACACCAGCTGGTCATTTGCCCCAACTGGGGTGACACCAGCAGCACTACTCAGACTACTAGAGTAGTCTAGATGGGCAACATCTAGACTACTCAGCACCACTGATCTCTGCGAGACAAGTTAATCATGACTAATTCAAGTCCACTTAATTTCTATGAGACTTAGTCATGACTGTCTTAGTCTGGATGCTGCCCAGTGTGTGAACAGAACTGAACAGGGAAGTTAAAAAAAATACTGATGAAACTGAATTGGAACTAAACCCACATTTTTAATGGTTCAGCTCCCTGGTATATGCAGTTTGTACATACACAGGAACATTACAGAGGATAAGTGCATATAGCGAGGGTGGCCATGGTGACCCACTTCTCCTACCTATGTTCATTGTATATGCATATAATTATGTGAAAGTTGTTAGTGATTTCTCTAATCTTGTAGCTTGGCTGTAAACCACCTTTCAAAATGTGGTTACATTTTGTTATGTGGTCCAATATTGTTATGTGGTCCAAGAATGGGACTGACACACATACAAAGGTGCCAAGTCTGACTTGATCTGTGTTTGAGAGAGAGTACAGGGAAGAGAAAGTGTTTAACAGTGAAGCGAAGGGCAGCCTAGGAAGTTAAGCAAGGAGGAAGGCATGGCAACTGCATCCTATCCTCTGCAATATCCTTAATCCTATCCTCTGCAAAGGGCTCCCTGACACTCAGAAAGAGACTCTCCACATCACCATCTTAAAGCATTCCTGAGATCCCAAACCAGGCATCCATGACTTTACTTGTTTGTCAGCACATACTCATTATAAGAACATAAGAACAGCCCTGATGGATCAGGCACAAGGCCCATCTAGTCCAGCATCCTGTTTCACACAGTGGCCCACCAGATGCTGCTGGAAGCCACAGGCAGGAGTTGAGGGCATGCCCTCTCTCCTGCTGTTACTCCCCTGCAACTGGTACTCAGGGGCATCCTGCCTTTGAGGCTGGAGGTGGCCCATGACTCTTCTCATCCAGGTATTAAAACCACCCTGTTCTTTACAGATCTGCCTAAGCCTTGAGAGTCAACAAGCTCCTCAAATCTTTAAATTCAATATTTGGCTTCCCAGGTCAACCCATTATCCAGTGTAGCCCCTTTGAATCCATTGTTCTATTGTTTTTCATTGAAGACCATCCCTATTAATTTTTAATCTGAAGAGGCACTGTTTTAGTGTCTTCTACTCTATAAAACCTCTGGCCAAAAGCCTCCAATTTGTGCAGTGTTTGGGACCCAATCTAAAGGCTGTTAGACCCTCTGCTTTGTCACCAGAGCATCCCATTTTTCTACGCTGAGACCCCAGCTTCCTTTTCTTCACATCAGACAGGTAAATATAGGGAGAACCCCACGCCTTCCTCTGCTCCTAGGAGTCTTCTATTTTTGAGCCCAGATTCTCCATCCCCCTCATCCTGGGCATGTGTGTATGTGAGTGGGTGGCATTGGACAGGCTAAAGCATTGCACTTTTATGCAAATATGGCTGGAACCTTGCTGAGCTATCAGTCAAAAGAATCCATTGGTGGGGCGGGGATGGAGTGGACAGTGGAAAAAAGTCAGTTGAGAGTTAGTTGGGGGTTTAGGTCTGGTTAGGGTCAGTCTCAGAGGAGATGTTCTGTGACTCAAAAGTATAAGACAGCCTTTAATAAGGGTCGGGTAGGGATGCACGTGGAATGGGATTTGTTTTCAGTTCCAAGCTCAGAACAACAAAAATGCCTGGAACACTCTGTAGGAACAATCTGTCAAGCCAGTTGTTCCAACAGAATGAGATCAGAATGTTTCAAGTGTTCTGAGCGCCATTTTCGAGGCCTGTTTTTCCCTTGCTGACTGGTTTTGGCACTGGCTTCCAATTGGCTTGTGATCTCCTTGCTTCATGGTTGGCTTGTTATAACACCAATCAAGTTGATTTCAGGACCTCTCCAATCTGCTCCCTTCTTCAGTTCTCTGGACCAATTCGATCTACTTCCCTCCCCCAAACTTGCTTGGATCTGTCCTCCTTTTGCTCCTCCTCTGGACCAACCCAATTTGCCTTCTTTTCCTGAACTTGTTCAGGTTGTCCTTTTCCTTCCCTCAGTTCTTCCTCTGCTCCTGCAGACCGACTCAATCTATCTTTCTCCACCAAGCTGCTATGAGTCTCTCTTTCACTTTCCTCTGCTTCCTCTCTGGATCTCCAGATCAGTTCAATCCACTTTCTCTCCCCAAACTCATATGGGTTTGTTTTTCTCTGTCCCTCTTTGCATCAGATCTCTCCCCACACTTTATCATTTTTCATCATCTTTCCATCACCCACTCTTCAGTAGAGAACATTGCATTTAAGTATCCAGTATAGCAAATATCAAGTATTAATGCCCAGAAACGTGGTGACCTTGTGTGTTCTGTGTCATGTGGGAATGCCCTCCTTGTTCTATCACAATCCAAGCCCCTACTCTGTATTCAATAAAATATATTTTAAATTTTGATTTTAAATCTGTGGTTTTGACTCTCTGGGAAGCTGCCTGTTTTACAACCCTAGCCTAAAAGGTTTCTCAAGGGGAGGGATAATTCCCTTCATAACAATACATTCATAATATAAAACATTTATGAGTGCATTCACAATATAAAATAAGATAAAAGCTGTGGTCCTACTTGGGAAAAGCCACAATGATTTTGCTGGAACAGGATTAATATAATTATGATAAATATTATTATTAACATTCTTGTTTTGAAAATTGTCTGATACTAGGAACAACCGAAAATATATAAATTTCGATTTCAGATCACAAGACCTACAGATATTCTACAACTCTGAAAATGAAATGATTTAGTATTGCTATTTATTTATTACATTTTAATACCACGCCATCCAAAGGCTCTGGGCACTGCACAACAAAAAACTAACAATCATCTAAAACAAATGACTTAAAACAATATTTAAAACAGATTTAAAACAATTTTTATCTGTGATATAGAAACACAAGAGAAGTTTTCATCTCAAGTTTCCAATATTAGCACAGACAATTATAGTTCTTTAACTGTGCCTGAGTACACAGCCCTAGGCAGTCATTTTCTCTTTCATCAAGACGTTTCTGTTGCTCCTGACACTTAGAGAACTATTACATGACATTTCAAGTAGCAAGGCCATAGCCCACATGTGCTTGGACACTGCAATACTCTCTTATCCTCAGTCACCCACAATGGACAGATGGGCACTCTTCTTTTAATGCCTTTATCTGCAAAGCTGTATGTCTAAAAGGGCAGCAACCTCCTGTTAGGCCCAAAAGCAAATTTGAGCATATGGACACTTAGAGTGAAAGTGTGGAGGACAGGTGGAGGAAAGGAAAAAACAAAAAGTCATTGCCAAGAGGGTAAAGATGCAATGAAGTAGAAAAATATTCTCATAATTTGTCTTGGTCATTTATCTCAAAGTGATACATATAATACATGTTATAAGGGGGTATTGAAAGGAGAACAAAATGAACAGTGCTCTAAAGGTTACAGTTCAGAATAGTAGAGGTAAATTCCCTGCTTCTCACAGACTTTTATCTCCTTTTCCTTTGTCCCTATAACTGTAAACTGGAGATATTGATACTATCTCTTAAAATAAATGGCTTAGTCCCTTAGAAATACAAACTAGCATAAAAGAATTGAAGAAGCAGGACAACACCCTTCAAAAGCCTTACTTTGAATATGGGTGATAGAAGAGAAACTCTAAACACCTGTGAAGCATTAATAAATACAGACTGCTTGATAGGAATGTCCTCAAAGTGGACAATTTTTGCAATTCAAATAGCATGTAGAAACAGTTCTGTATATGGTAACAAACTGAAGCAAAAATAAAACAGAAAATTTAACAAGAAGAAGAGAAAGTGGAAACAAAAGGAATAAGCGAAAATAATAGGGGACATTAGGATTAAAGAGAGATTGGGAAGGACAGGATTATAATAGAACACTAGAAATAAGGACAGACCTCACTGGGGGAAAATTTAACCAAGTGCATCCATGGTGAGACATCTCTAGTGGGTGGACATCTCAGAGTCCTCATTAGCCCCTTGGCTCAGATTCTGTAACAATAATGGAGCCCATTGACTGAACCACCATATGATTTTGTAAGATAAACTATAAAGACAAGCTAATTCTGATGATGCTGATTTTGCATGATTAAAAGGAAAATCTATAGTACACTAGAAATGATCCATGATTTTATAAATGTCATTTTATGTGTTCCAGAGGAGTATACAGGGCTGAGAATGTCTTTGTCTAGTAATTCAACCTAGTATTCAACCTAGTAGTGTCTAGTATTCATCAACCGAATAACTCAACTTATATAAAGCGGTATCTACATCAGCTGGTCTTCCATTTAAATATCTTCCAAAGTAATAATGCGCAAGTTGCCTTTTGTACTGGTATTGATGAGTATTCTGACACTTACTAAGGCTCCCACCAAGACATCCTCTTTGGAGCAAAGTACACAGCATATTCTGGGATTCTGCATACAATGATTAAGATTGTGCATTTGTTTTATAATGATTGGAAAGTGTAAAAGATTGGTGCTCATCCATTTTATTTGTTGCTAGTAAAGAAATGAATGCTAAAACCATGAATAAAATGTAAAATATTCACTGTTATACATTAATTCATTATTATTTCTTTTTCATATCCACCTAATGCAGTCATATAATCAGAGTAGGTTAAATAGAGATTAAAAGGGACAGGAAAGAGCAGGAAATTCGCTTAGGCAGTTGTTAGATAGCAGTTAGGCTGCAATAGTAGCTAGTATAGTAGATAGTAGTTAGGTAGTAGTTTTTTTATTGCCTAAAATGGGGATCTGTTTTCCAATCTCTCAAATTTGGCAAGTCTGATTCTTGGGAGGTAGTAAAAGGTCCCAAAATGTCATGCTAATTGGATTGAAGTTTCAAGCAATTGTAAACAAAACTAATGGGAGTTATATAAATGAATGGAATCTTGCAAACAAATGTGATTTGTTGTGATGAATGTGTATCTAAGCTAATTAGGTTTTTAACAACAAAAATGAAAGGAGTAACTTTTTTTTTTTTAAAGAATGTAAGATCTTGCAAATAAAC
The DNA here is from genome assembly GCF_027244095.1 of Hemicordylus capensis. NCBI lineage: Eukaryota > Metazoa > Chordata > Lepidosauria > Squamata > Cordylidae > Hemicordylus > Hemicordylus capensis. The sequence continues at coordinate 269,101,896 of NC_069660.1, forward strand.
AGCTGGCTATTAAGATGGTGTTGACGAGAAAGGATTGGATTCTTGAACCATTGCATCCACATGAAGGTCTTGGAAATGGCTAACATGGAAAAAAAACCCGTTGATGTTGCAAGGCGCACACTAGATAGTGCCCTTTCCTAGGAGATTTTGTAGTTCTTGGAGCAATGCTTTTGTGGCAGATGTTTTTCAAATTCCCAAGAAGGGTGGTGGAATCTGAAATTCTGAGAAAAGAGTATAACCTGGATCCTCCATAGTGATATGTGTCAGGATCTTTTAGCAAAGGTGGGTTTGGTTTTTGGAATAGACTTTGAGGACTGGAAAGTGGAGGTCTTACAGAAGGACTGATAGCGATTTCTGCATTGGTAAGGCTGGTGGTATTGTTGATATTGGCCTTTATTTTGGTTTTGTGAGGTCCAAGAGTGTTGCTTGAGCTGTTCTGCATTGTTATAGGGCTAGAAGCCAATTGATCTAGTCATGGAATTCATTTGTGCACCCTTTCCAGAGTTCCAGAGCCAAATGTAACTGTTGCTTTGCAATTCAAAAAATCTCTGAGAGAAATATTTTGACCACTTCTCTTTGGTCTGAATGTAACTGATTGATGAAGAGTTCTAGCTTTTCTAGGAGGCAGTGTATGTAGCATGTCATGCAGCCCTAATAGTTGGCCACTCTTACTTGAAGACTCACAGTGGCATAGATTTCTCTGTTGAGTCCAGCTTGTGCCCATCCTGGTCTGCTGGTGAAGAGAGTGAGGAGAGGAGAGCTGGTCTTATGGTAGCAAGCATGACTTGTCCCCATAACTAAGCAGGGTCTGCCCTGGTTGCATATGAATGGGAGACTTGATGTGTGAGCACTGCAAGATATTCCCCTCAGGGGATGAAGCCGCTCTGGCAAGAGCAGAAGGTTTCAAGTTCCCTCCCTGGCTTCTCCAAGATAGGGCTGAGAGAGATTTCTGCCTGCAACCTTGGAGAAGCCGCTGCCAGTCTGTGAAAACAATACTGACCTAGATAGACCAATGGTCTGACTCAGTATATGGCAGTTTCCTATGTTCCTAGAGTGGCTTCTGACTTCTGTTGAGCAATTCCTACTACAATCGAATTGGGCTTTGTATATCTGAATAAGTCAAATAATAAGCCAAATTAATTTGGCTGAATTTTATAAATTTGTTTTAACTTCTTAGACTGATGGATGGAAGCTGCTTTCTGCCATGCCCCTTTTACCCCTTCCATCGCTGTGGGTAGGAGAGGGAATGAGACTGTCCTGTTGTGTCTGCCTAGACCAATCCAAATATACAGGGTCTTTGATCTCTTGTGTTGCTTGCTGTGTCTCTAACCCAAGTTTTTCCAAAACTACCCAATCTACCAACGGCCTGTGGCGGTTCTGAGGTGTTTTGTATGGACCACCACACCTCCTCATTTTCTTCCTCTGAATCTGAGGAGCTTCCTCTGGAGTCTCTCTCTTCCTGGTGCATATATGGATCTTCAGAAGATCCAGTTTGCTGAGACCTGCTCCCCTTTCTAGAAATTTAAAGGGGTGGGGGATGAACTTTGCTTTGGTTTCATGTGCTTTCCCCCCTGTTTGGCATTGTTATGTTTCTTGGTTTTGCCCAGATGTTTGGGATCCAGTTGAGTTGGGGTTGGAGTCAGTGAGACGGCTGGTTGAGCAACTGTACTCAGCAAGTACTCATTAATAGCTCTATATCATCCTGAAGGAAGATAGGAACATAGGAAGCTGCCATATACTGAGTCAGACCATAGGTCCATCTAGCTCAGTATTGTCTACCCAGACTGGTAGTGGCTTCTCCAAGGCTGCAGGCAGGAATTTCTCTCAACCCTATCTTGGAGATGCCAGGGAGGGAACTTGGAACCTAGATGCTCTTCCTGGAGTGACTCCATCCCCTACTATCTTACAGTGCTCACACTTCTAGTCTCCCTTTCATATGCAACCAAGGTGGACCCTGTTTAGCTAAGGGAACAATTCATGCTTGCTACCACAAGACCAGCTCTTCTCCAAGGGATACCTCCAAGAGATATCAAGGGGAGTGTCACAGGCTTTTGTTGTGTGCCCTGTACTGTTCCACATTTTCATAAATGCCTTGGAGGAGGGAGTAGAGGGAATGCTTATCAAATTTGCAGATGACACAAAGCTGCAGTTGGGGCGGGAAAATAGCTATCATTTTAGAGGACAGAATCAAGATTCAATCTGATCTGAACAGGTTCAAATATTGAACTAAAACCAACAAGATGAAATTCAACAGAGACAACTGTAAAGTCCTACATTTAGTCCAGAACAATCAAATGCACAAGTACAAGATGGGGAGACCTTTCTTAGCAGCAGCACATGTGAAAGAGACTGCAGGCAAGTTTTACTGCACCTGCAATGCCTGCCTAGCCTGTTTGGCTTCATGCTTTAAAAGCATGCCGTCCCTGCTAAAGGATTATCAGCATTCATGCTGATGGACTATCAGCTGGAAAGTGGACCATAAGTGGGAACTGAGTTACTCCTTGGATAGGGAAAGCCCTATCCACTGCAGATTTCCTAAGTTTACATAGCCACCAAACAGCATTGATAGAGACAATCATATTCTGACATAAACTCCAGACTAACTAGATGGGGTAACAGGAAAAATGACAGAGCATCTTTAGTCAATTCACAGAAGCACCGCAGCACATCAGTGAGTAAATTATATTCAGTTCACAATGTTGTATAACATCGAAATTGCGATCTTGTGTATCTCCTCAGAAGCAAGATACATCAGGTTCACACTCATCTGGAAATCATGCACCTCACTGCAGGGGATGAGCAAAGGAAGTGTAAACAGAGGAAATGCAAGCGACTAGTACATCCTATGTTAGCACCTCTGTGTGATACCTGAAGCTGATCTTATGTGTCTCATTTTCAAAGCTGCATTAAATGATAGGACTGGAAGATCAGTACCATTTTCAAATACATATTTTTCTTTGTTCCAAAAAGTTTTTCAGGAACGAAAGGGAATTCAAAATTATTTCAATACCCACAGAAAATTAAAAAGTATTAAATATATGAACCAGTGTATATATTATCTGGACTTCCTTAGTAAGGAAAAAATGGAAATAGTGGCTGACTTCCAGAACAACAAATCGTATATGGAATGAGCAAAATTGTGCTAGTGCAAGAGGCTGGCTTATTTGTGGAGGATGGAGGTTTGCAGAATTGCGCCACAGCACTATAGTGCTCTTGTGCAAAAACTCCCATTAAAACAAATTGGATGTGACAAGGTTCCACAACATTAGTCACAAGCTTCGTGTGCAATGTCCTTCCGCATGCGGTTTGTTGCTCTGGATGCTGGCTGTGGGTGCTCACTCTCATGGACAATGATTTTAGCAACTGTTAAATTTTTCTTGGATAAGATTCTTATTTGCCATTGTTTCTTCTAAAAATAAAACTTAAGTATTCATAATTAATTCCTCTTGAGCTCAATGGAATTTACTTCGATGTAAACACAGATAGACTCATGCTGCAGAAGTAACTTTATAAAATATTTCAGTTACAGACAATCTAAGAGGAACTGTTCTCAACATCTCCTTCTCCATGATGGAAACAGAGCTCAATGATTTCCAACCAAGCCAAACCTTTTAAGCAGCCTGCTGTCCAAAGAAAAGGCAGTGCCAAAGGGTGCCATTTTTGAGGGGGAGGGGTTTGGTGCCATTTGGGGGGAAGGGGTTAAATCCACCCAGTCTGCCCCTCAAAATTAAGGGGGGGAAATCTGTCCCATGCTATTGGCTTGTGTTGTTTCCTTGTTGTGCAAGAGGATAGAAAGAAATGAAGGGTTTGGTAAGCGGAACTTGGTACTTTTTAATTATATGGTTATGCTATTGTAGTTATTATTTAATTCATCATTCTTGGATGAAATTTTTGTTTCGTATGATTTATTTATGTTTACTAATTGTTAATTTTTCTTCACTGGCATTATCTTTCAATGGATTATTAATGAATTCCTTTGATATTATTTGGTTTAAATAGTTTTAGCTATAATTTTCATTATGGTTTATTGTGTTTGGATTAATTTTTTAAAGATTATGATATAGTTATTTATTATTGTTACTCCCATTGTATATACACTATCGTCAATATAGCCTTCAATTTTTATGCTATACAAATTAAATACAAAAATGAAACATGAAATGAAATGGATACCTCAGTTAAGAAAATATTGCTTTTTGTAGTGCCTTGATCATGCATATAGAAATACATTTATACATGAATTGCTGTCTATTTTATAAAAATGCAAAAAGGATCTAATATCTAAAACAAACTCTTATTATCTTTTCACACTTGCATATTTGCTGAAAGTTCACAAGAGCCAACAAAAACTGTTATCGCACTGACGCTAACATATTATAAGAAACAGCTCTTTCATCTTATTATGGCCATTACAAACTCCTATGGAGAACGGGTGGGGTCTCATAGACCGTAACAAACCCGAAACAGGTTTCTGAAAATTGCTATGTGAGCTACCCAGTGGCATCAACTTAGAAGTACCTTAAACATTATTAAGAGTTTGCCACATTTTTACAAGCACAAAAACACACTGTTCTTGTGTTATAAAGCCCCAAACAATGTAAACAGTAAATGCCTCCCATTAAGTTCATGAAATGTAAATTCTTACAGCAAAATTATAAGTTTTGCAGCTTCAAAAATTAAACTTATATTTTTTAAAAAATTAAACAAGCTATGTTGAAATAGTAAGAAAATGAAAGATTCTTGGTCTGGGACAGTCTGTTTTGGTGAATTTTATTCACTGCTACTAGAAAGGATACCTTGATCCTATATTTGTTACAGAATTCCGCTGGCTATCAGCAATATAACTAATAACGAACCTCAACCAGTAGTGGAGCCAAGCCCCACTTGCCCCACCCCCAACATCTGACATAATATGTGGGGGGTGCGGTTTGACTCCCAAACGGGCTGCGTGGCCCCATTCGGGAGTTAGATCCAGGCCAGCGCATTCTGGCTATGCTGCGAATGCAGCGCTGGCCATTTAACTCCTGAACGGGGATGCACAGCTCTGTTCAGGAGCTAAACCAGCCCCCCCCATGTCTGACGTCAGACATGGGGTGTAGGTTGGGGCCCCTGAGGAGTGGTGGCTTGGGCTCTTTGAACCTGGTCGTCCAATGGTGGCTACACCCCTGACCTCAACAGCGTAAAATAATATACACTTAGGGTTCAGAATTAGCTTTCTAGAATCAAATTACAACACCTATTCAAAAGCAGCATATTATTTATAAAACATTTTCAGACGTAAGTTGAATCACCAACTTGCCAGTACTACAAATACAGTAAAACTTACATATTTCCCAGAATTAAATCAAAACTTAGATTTTGTAGCTACAAAGTGACTGTCTCATACTACTGAGTCATAACAAGTCAGCTGGATTAAGAAAATTTAAAAAGTAGCTAGCCATTTGAGTGCCACAAAAATTTAGGTATCTTCACTGTGTCAGTCATGTGATAAGAACCAAAGTGCTTCCTGATCAAACGCAGCCCTATGAGCAACCCTTCAACCTTCATTCATGTGAACATTTCTTCGGACATCACTATGAAGCTACATGAGAAGAGAATATCAGATCTTATCCCACATCTCATTCTTCATTACAGTATTAACATCTATTGATTTCTTGTCTGAATGTATCTTCTTGTCTGAAGATCAGATTTCAAATAGCACTTTTTGACACAATTACTAACTTACATATATGAATTACAAAGTGCTAGTTATTACCTATAAAGCCCTTAATGGCTTAGGTCCAGGGTATTTAAGAGAGTGCCTTCTCTGTCGTGAACCCTGTAGCCTATTAAGATCATTTGGAGAGATCCGATTACAGTTGCCACAAACTTGTTTGGTGGCAACTCGGGACCAGGCCTTTTCTGCGGCTGCCCCAAGGCTTTGGAATGAGCTCCCTGCTGAAATAAGAGCATCTCCTTCTCTGTTTGCTTTTCGGAAGACCCTGAAGACGTACCTGTTTTCCCAGGCCTTCAACTGAGACTCAATTTTTAAAATTTCAATGTGTTATTAATGTGTTTTTATCTATTATGATTTTATCTTTCTATGAATTTTAAATGTGTTATATTTTATGTTTTTAATTCTGTGCACTGCCTAGAGATTTTTATACTAGGCGGTATATATATTCAATAAATAAATAAATACATACACAGATACATACATATCTACCCTGTAATGATTAATCCTATTTTTAATAGAGATGAACTGAAATGCGTATGTACATGCATCTATGTTTTGTAAACACTTTTATCCAGTATGAAAAGCACTTTTACAGCAACTAGAGCAGGGAGCTCCAAAACGTGCAAAAGTGCTTGTGCATTCAGTGAGAGGGCCATCAGATACAGTAAGCTTTGCTCTCAATCTGATTTCAATCCTTTTGGTGTCTGATAGTCTCAGCCAAATCTGACTTGTTATGTGATGACCACTGTTCCCAAAGTTAAGTAAAAAAAACACAGTAGAAAAACACCCTGCCACAGCAGTAGCCCAAGAAGAGCAGCCAATTTGTAATCAGGCTGAAAACTGGCTGCTACAAATGTGAACAACTAATTGTTGTAAACCACCCAGAGACTTGCATTTTGGGCAGTATAGAAATATCCTATCCTATATATAATAAAACCCTAAGGTACCTGCGTCCATGCCTCTTGCAGGTGCTCTGCGCATGCGTGGCGCATGCGGACGCAGCAACGGAAACTACGCACACAACTGCGTGCGCGCGTAGTTACCATCTCTGCGTCACAGGTCCGCGAAGCAACCCGTTACACCTGAGGCAAACCTGCGTCCATGCCTCTTGCAGGTGTTCTGCGCATGCGTGGCGCATGCGGACGCACCAACGGAAACTACGCACACAACTGTGTGAGCACGTAGTTACCATCTCTGCGTCACAGGTCCGCATAGCAACCCGTTAAACCTGAGGCAACAAGCACAAGGAGGTTCACGTCCCTTGCCCTTGAAGAAAGACTGTTCTCTACACAACCCTTCTAGCGCCCGTTAATGTAACAGGCTTAATGTCTAGTGTTAAATAAATAAATAAAAAGTCAGGATGCTTTTGGAAAACATGTTGGACTCCCAAATGCACTACAGGCAAACCTCATTATCCGTGTATCCAGCATCCACAGTCGGACAACTGTCACCTGACCTCGGCATATGTAGACGGAAAAAGGGTTAAATTTGTGTATCCGCGGGTGGGGTTTTTTGAGTGTGGGAGCCATTGTGTAGCTTGTTTCATTTTAAAAAGCCCCTTTCCCCATGATAAATAGTGGAACAATGGCAAAATACAAACTTCTGGGGGGCATCGCTGGGCTGCTGGAGGTCCACGGAGCATGGTAGGGGATTTCACTTTGCATTTTTTGTCCATTTCCCACCATTTTCAGCTATTTGAGTTTTTCAGGCCTCCGTGAACCTAACCCCCGTGATCCCATAGATTCTAATGACTCAGTATTCACAGTTTCGCTATCCACTGTAACTGTGGAGAATGGAACCCCTGTGAATACAGAGGTCCACCTGTATTTTTTCCTCAGAAAATATCTGCAGATGAATATTTAACAGAGCATTAATTTTAATTAGAAAAACTTTAATCAGCTGAATGATCTTGTTCTTTCTGCTGTAAGCTTGGAGACAATGTGAATCTCAATGCAAACACTTATCAATATCTTGATCAATGAAGCGTGAGAGCTATATGAGAAGCACCGGTGCTGTTGGTGCTGAGTTCCAGACTAACTCAGCACAACGCTCATTTGCGGGCACAGTTTAGGGTGACACAGAATGCTTATGAGGAAAGGGGAGGTCTTTGAAATTTGCTTCCACCCGTGCATGAGCACTGTCGTGTATTAGTCAAACCCATCAGCTGCACTGGCATGTCTCATAAAGCACTCACACTTTGTTAGTTAGAATGTCAGCCATGCCATATCAGCACATGTCACTTTGTCCATGCCACACAGTTTGCTATCAGTTCAAAAGCTGTTTTATTTGCTTACAGCCTAAGGACTAGATCAATACAATCTAAACGTTATTCAGCATCAATGAAGTCTGCTCCACTGAATACAGTAAGACTCCTTCCTCTGCTTCAAAACATCTGTTCTAAGGTTTCGAAGGGGGTCAACGTCCACAGTTCCCACTGACCCAATCTAAAATTAGTGATCATGTTTCTGGTCAGTTTTGAATTGTTTTTTCTGTTCTTATGGGCAACTGGATTCCATAAGCACGAACACAGGGTAATATACACTGTATTAGGCATAATGTATGATATCAAGTAAACATGTAAATCGCTTAGGGAAAAAACCCACATCTGATAAAATCTAATGTTTTACAACTTCCAAAGAATAGTGCAAACATTAACTAAATCATTCTGACAAGTCAACTCGTAGAGAATGTCATCTCAAATTTACAAGAAAACACACCTAAGGGATGGAATCATGTCAGTTTATATTTATAATCTTGATACAACTCCTCACATTGCTCTGTTTCCTATCACAGCAGAGAACTGTTTTTAAGAAATTGAATTTTAAAGTAAAAAATGAATTGAGTATGCAGCCCTATAATAAAGCAGCTGTTAAAAATGTTGATGTTGATCATAAGATCATTAGAACATTTGCTTATAAAGCTATGACTTGAATGGAAAATGTTCATCAATATTCAACAGAACCAAAATTTTACCCCATGGAATTTTAAAGTGCACTTAGAATTTACCTAATTCTGTACATAAAACATAGTATCATCATCTTCAAAAGAGGAGATTTTGACTGACTAATGAAGCTCATGTGACGAGTGCTTCATTCCACATAAAGCAGTGACTGTTCATGTGACGAGTGGGGTTCACTAATATCCTCATGTCTCTGAAGTTCTCTGTGCTTCAAAAATATGTCCCTGAAAGTTGTGCAACATCAGAGACATCATTTCAGTGACATCTTTTCAGAGAGCGCTTCAGAAGGAAGGAGAGATTGAAAATTGCCTCCCTTGAACAAGCACCCATGCTGCTTTAGTCTTGAACATAGCATGCTGCACATGCACTTCCTTTCCTGCACACATGCTTCATTAGTCTAGATTTCAGCCTTTGTCATCAGTTGTTAACCTGCATTTTTAATTATCTACTTTAAATGACAAAATAAACAAAATCATATGTAAAACAAAAGGTCTTATTGTTTATTCATTTATACAGACCTTGCATCTGGTAACTGTATGGAGCCTGTCCTGGCTGGGGAGCACTAAAGCTTGCACCATAGCTCAGAAAGCCTGTCTGTCCAGGTGTCTGTGTTTGTGACAATCCACCTTCTGTCTTGATGCCTGCCCACAATGCACCTAAATCAGTTAGTGATAGCAAAGCTATTTGTTCATATTTAAACACTGAGAGGACATCAAATAAATCACACAAGTGTTACGCACTTTTAGTATGCAAAGTCATAATAGTTTACAATAAATTAAACTGCAGATCTTAATTTAAAATTATATGATTCTTCTAATTGAAATAGTAGTACCTCAGCAAACTGTGGATTTAACTATTTAAAACCTTCAATAATTATTTTATGTAAGACATGTTGCCAAATGATGCTTAGAAATAGTAGGCAATATGCATATGGTTCCAGCTCAAAATTATGAATTAGAAATTTAAAAAATAAGAAATAAATTAAATGTGGCACCCACAATTACCTGGTGCCTGAATTAAAAAATAGAAATAAATTAAGAAAAGTAAAGGCATATTTGCAATTTATGTTATTTTATTTTTTGTCTTCTCAAATAAGACATTGATGGGTTCAGACATAATGCTAAACCATGATCAAAGCACAGTTTAACATTTCAAGCACAAGCTTTGAGTTCAAATACTCCTTTTTCATTTCTCCCAAGGTGGGGAGGAAATTCGCTCTTTCAATTTCTAGATTTTTTTTTTTAATGTGATTTGTCATTGCATCCAAACCTAGCAGATCTCAGTTTGTTCTAACCACAGTTTGTGAACAAACTAGAACATCAAACTTTCTCACTTACACAAGGTGCCTCCAATGATTTACCCCTCTCCCTGCAACACCCAGTGCTTTACCCCAATCCACTCTTGGGAAAGGGTATTTGGGGGCAACAGGGACAAGGAGGTTTCCTTGTAGGAATTTCCTTCCATGCACAGTAGCCTCCAATGCCATGAATGGTATTATAAGGATTTGGGTGGTGGTAGTGATGGGAATTAAGCTGATATATAAACAATTATAATATTAATGTATTATAATTTTATAAATAAAACAGTGCAATTCTAACCGCAAGTCTTTCAGGGAAGTAGTAACTGAAAGCTGTGCTACAAAGAAAAATCTACATTTTTAACTATTTGTTGCAGCTTCGTAAAAATATCAGAGCCAAGAAGGTCTTAGTAACCAGTTGTAGGGATGTGCAAAGATGTTCGATGTCGAACTTGTTCGACATCAAACCAGTTCTGTTTGACTGTTTGGGATTGAACCGAACCATCACCTGTTCGGTCTGACCCCGGACCAAACACCCACCAACTGTTCAGGGGTGTTCGTGGACATTTTTTTTTAAAAAAAATTTTTTTTAAACTTATCCCCTTCCAGGGGAGTTGTTGGAGGCAGCAGGGGGGATCCGTGGAAGTTTCCCCTCCCCCCGCCAGACTCCACTGATGCCCATATCGGCTGTCCAGCCAGCTCTTCCACCCAGGCCATGCAGAGGCCAATTGTGCAGGCGCGTCGACCTCCAAAATGGCCGCCACACAGGAGGGGGAGGCTGAAGAGCCATCCAGCTGGCCGGTATGGGCATCAAGGGAGGCCGGTGGTGGGAGAGGGAACCTCCACAGACCCCCACCCCTGCCTCATCCAACAACTCCACCACAGGGTGTAAGTTAATTTTTTTAAAAAAATGTTCGCAAACACCCCCCTCCCCCAAACAAACCAGGGGGATGGGTTTTGAGGTGGTGCCGGACTGAACTTGCCTGGTCTGGTTTGGGTCCAGTCCGGACTCAAACTGGACCAGCCGGTTCCACGCACACCCCTAACCAGCTATCAGAAGCAATCATGTCCCCCAACCTCCATGGTTTCGTTATTAACATGAGCACATGCAGAACGAGGGATGGAAAAAGGCAGGCTATAAAAAATGATTAATATTTATAGAAGTGTGTTTAACTGAAATTTCCATTCTGGCTTCTGATTGCAACTAGTTTTGTGATATATCACAGGCGCACGTATTGTTATTTACTAAGCATGAATACTTAACATTTGAATTTAAATTGTTTTTATTTTAAATTTTCAGTAGAGAAATAATAATATACTTTATTTGTTAGCCGGCCCATAACACACTGTTCTCTGGGTATCACATAACACAACATTAAAACATCCAATTAACACACATAAAACGCATCAATTCACAGCACACCAAAAAAAGAATACAATACAAAACAATTTTAAAATTTGTTTTAAAATCAAAATTTAAAAAGCCTGAGTGAACAGAAAGGGGTACCTAGCATCTAAAAGAACAAAGTGATGGTACCAGGCGAACCTCACTGGGAAGGCTGTTCCATAAACAGGGTGCAACCACCAAAAAGGCCCTCTCCCAAGTAGCCATTCATCTCTTTTGGCAGGGGCACTTGGAACAGGGCCTCCAAAGAAGATCTTAAGGTCTGAGTCCTTAAGGTCTGCCCCTTATATGGGGTAAGGTACTCTCTCAGGTAACCCGGCCCCATGTCATTTAGGGCTTTAAAGGTTAAAACCAGCACTTTGTGTACCAAAAAGTACCAAAGGAAACGTACAAAACAGATTGGCTTACATGTTTGGGGGGGGGGTATGCATTATACTTATGCAAAGCACAAAACTAGATCAGAAAATCAAAAAGTCTCTAATTGCCAACTAAAATCTAGACCCATGTTTTGTGTGTGGAAGAACATTTCATATGCCTAACTGGGAAAAGGACATTTTTATCACTCCCCCTTGCCTCTACAGTTACCTGAATGTCCTGAAAATACATCTCTGAGGGTTGGAAGAGTCTGAGGGACACATTTTTGGGAGCGACAGGTAGCTGTAGAGGGAAGGGGGTTCACAGAAAATTATTCTGCAATGTTGTGATGGCAAAATATTCTTCCATTTTATGTTAGTCTGGATGTCAGCCAGAGGTGTAACAGCTTTAGTGGCAGCCTGATTTCCACCAGGATAGCCATGTCACTAGTTCTCCTTTTCTCCTGTCACTCTGGACCCATAGCTGTTGCCTCTGTAGCGGCTCATTTCTCTCGTCGCCACCACTCCTCCTCCTCCCTTTCCTCCACTGTGGTTGGTTGTTCCTAAAGCTCCAGGAACAGGGGCACCTAAGCCTTCCTGGCCATGCACTGTAAAAAATTAATGGCCTGGCACAGCACCTAAAGCTCCAGGGGCCACAGTGGCAGGGGCTCCTAAACTTTTCCCAGCCACCGCACACTATAAAAATGTCACAGCCAGGTGACAGGCACTGGGCTGTGATTTCTTTCTTTAGGAGCTGCCACATTGGTGACAAACAAGTGGATGAGAAAGACTGAAGGGCCATGGGTGGGTGGAGGAGAGAGGCAGAACAAGTGGTGACCTCTGGTGGCGAATGACTCATATTTCTTGAACACGTTTGCTTAGTTATAGCTCTGCCCCTTATGTCAGTCATTTTGACCAAATCTCCTATGCAATTAGTAATACATTTCAATAAATCAAAGAAGAAAATCAGGTTTAAACAATTCTCAATTTCAGCATTAGGAATATAAACTTCACATGACTGGATCTTAATTTTTGCTTTTCATTCAAAAATAATATAAGAAACCAAAAATTATAATTCGGATAGAATTGTTAAGAGGAACAACAGAACAGGTTACAAGATTATTTTTGGCAGATTTAAGAGAAAGGAAGAGGCTTGTGACTTAATTTTCTTCCTTTGAATCCTCAGGGCACATCTGAAATAGAGTGCTCTTCCTTAGGGTCTCATCCAGACCAAGGGTCTGACTGTTTATGGCAGCTTCCTATGTTCCTATGACGAATCTTCCATGGCTGTGCCAAGGCTTTTTACTTCATGAAAGGGGAAGCACAATATTTGGCAATCTCCCTTTCCTTCTAGAGCTGTCTGTGCCCCCCAAACTACTTTCTGAGAATTGGGGGGCTAGCAGGGAGATCATTTCAGTAGGCCAAAATAATCGAATGACTTCTAGCTAATTAATTACATTATTAAATCTTAGAATATGAGAAACAATAGGACTATATGAAACATGAGAAATAATAGGACTATATGAAAAAATGTTCTAAAGAAAAAACTTCCTCTGTTTTTAGTTGATACAAAATAGACACACACTCAATGGGGCATTCATCTTCTCACATCATACAGATGGTTTGTTGCCATCTATAGTTTTTATAAGACCTTATCTTTAAAATGAAAAAATCTTGCATCCTGGTTAATTGATAGAATTTTTTTAGTTGCTCAAAATGTCTATAATTGATTATTTTGTCCTTCCTCATCACCACCATCCAACAGATTTATCTTCTATTTCAGCATATTCTCTCTTATCAGGGTTGGCAACCATCAACTAACTGGTCAAAATGCGATACCTGTCATGGGATCAGCATTCCAATATTTCTTAGACATGTAATTCAGTATTGGACCATTTAAGTTTCTTCAGACATGATCCACATCAGTGACATTTAACACATACTACAGGACTCTCCCAACCCATGAGGACTGAAAAAATAGCTATGGGCATGCCAATCCCTGTGGTGACTGTAACATCTATATATATTTTCAGACATGAAAATATAATCACTCCACTTCTCCTCCTTTCTCTGGCTGATTTAGGGAGGGAGGAACAAATAAGGGCAATTTTGATGTGAACTAGCTACCTATCAGCATTCAGGTCTGTTTCACAGTAATGGTATTAATCCCTTCATGCCTGAATCTTGCATTTTTCAGATATCAGTATCTTGCCTTTACCCCTGTATGTTGAGATTGGCTAGAAGTCTCCTTGGTGAGATCAGCAGAGGAGTAGAGCAAAGCTTTCAGGGCAGGTTGTGGTTATGCAACATGATTCCAAATGACGCCCTTTCCTGTTAACTTTCCCCCCATAAGTATAAAGCATTTTCTTTGGGACCAGCCAAATATGTCCAATTCAGGACATATTATGATGAGTTATTGACCAGTTGTTGACTACTACTGCTTGTTTTTATTAATGTTTGTTTTAAATAAATCTATGGGATTGTTTTTATGGGAAATATTAAAATATTTCCCATTGGAATGGTACTTCATGGTGCTTATTACATAAAATGTAAAGAAGAGGCACTACTAAACACTCAGAAACACATTTCCAAAATCCTGGAACAGAGCTTTGCTATTTTTTCAGTCCTCAGCTGTCTTCTTAAATGGTTGTGCCATATTATGAATTTTCCTAAGAGGCGGCTCGTTGCTTAGGCGCTGATACTAAAATTAAATCCTGTGTCACTGTTAATATTTCAATCATCAGCAGTTCACAGTTTAATCACAGTCTGTTCAACATCTTCGTAGCAATTTTACTCACCATATGACGGGATTCCATAGGGCTGACCAGGTTGTGGGTATGTTGAATAAGCTGTGGCTTGTTGCATCCCTGTGGTAAACTGCGTCTGCCCATATGCAGCCATAGTTTGTGAAGAAGGAGTAGGAAGAATATGTGGGTATGGTCTGCTATTCGTTGCAAAATGACAGAAAATAGAAATGTCTTTGCATTAGATAGAAACATGCAAATTTTCAGTTAAACTGCATGACAGAATCTAAATCCTTGGCCACTGAGCAACACGAATTAATTATTAATTAAAAAGCAACAACCCTGAAAGTGTATCATTTGACACAGAAAGTGGTTTAATTAATTAATTAATTAAACAAACAAACAAACAAACAAACAAACCAATTTCTATGTCTAAAGATACACTTTCAGGGTTGTTTTTTAAAAATTCAGCCTCTCTCAATGGCAAATTGATTTTAATTATGATTTAACAGATGGATTCAATTATAATTATAAATTAGGTTTTACTGTACTTTTTATTTTTTTTAAAGAAACAGACATCTTACTTGGAAGGGTATATCTGTGGCGGGGAAAACTGGTGAGTTTGTCTTGGGCTGAAGCCACTGCTTCCAATTGCTGCATGGAGGAGAAAAGAAAGCACGTGGAAGAGTAAACACACACACCTAACCCAAATATTATTTTTGCTAAGGGAACTTTAGAAATTTAACAAAGTCTAATTAAATTAAGAGTGCCAAGAAATACTTTACTAGATCCAGGCTAGTGCAACAATTCTCAATATATTTATTACAATTTAGACATTTTCAGTTGCTCCTGAGGGATCATCCATCAAGTATGTCACACTTTTAGGCTTTTTTAAAACACTCATTCAGTCATACTTTGCTCTGTTTAACCAATGCCTGACTCTTCTTTTGTTACACTTCTGTCCCTCACCAAATACATGACACACTTTATGGATAATTCTTAAATGTAAGAAATCAATATATGATAATACATTTCAATCAGAATCTAATTATCTTCTAACCAACTATACTCCTTCCATTTTTTCCAATGACCATAAATGCAATCCAAAGCACCTATGTATAAATGTAGTGGTGGAAAGTAGAAGCCATGGATGTGAGCGCTTTCTTTCTTTAGTATTTCATGACTTATTCCTAAACAATAAGATTGTTTAGCTTTGTGATTCAGGAAAATATTCACTGAATTAAGGAACTAAAATTGGTGTCTCCTAGGACATGTTTGCTGAATATTTTCAGACAGATCTTTGCCAAAAAGAATGGTGTATCAATACTCAGACTGTAAATGTTAAGACAGATATATTATTTTCAGAGCAGTGCAGCTGATCTGGAAACAATCTCATGGCTATCAGCCCAAATGCATCTTTTCTCTGGAGGATCAAGCTCCCCCTTGACCCCCACAAAGGATTTACAAGTTTGCAGCATATGCATGCTGAGGAAAGGACTGATTGGCTGGAATTCACAACGTCATCAAGCAAGCTCACCCTGCAACACCTGGGGCAGTTTTGCACCTCTTAATAAGGTGATAAATGAGCAGATAAATGAATAGAATTACATTTAATTTTTCTTAAGAATTCATTCACTGGTATGTATGTTTGTCATTTAGATTAAGAAGCTAGGAAGGAGCATGGTTTTCAGAACAGCTGAAGAAACTATAGTAAGTTCATTTCGTTGTTGTTGTTATATATCCATACCTGCCAACATGTCCCTATTTTCTCAGCTGAATGAGAAAATAGGGACATGTTGGCAGGTATGTATGTCTTCACACAAAGTTAATTATATGATGATGCAAAACTGCCTTTGGATATTCCAATGAAATATTTTTTAAAAAAATATATACATGGCAAATGCCAGCATTAATAGACCTATATTTCAACTAAGAAGTTTGAGGAAAACAAAATCTACACAAATTGCATGGGAAATGGGGCGGGGGGCATCCTTAATTTCAAAATAGACTTTACAGCTAGCAGATAGCAACAGCTACCACTTAAAAGAACACATGAAGATCCACACTGCAGACTTTACTCAGAAAAAAAATGTTCATTTCTAAAACATACAACACAAAGATTTTTCTGATGGATACCATATTTATGCTGTTTTAAACCACCTAGCAGAAGTTTGGAGTGGTATACAGATTTGAAAAATAAGAACAAATAAATGAAATATTTATGCCCAGTTATTTAGTATGTGTTAATTTCTTACCTGATCCTGAAAAACTGTCTAAAGACCCGTCTGCTGTTGTAGTAGCAATTTCACTGCTGCTCATTGGCTCTGTTTTAACTAAAAAATACAAATATAATACATTCTATGTACTCTAATACTTATGTACAAACACCCACACATACATGCAACGCACACACACATGCTGACTACTTAGGTCATAAATATAATTCAAAATTTGCACAACAACACGTTTTAGTGAGAAAAAACTCCTTTTTGACATTTTATATATTAGTTAGAAAAGATACACCAAAACAGATACTGCTGTCTAGTCTAAAACGAGTAAAAGCCATTAGTCTCATTTACTTTTGTCCTCTGAGCTATGTATTCTGCAGCATCTTTAGTGTTACCGACTTTGCACACTCCTGTTCTCTCTGACTGTCCCAGATTGTAGTTTGGCTTATGTGATTTAACTGAGTGGAAAAGGGGGTAATCAATAGTCCTGCACTGGGACAGAAAATTGGACTTGATTAGACACTTGTCCAGAAAAAAACCCCTATGATTAAAAAAATTGAAACTCAAATACATCACAAACAAAATACTGCAGACATTGTTAATATTAGCACTAAAAATAGTTAAATGAATAAAGTACTGTATTACAGAAATTACAGAAAAAGCATGCTTCTTTCCTCCCATTATATATCCAGAGATCAGTTCTTCCAAGTTTTTGGAATTCAGGAGGTCTAATCCTCCAGCAATACCAAGGCCTTTAATTCTTCAAAAATACCAACAGGAAAACAAAAGCCACTTAGCTGGATATGCCCAGTAGCTATGCTATTGTCTTAGACAACATAGCGTACCCTGCTGTACTGTATTGCTGCATACATTTGGTTAAGCAATCATGTATGTGCAATGTATTGCAAGGTAAGAGTTGTGGGGGATCTGCTGGTTTCATTTCCAAAGCAATCACAAGGGTAAAGACTTTGATTTTAAATATGAAAGTGATTTTAACACACATTCTTCCCTGAATACAAATGCCTGGGAATGAAACAAATTTGTGTTGAAATAACCCAGATATTCTAGTAATCTAAAACTCTGCCAAAGCCTAGCAGAAATTAGGTCCACTCTTTAGAATATTGTCCTCCCCCCGCCTTCTAAAGCTACTGCTGTGCAATGATACTTCTCTGGGAAAAGAATATCTCCCTTCCCTTGCCCTACCCATTCGCTATGATCAGGAGAGGAATCATAACTCAATGGAAGAGCCCATGCCTTACATGCAGAAGGTCCTAGGCCATCCCTACATAAAGGATGTGCTTGAACGGGTTCAGCGCTTCCTTCAGGAAACACCAAACTGGCTCAGGCGCCCGCATACAAACCAGCTGGGCAGGGCAGGGACTGGTTCCTTTAAAAAACAGGTAAGCAGGCTCCACTGCTTTTCCAGGAGTGGCGCTTGCTTCCCAAAAGGCTGTGTGCAGCTGCAGCGCTGCTCCCAGATGCCTGCATGCTGACTCCATGCTTAGGCAGCTAGGAGTACGCGCTGCAGCCACACGCAGCCTTTTGGGAAGCGAGCACCGCGCCCAGAAAAGTGGTGAGGTGGCAGCGGATCAGGTAAGGACCTGCTTACCTGTTTTTTAAAGGAACTAACCCCCACCCCACCCATGGCTGCCCAAGTCGGTTTGGGCACATCCTTATGCTGCATATCTTGATAAGGCTTGCAGACCACAGCCAATGAGTGTAAACAATACTGAGCTAGACAGATCAAAGGTCTGATTCCATATAAGGCAGCTTCCTATATCACTGACACCATCATCATTCAATAGGGATGTGTAAACTGGCTCGCACTCAAGTCAACTGGGGTCAAGCCAAATGGAGGCAGCTCGGTCCAGCAGTGAGCCGAGCCAACCCCACCCCCTCGCAAGCCGGCTTGAGGGCCATACTTGTAAAGGGGAATCTAGCAATACTTGTAAATCTAGCATACTTATAAAGGGGAATCTACATGGGTCAGTCTGGAGCCCATTCTGAGACTTTTTATATGTGCAGAGAGGCCCAGAAAGGACTGCAGACTGGCCCATGAAGTCATTTGGGAGGCAGGAAGGGATCTGGAAGGAGCTCCCACTGCACTTGCTTCCTCCATCCACAGCCACTGCGGCCACCACCTCCCCATCCCACTGCGCAGTGTCAAGGTTTTTAAATGTAAAAGGGGGAACTTGCCGCTCGCCCCCTTCTCCAGCAGCCCTTTACTTATAAAGGGGAACCATTGCTAGATTCCCCTTTACATGTATGGCCCTTGAGCCATCTTTATGGCTGGACTTGGACTGGGCTCATTCCAGCCGAACCGAGCCACCTGGAGGTCCAGATTCAAACAGAACTGGGCTGGCCAGTTCTGTACACATCTCTATCTTTCAACCTTGTATGTGTTGGTGACTTCTTGTTACAGGCCTAACTTCTGAATGATCAGTAGACAGAATCTTATAAATGCATTTGCCATTCAAACAATTTCCATATTAAATCTCAATATTGATTACTAAAATACTACTTTGGCAGAACTGAACTAATTTTAAAATAGATTGCCAACTTCATTTATATAACTTGTCCATGCAATGCTTCTTTTTCTATATGATACATTCTAATTTCTCCCATTTTACACCTATATTCTTCATTTCCCATTTTACCCATATTTACTCAAAAGGAAGCAGACCCTGAATTTAAGAAGACCTCCCCATCCCATTTCTAACTTCAAAGAACCTAGTCTTCGATTCAGGTAATTACTGTATTCCACACCAAATTCATAGTTGCTAAAGCACCTGAAAAAAAGTAACATCTGCCCCTTCCATGGGAATGCAGTTTGTAGTACATTAAGAGAAGCAAGTTAGTATGAAGTAATTAGAAAAGTCGTTGACCTGTCCATGCCAACAGGATAGGAAGAATCCTTATTCATTAAATTCATGAAGCAGGCGGTGTGGAGGGGGGGAGTATGGATATAACAGCTGGGACCTGTCTATTTTATGACCGTGGCCATTCAGGGTGTCCCTAGGTGGCAAGGGGCTTAGAAGTGTAACCAGACAAGAAGATATTCTTCCACACTGGAATTCAAGTTCTGATTTAAAAAGCAAGACACAAATATTCATGCTATTAAGTTCCAGTGTTCTAATATTAAAGAGAAAAGTGTCCCATAATCCACAAGAGAAAATCAATTGCCTTAAATTAATAAAGATGCACATTAACATTTATAATATTGTTTAATAATATTTTCTTCTTTATGCAGAGTGTTGGTAAATACAGAATTAAAGTCAGATTGCATTTAGCTCTTCTCTAGTGAGATTTATTTATTTATTTATTTGAAACATTTAATATACCGCCCACTCCGAAGACCCTGGGCAGTGTACAAAAACATGCAAAGCAAGACAACATTAAAATTACATTCTAAATTAAAAACTAAAGTAACTAACAAAAAAGAAAAAACCAAACAGGTAAACTACAGGGCAAAAGCCTGGCGAAGTCTTCAACAGAGATTTAAAAATCAGTAAGGAAGGGGCTAAATTAATCTGAACGGGAAGGGAGTTCCAGAGAAGTGGGGCAGCAACCGAAAAGGCCCTTTCACGGGTCCTAGCGCTCCAAACCTCTAGGAAATCAGGGACTGACAAAAGGGCCATCTGAGGTGATCTGACCAGATGGGATGTAACTGGATAGGAGAGGCAGGTCTGTAGGTAGACAGCTGCCAAACCCCGCAAGGCTTTGAAGGTCAAAACCAGGACCTTACATTGAACTCGGAAGCGAATAGGCAACCAGTGCAGTGACTGCAGGAGAGGTGTTACCCTGTCATATTTTCTGGCACCCATGATTAGGCGAGCCACTGCATTCTCGACCCATTGTAGTGTCCCAATCAGCGTTTCAATAATCTAAGTGGGAGATAACAAGGGCATGGGTCACAGTCATTAATGCCTGCTGATCAAGGTAAGGGCGTAATTGGCGAATCAGATGAAGCTGGGCAAAAGCACTTCTGGCTGCAGCCTCCACCTGCTGTTCAAGCAGGAGGCATGAGTCCAAAAGGACCCACAAATCACGAACAAGCTCCTTTGGGGGCAGCGCCACCCCATCTAAAACAAAGTTCACATCTGGCTGTTGGCCGGTACGAGGGCTGAGTAAAAGTCTTAGTGGGATTCAGTCTGAGCTTATTTTGATTCATCCAGACCTTAACAGCTTCCAGGCATTGAGTAAACACAGAAACAGCATCCCCAGAATGGTCTGGGATGGCAACATACAGCTGAGTATCATCAGTGTATTGATGAAATCTCACCCCAAACTGGGAAATGACCTGACCCAGTGGCTTCATATAGATGTTAAAGAGGACAGGAGCAAGAACTGAACCCCGGGGAACTCCATAAAGGAGCTGCCATGGTCAGACCATCTGTCCTCAGTGCATACCGATTGGACACACCCGCTAAGGTAAGAACGGAACCACTGTAAGACAGTGCCCCCGATACCCAACCCACGCAGGCAGTCGAGAAGGATAGCATGATCAATAGTGTCAAAAGCCACTGAGAGATCTAAAAGGACCAAGAGAGGGACACTACCCTCGTCAAGGTCCCGAAGAAGGTCATCTACCAGAGCAACCAGTGATGTCTCTGTGCTATGCTGAGGCCTGAAACCCGACTGATAAGAATTAAGTTAATTAGTTCCGTCCAAGACCCTCTCAAGCTGGGCACATACAACCCTCTCTAACACCTTTGCTACAAAAGGGAGGTTGGAGATCGGTCTATAGATGTCAAGGACCTTAGGGTCCAGGGAGGGTTTCTTCAAGTGAGGGCGAATTATCGCCTCTTTAAGGGCTGCTGACACAAAACCCTCATGTAGCAAGGAGTTAACCAACTCCCGTAGCCAAGAATTAACATTCCCACCAGCTGTTCTAACCAGCCAGGAGGTACAAGGGTCCAGCCAACATGTTGCCGCACCCATAACCAAGAGAATCGTGTCCATATCCTCGACCAACTCAAAGGTGTCCCATGTAACATCACAAGGCAGAATCTCCTCTATCTGATCAAATCCTATAGAAGTAGAGCCCAACGCTAGCCGAAGGTGGGTGACTTTATCAGCAAAGAATCAAGCAAATTGATCACAGCGGCCAGGTTGAACATCTACCAGATTCACTCTCCTAAGAAGGTAGAGGGTAATCCGGAATAAGATCACCGGACGAGAGTCAGCTGATGCTATAAGAGAGGAGAAATAGTGAGATTTCGCCGCTCTTATTGTCCCCGAATATTCCCGAATATGAGCAAGTAATTGCATTTGGTCATCTTTGGCACCAGTTTTCCTCCAATGACGTTCCAAGCGTCTTTTGGTCCGCTTCATCTCCCTAAGCTCCGCAGAGAACCAAGGGAGCCAGGCTCCACGAACCTTAAGAGGATGCTTGGGAGCTATTTCATCTAATAATTTCGTGGCCTCGATGTTCCAAGATTCCACGAGCTGTGTTGAAGAAACGCCTACCATATTTAAGGAATGTCCCAAAGAGCCTCCTGGAATCTGACAGGATCCATAAGGCACCTGGGGCGGACCATCCATGTTGTAATGCTGTCCCGGTGGAGACAGGGGGTCGCTATAATCTGCATATTAACCATGGTATGGGAGAGATGACAATATCTCCCATGACCAGATCCACCTGCCATTGCCCCGAGAGATAAACCAAGTCCAAGGTATGTCCACCCACGAGTTGGGCCCAAAATGATCTGAGATAAGCCCATGGTAGCCATAGAGCTCATGAACTCCCGGACCATCGAACCCCAGAAGATTGAAATCCCCCAGAACCATAAGTCTAGGGGTTGTACTAATCACCAGCCCTGAAACCAAATCAAGGAGCTCAGAAAGGGCAACAGATGGACAACGAGGAGGTCGATAAACCAGGAGAAGCCCAAGTTTGTAACGTTGATCCAGACTTACAGAAAGACATTCGCACCCAGTCACCTGAGGGGTTGGGCCCCTGATCAAAATAAGATCTTCTTTTAAAATCACGGCAACACCGTCCCCCGACCATGACCTCAGGGATGATGAAACACAGAGAAGCCAGGCGGACACATCTCAGTGAGGGGAACACCCCCATCCGGATCTAACCAGATATTACTAACCGGATATTACTAACCGGATATTACAGAACACTGTAATTATCCGGTTTGGTATGAAAATTTGACCAGCTCATATAAGCACAATTTCCTCAAGAAGTCCCTGCCTGCCCCCCAACTCAGTATATTAAATTAGTTTCTCTGTATTTGCAGTCAGCATTCATCAGAATAGACATCCAAAGCCATCTGCTTTGTAGATTCATATGTAGACAATTTTAATGTTAACCCAATGAAACTTTTACTGATTGTTATGAACTACCTAACCAGATCTGCTGACCAAGTAGCCTTTAATTTTATAATCATCTCTTCTTTGATAAATCAATGCTCTTGATTGTTTTTGGCAAACAATGTGATTGTTGTTCCTTTTTCAGATCTAAAATCCTATCTTTTTCCTGAGTGTATGTGAATTACCACGTGGTTCTCTGCCTTGGCTTTTGCTGTGGAATGAGTGGAGGGCAAGTGAGGCCAAGCTACAATTCCAGGTGAAAATACAATAATGCACATGTGGACAGCACCATGAGCACATATGCAAGCATTACAAGAGTGAACTCTCTGAAAACAGTCAAGGGTGTTTTGTTTTGTTTTGTTTTACTACAGTCAATCAATGCAAAAGTGTTTGCCTTTTCTGCTTGCACTCAGATCTTTCAAAACAAGTTTAGTGCTTTGTCTCCATATGGCTTTCTAGGATTATTTATTATTTTATTTATAGACTGCCTGATATGTGTATCCCTAGGCAGTGTACACAATTTTAAAGTACAGCAACCATAAAAACAACTAAAAATAATTTTAAAAATTGTTTACAGAATAAAAACAATTAAAATATTTTTAAACTGCTTTAATTAAAAGCCTGAGAAAACAGGTGTGGGTCTTTTTAAAGAAATGACTTGACTAGCAAACCAGAGGTTGCCAGTTTGAATCCCCGCTGGTATGTTTCCTAGACTATGGGAAACACCTATATCGGGCAGCAGCGATATAGAAAGATGCTGAAAGGCATCATCTCATACTGCACAGGAGATGGCAATGGTAAACCCCTCCTGTATTCTCCCAAAGACATCCACTGGGCTCTGTGGTCGCCAGGAGTCAACACCGACTCAATGGCAGATGGAGAAGTTCTTATTTTGATAGGGAGTGCATTCCAAAGCACTGGGGCAACCATAAAGAAGGCCTGGTCCTGAGCCACCACCAAAGCCAGTGGCAATTGTAACTTGGCCTTCCCATATGAGCTTAATAGGCAGCAGGGTTCATGGCAGAGGAGGTACTCTTTTAAAAATACCCTGGGCCCAAGCCATTGAGGGCTTTATAGTTAATAGCCAGCACTTTGTATTTTGCTCTGAAACGTATTGGCAGCCAGTGCAGCTCTTTTAAAATTGGAGTTATATGAACTCTTTGAGTTGTACCAGAGACTAGAGACCAATCTGGCTGCCGCATTCAGCAACAAATGTAGTTTCCAGACTATGTACAAAGGCAGACCTACGTTGAGCCCATTATAGTAGTGAAGCCGAGAGGTTGCCAGCATATGTAACACTGTTTGAAGGTCACTTTCCTTCAGAAATGAGTGCAGTTAACTATCAGCTAAAGCTGATAAAAAAAGTACTCCTAGCCACCACCTCAATTTGAGAAACCATTTTCATCAACACCGAACTTTGAAACATTGAAACCCTTTTCATCAACATTGTTGGGAAAGACTGAAAAAGGTAGGGCATGTTGCATTACTAGGTTCTGAATTCTGCACAATCCCACACAACTTGGCTACACTGATGACAATGGGGGACAAAGGCACTCCTCAACAAGGGTGCTATTTATCCTAGGGCTGGCCCGGCTTTCAACAGAACAAGCCACTTTTTAAAGGCTTTATGTGGCAAAATGGCTTATGGTTGTTCTGGGGGCATGAGAGTCCTCAGAGGTAGTTGCTTTTTTGACCATCACCAGATATTTCTCAGAGAGCAGGCTTAATAATAATGATATGGATGTAATAATAATGAATGGAGTAATGAAACTATAGGTTGCTTACCTGTAACTTTGGTTCTTCTAGTGGTCATCTGTCCTTTTACACTGATGGGCTTTGCGCCTGTGCAGAGACCTTGTCAGAACATAACAAGCTCTATTCTCCTGATTTGGGCAGGAACACTGCCCCCAGCTGCTATATGTGGCTGTGCCTCTCGTCAACCCCTCAGTTACAGAGTCCGCCTTCGGTAGACCCAAGCAGGGAGGATGAGAGGGCATGTAAAAGGAAAGATGACCACTAGAAGAACCAAAGTTACAGGTAAGTAACCTGGGTGCTTCAAAGCTCCTGGCCTGGGCAAGGAGCCCAACTTTGCCGGGGAGACCAATACCCCAGCCATTTCCAAAGTAGGTACCGAGGACGGTACTGAGTCCGTTTCAGTCTGTGCTAAAGTGGAAGGAGCAGAGTCTGGTCACTCCATCGCAGCCAATGAAGACATTTTCAATGTTCACTTCAACAACAAAGCCTCCGACAAATGGAGTGCTAATTCCCACAGGGAGGCGTGCAAGCAAGAAGCCCTATTTTTCCGAGCCTGCTTCATAAGTTTTTGGCAATGGGAGCATAAAAATGCCATGAAAAATATGCAACTATGCGAAAAGAAAAAGATAATGAGGCATGAAAAGAATTAGCAGGAGAAAAAACAACAAATAGAACTAATTATAACAATACTTTTCTTTCTACTCGTTGCAGAGCCAGCGATTCCACATCTACTGAAGCGCGGACGATGAACAGTGAGAGGATGAGGAGAGGCGCAGCCGCATATAGTGTCTAGGGGTGGGGTTCCTGCCTAAATCAGGAGAATAGAGCTTGCTAGGTTCAGATGAGGTCACTGCACAGGCGCAAAGCCCATCAGTGTAAATAACGTAGACAATGTCGAAGAACCTTTCCCTGCCTTTTACATCAATACTTCATATTACCTTCCATGGAATGTAAAAAGTTTAGACTACCCATGAAAGAACTATTGCAAGACATTTGGAATGCAGGAAGAAAAGAGACTTAGACCTGAGACCATAGGTTGCTGACCCTTACCGTACTATAATTATTATTTCAGTTTGTACATCACTCCTTCTCAAGTTCTCAAGTAATTCCCAGGAAACTATTTTTAAAAAATGATTTAATATTTTTTTAAATTCTATTTTATATCAATATCTGGCCAACATCCAGAGGCTGTTCTCATGCAAAGACAAAACTGGGATAGTGAAGCCAAGCCCAGTCTTGCCCAGGCATGAGAATCAATGGGATCACACCCGATCCTGGCGGTGCCTTGGTGTCAAGCCCACCAAGGCAGCCTGCCTTTTAATCAGGGTTAGAGAGTGAGTGCTCTCTTAACCCCATATTTTGGATCTGCCAGGCCCAGCTGCTTGCAGCCAGGCCTGTAAGACTGGCAGTGCATTAAGGGAATTACAGGGGTGGAGCGATGCTTCCCGGCATCCTGACCCTTCGGAGAAGTCAGCTGCACTTCTAGGTGCGCAATCTCCATGCCCAGACTAACAGAGAGTATCGTCTGCAGGGGAGGAAAGCTTTTTGAGCCCCTGCCCCTTCAAGCCCTTTCTCAAGGTCCCTTTCTCTCTCTCTCCCAGTCAGGGGCATAACAAGGCTGGAGTGGGCCCAGAGACAAAATTTTAAAATGGGCCCCTCATTGATACACACAAACACACTTCACAATATATAGCCATGTGACTTGCCTCTGGGGGGCCCCTCAAGGCGTGAGGGCCCCCAGGCAGCCTCCTTCCCTTGCCTAATAGTAGTTACGCCCCTGCTCCCAGTCTAACAAAATGCTACTGCAATGACACTGCACATAGAAACTGGACTTCCAAAAAGCTTTCGACAAAGTTCTTCATCAAAGACTGCTGAGAAAACTTAGCCGTTGTGGGATAAGGGAACAAGTACATGGGTGGATTGCTAAGTTGGTAGAAGGAAAGGAAACAAAGGTTAGAGATAAATGGAGAGTTTTTCACAAAGGAGGGAAGTAAGAAGTGGGGTCCCCCAGGGATCTGTACTGGGACCGGTGCTTTTTAATTTATTCATAAATGATCTAGAAGTAGAGGTAAACAGTGAGGTGGCCAAATTTGCAGATGATACCAAACTCTTTCGGATAGTGAAATCTAGAATGGATTGTGATGAGCTCCAAAAGGATCTCTCCAAACTGGGGGAGTGGGCGACAAAGTGGCAAATGCGGTTCAATGTTGGCAAGTGTAAAGTGATGAACATTGGGACAACCCCCCCCCCCCAACTTCAAGTATACACTGATGGGATCTGAGCTGTCGGTGACTGACCAGGAGAGGGATCTTGGGGTCGTGGTGGACAGCTTGTTGAAAGTGTCGACTCAATGTGTGGGCACTGTTAAAAAGGCCAATTCCATGCTAGGGATCATTGGGAAGGGGGTTGAAAATAAAACGGCTAACATAATAATGCCCTTATACAAAACTATGGTGCGGCCACACCTGGAGTCCTGCGTACAGTTCTGGTCACCACATCTAAAAAAGGACATTGTAGAACTGGAAAAGGTTCAGAGGAGGGCAACCAAGATGATCAGGGGTCTAGAACACCTTTCAAATGAGGCAAGGCTACAACACCTGGGGCTATTTAGTTCAGAAAAAAGACAACTGTGGGGAGACATGATAGAGGTCTATAAAATCATGCATGGTATGGAGAAAGTGGATAGAGAGAAATTCTTCTCCCTCTCACATAACACTAGAACCAGGGTTCATCCCATGAAATTGATTGCCGGGAAATTTAGGACCAGCAAATGGAAGTATTTTTTCACACAATGCATAATCAACTTGTGGAATTCTCTGCAACAATATGTGGTGACAGCCAACAACCTGGATGGCTTTAAGAGGGGTTTGGATAACTTCATGGAGGAGAGTTCTATCAACAGCTACTTGTCGGAGAGCTATATGCCACCTTCAGCCTCAAAGTCAGGATGCCTCTAAGGCAGGATGCCAGTTGCAGGGGAGTAACAGCAGGAGAGAGAGCATGTCCTCAACTCCTGCCTGTGGCTTCGAGTGGCATCTGGTGGGCCTCTGTGTGAAAGAGGATGCTGGACTAGGTCGGCCTTGGGCTTGATTCAGCAGGGCTGTTCTTATTTTATGTACACTACAAGTCAGGAACAGTCTTCATCAATCTCCCCTCTGAAGCAGACTATGACTCCTGAAAATATGTCCATTATAGCCCTGAAGGGACATATTTTAGAGATTCACACCAGCTTCAGAAGAAAGGGGAGATAAATGAAAATGGCCTCTCTCCCCAGGACCGGTACAGTATTCATAGCATGAGTGCTGAATCTGCCTATATATAGGCTAGTATATATTTCTATTTTGATCAGTACACAAGATTCTGAATGGAGATGACATAAACGTTCACAAAACAGATGTTACAGGTATAATATACAGGTATATTAGAGCCAGCATGGTGTAGTGGTTAGAGTGCTGGACTAGGACCGGGGAGACCCGAGTTCAAATCCCCGTTCAGCCATGATACTTGCTGGGTGACTCTGGGCCAGTCACTTCTTTCTCAGCCTAACCTACCTCACAGGGTTGTTGTGAAGAGAAACTTAAGTATGTAGTACACCATTCTGGGCTCCTTGGTGGAAGAGTGGGATATAAATGTAATCATCATCATCACCATCACAATCTGTTGTTTGTAATCGCCATGACTCCACTTTCACAAATACTAAACAAAACAGGCCTCGGATACCAAACATCTCAAACATCAAGTCAAATAAACCATCTGCTGTACATGGACGATCTGAAGTTGTATGGAAAGTCCCAGTCAGAAATCAAATCACGGCTAAACACTGTCTGTATAATCAGTAGCGATATAGCAATGGAGTTTGGACTAGACAAGTGTGCCGCATTAATAATGAACAGAGGGAAAATAACAAAAACAGAAGGAATAGAACTGCCCAATGGAAGCAACATCAAGAACCTGGAAGAGAAAAAACATTACAAATACTTGGGCATTCTCCAGGCTGATAACATCGCACACACTGAAGTTAAAAGAAAAAATGGAAGTGAATACATCAGGAGAGTTAGAAAAATCCTCAAGTCCAAACTCAATGGCGGGAACACCATACAAGCCATAAACACCTGGGCTATACCTATTATCAGATACAGTGCAGGAATAATAAACTGGACCCAGGCAGAGCTAGAGACGCTAGATCAGGCCTGCTCAACTTAGGCCCCCCAGCTGTTTTTGGACTACAACTCCCATAATTCCCAGCCACTGTAGCCAATAGCCAGGGATTATGGGAGTTGTAGGCCAACATCTGCAGGAGGGCCGAAGTTGAGCAGGCCTGAGCTAATCGTAAGACCAGGAAAATCATGACCATCAATCATGCTCTGCACCCCCACAGTGATGTAGACAGGCTATACCTCCCTCGCAGCTCAGGTGGAAGAGGAATGCTGCAAGTCAATCAAACAGTAGAGGAGGAAAAAAGAGGCCTTGAAGAATATATCAAGGACAGTGAAGAAGATGCCTTCAAATGGTCAATAACGAGAAACTATTCAACACCAATGAAACAAAGCAGGCCTACAAGAAAGAACAAGTCAAGAACCAAGCAGAAAAATGGAAAAATAAGCCACTGCATGGTCAATATTTGCAAAATATAACTGGAAAATCAGACATCACCAAGACCTGGCAATGGCTTAAGAATGGCAACTTGAAGAAAGAAACAGAGGGTTTAATACTGGCTGCACAAGAACAGGCACTAAGAACAAATGCAATAAGAGCAAAAGTCGAAAAATCAACCACAAACAGCAAGTGCTGCCTTTGTAAAGAAGCAGATGAAACTGTGGACCACCTAATCAGCAACAGACTGACTACAAACAAAGGCATGACAAGATAGCAGGGGTGATACACTGGAACATATGCAAAAAATACAAGCTACCTGTAGCCACAAATTGGTGGGACCATAAAATTGAAAAAGTGGTAGAAAACGAAGGTACAAAAATATTATGGGACTTCTGACTACAAACAGACAAACATCTGCCACACAATACACCAGATATAACTGTAGCTGAGAAGAAAGAAAAACAAGTTAAAATAATCGACATAGTAATACCAGGGGATAGCAGAATAGAAGAAAAAGAACAGAAAAAAATCACAAAATACAAAGATCTACAAACTGAAATTGAAAGGCTGTGGCAGAAAAAGACCAAAAGAATCCCAGTGGTAATTGGCACCCTAGGTGCAATTCCAAAACACCTTGAAGAACACCTCAACACCATAGGGGCCACAGAAAACACCATCAGCCAATTACAAAAAGGAACTTTACTGAGAGCAGCCTATATTTTGCGACGATATCTATAATAACAGCAACAACATTGATAATAAAATTCAGCCATCCCAGGTCCTTGGGAAGGACTCAATGTCTGGATAAAACAAACCAGTCAATAACACCTGTCTGACTGTGTAAACAACAACAACAATAATAATAAATGCCTTTGATGGAGTACAGAGAGAGTAATAAGAGACATTCTGAAGGGATGAGATATTTGGAAATATCCTTTTCTATTATTTTTGAGAGCAAGCCACCAACCACTGTTATTAAAATTTACAGTTTATCCCAAATGTTTTAAACATAATTTAAACTGAAATGTTGTCACTGTACGTACAATACCTTTCTTAGAAGGGATGCCAACATATACACCAAAAAATTAAGATCGAGAGACTCATACTGAAGAATCTTTAACTAGCAGCTGTATCGATGAAATTCGTAGGAAAGATCTGTAGTAAAAAAAACCACTAGTATAATCTAAAAGTGACATCATAATGTTGTATGTTTCCCCCCATCAGTTATAACTACTGACAATTAGGGCCCATCATACAAAGATGTTTGCCCATAGCACATTACATTTTTAACATAAACTAGAAGAGCTATAATAAGTTGAGAATGAGTAGGTTAGAAAGTTTCAACTATTTTTTTTACTATCAAGATGATTCATTTAGTTCTTGAAAGTAAAATTGTGTCAAATTAAGAAAGAAACTGTTTGCAATGAATGATACACTATATTTTCTCAACAGCCTAAGTTATCTCTCTCGACTGATTATATGTATTTAATTTTTCATATTTTATATGTTGCAGATTTTTTTTTAAACAACCTTATGCAAGAGCATATCTGCAAATGTTCATTATAGGAAAGAGCTGCTTAAATTTTTTTTAGTGGTGCTAGAAACAGTTTTATAAGAAGAGAAACACCTAAGTAATAACTTTTCTTGATTGCGTGTTTGTGTTTCTATATTTTTCTAAAATGCCAAGACAAACATTCTAAAGCATTGTTCCAAATATGGGGAAACACACACACCCACAATGGCAGCTAAACATTTGGTTTAAGTTTTAGAGTTTGTATATTTTGCAGTCTCTGAATAGCAAACCTCATTTATATTGCACAATTTTATCATATCACTACCTTGAAAATGTTTCAGAATAAGCACAAGTGGATAGAACCAGGGAAGCAAGAAGGAATAAAGTGAAATAATAAAATAGAAAAAAGCAATACGATTTAAAAATTAAAGATGATCCAAGTACTGAAATGATCAAGTATCTTATAATCAAATAATTATTTACTAATCCTGATGTAAGCAGCACTGTTTCTGTATAAAATTTTAGCAGTGTGTTAAGAATGCATTAATTCTCCTGTCACTTTAGGATTCTGCTGCCCCTCTATTTAATATGTCAAGTTTTCTCCCTTTTATTCCTCACAGCTCTTGCCAGAAAGTAACATAAATCAGGACACAACAATTCCCAGGCACAAACTTTCCAAGGCACCTGGAAATTTAAGCATGACACCTAAGCCTGGCAATGGACTCCTAAATTTTAAGAGTCTGGCTCCTGAATTTTAGAGTCTGGCTCCTAGAGCCAAAGAAAGTGTGCTGGATCTCAACATATTCACACAAAATGTAGCTCATGAAGGGGACCTTCCCTGCCTACTCCTCACAATTCAGCAGCCAGAACTTCCCAAAAGCCACTTCCAAGGGTCAGCCAACACTTCAGAACAGCAGTGAAGGTGGGGTGGGCTGCAGTACAAAGGGTAAATCCATGGAAATTGAGCTTCTTTCTCAAAACAGGCATTAAACATAAGAGTTCATTTCAGATCCAAAGGTGCTTGACGTGTAGAGGTTATGTTTAGGAAATATATGCCTGGATGATTTTGCTTTGCTAGATTCCACCAAGATTTATGGGACAACCCATGGCACTGTGCCAAGTATTACTATCCACTAAGGATAGTAACTAGAGTCGGAGTCTCTATCAATGCCAAAGCTGTGCAAGAGAAGAGTGCTGGTCTTGGGTTTAGCAGTGGGTCTGATAACAATCCAAGTACAGGATGTTTATTGGCTACTTGTCCCTCTGTGCAAGAAGCTGGGAGGGCAAATAGCTCATTGTCAGGGTTAGAAACCCCAATTTGGAGAGGAAGTTGGTTGTGAGACAATCTGTGCTGGAGGAATGATGAGTACTAAAATCATTGTTTTGGGGCAGATGAAAACAAGATCTCTGGTGGGTTTTCCAGGTTCTTCAAGACCCCCCAGCTATTTTTGGACTACAACTCCCATGATTCCCAGCACAGTGGCCAATAGCCAGGGATTATGGGAACTGTAGGCCAACATCTGCAGGAGGGCCGAAGTTGAGCACCCCTGGGGAATGATAAAACTCAGCTGACAAATGCTATTATAATAGAAGCAATACCCACTTCTATGCAGTATTGTTTATCACATACAACCCTTTAAAACAAGGCTCCATTTTAGAGCACCATCCTGATAATGATGGTCAACCAGATGCTTCTGAGGCCAAAACACAGGACATGAAAGCAACAACAACCCTCTTCCATTGTATATGAACAGCAAAGTGACTGGCATCTAGACTAAGTTACTCAATAATACTACTTAGGTGTCTATTTTCAAAAGAACTACTTAGAGTAATTCAGACTCAATAAATAAGGCCTCTATACTTGTATAGGGCCAGTTGAATAACCTCCATCTCCTGCATAGCATCCCTCCAGTGGCTGTTGCTAGTATCTATGTTATGCTTCATTTTTAGCTGTGAGCCCTTTGGGGATATGGAGCCATTTTAATTTATTTATTCATATGTAAACCGCTTTGGGAACTTTTGTTGAAAAGCAGCATATAAATAGTTGTCATATTCATTTTCGTAATTATCATAGCTTCTGACAGATCTACAGTATTTTTGTTTAAATTGGTCTAGTCCCCCTTCAAAGCCATCTGAGCCTTGGTCATCATCACTACATTTTGTATCTGGTGAATTCCATAAGTTAATTATATGTTGTGTACGGGAACAACTTTGATTTGTCTCTTCTGAATCTACTTCTGATAAATGTGATTTGGTGACCCAGATTTCTACTGTTATGCAAGCTGTTATAGAACAGAAGCTAAGACCAAAACAATGAACTGGGAAGTCATGTTGAAACTCACTTGTAGACAAAAACTTACTAAAAAGTATTAGGTAGGCATATCATTCAGCCTCAGTTCCCATTCCATCTTCAATATGGATATAATAATACTTGGGTGCTGGAGAAAATTTTTAAGTAAATCATGGACAGCCAGGAAAACAAACAAATATATCATAGAACAAATCAATCCAGAATTTTCACTTGAGGCACAAATGACCAGGCTCAAACTATAAAACTTCAGACACATTATGCAAAAACCCAGCTCCCTTGCTGGGGAAAGTTGAAGGAAAGAGAAGAAGAGGATGACCAGCAGCCAGGTGGATGGACTCGATTACGACAGCAATGAATGCACCACTGAGAGATCTTAAAGGCTGAGTTGAAGACAGATCATCCTGGAGAGAATCTATGTGGTTGCTAAGAGTCGACACCAACTTGACGGTACTTAGTCAATCAAATCAATCAATACTGACCCACCTTACAGAACTCTTGCAAGGATTAGAAGATAATGTACATGGAATGCTGAACACTCTAGAAAACACTATCTATCTATCTATAATATATGTATATATATTATCTTCTATCTATATACAATTCTCTTAAATGTACCCGTTGCTAATCCAATGCGTGGCAGCTCATGCAAGAGTTCGCCAGCCAGATAACAACAGGGATGAATGGGCTGGCTGGGGGGGAGAAACCGGTCATGGGGGTGAGTAGGCAGGCAGGCAGGGGATAAACCGGTGATGGGGGTGGGTGGGCAAGAAACCGGCGAAGGGGGGGAGATGGGTTTGACGAGGAGAAACCGGCGACGGGGGTGGGCGGGCAGTTGGCCACCAGGAAAGAAAGCAGTGGTGACTGGGAAGAAAATGGAAGTTGGGGGGGATCAGCCATGGGGAGGGGGAGGCCAGTGGCTGGCAGGGGAAGAAAATGGAGGCTGCTGAAAACTAGAGGTGCAGATGCTCTGCACCCGGCCCAGCTAGTACTATATAAAGCTATCATTAATTTTTTATTTCTTGTTTACATAGTCAGACAGGTGTTATTGACTGGTTTGTTTTATCCAGACATCGAGTCCTTCTCAAGGACCTGGGATGGCTGAATTTTATTGTCAATTGTTATAGATATCGTCGCAGAATATAGGCTGTTCCCAGTAAAGCTGCTTTTTGTAATTGGCTGATGGTGGTGTGATGATGATGATGATGATGATGATTCGGAATGAACAATTATTATTACAAATTTAAAGTTCTCTCTAGTTACTCTCCACACGATTTAAAATTACATATTATAGCATGGACCCATTTAATTGTCTTTTGTCTGAACTAAAAAGCTGACAAACACCTTAGCCTTTCCTCTGAAATGAAGTGAAATTGCTTCAGCGACTTGATTACTATGGCTGTCTCTTTTTGCAGAAGATCCTTGCTATATGATATCCTTAGGATGATCAGAACTATATTCAGTGTTCCAAATACAGCCAAACCATAGATTTATATGAATGCATTATGACACCGGCCACTATATTTTTTACTTCCCTCCTTAATAACCCTTAACATAAATTTTGCTTTTTATCAGTATTACTGAATTCCAAGTTGACATTTTCCACTAGCTAGCCACCCTGATGCCAACATCTCTTTCTTGTTGATTCACAGCCAGTACACACCCAATTTGGGTGAGGTTCTGTGAAGCCA
This sequence comes from Hemicordylus capensis, assembly GCF_027244095.1. NCBI lineage: Eukaryota > Metazoa > Chordata > Lepidosauria > Squamata > Cordylidae > Hemicordylus > Hemicordylus capensis. Next base: position 269,136,785 of record NC_069660.1, read on the forward strand.
TTGGGTAAGGTTTGCTTTAGAGCTGTTTGAATCAGCCCTGCTTAAATTCAGGGATCACCTTGGCACTTTGGGGAGGTTCCAGTTATCTTCAGCTGGGCAGAACTGTGCTTTGGGCTGAGCCTCCAGTCTTCCAAAGCTCTGCTTCAGCAACTCACCCCCACTCTTAACTTTCAACTCTAAAAGTACTACTTACAGGACCAGGAAGGAGGCAATCTAGGCTACTTTTCTATATCTTCGCTCCAGTCAGTGAAGGAAGATATAGGGCTGCAGCCCTCAAGGGCATATTTTCGGGTGGCTCAGATAGCTTCCTAGGGAAGGGGAGGTTGTCAAAAATTGCCTCTTCTCTGTGCATGGTGTAGTTAGCCTGGAAGCGCTCTTAGTCTGCTCCCCTTGCTGCACTGGTATTTCCTTTGATAAGCACTGAATCTTATCACATTGAATTCTCTTACACTGAATTTTGCACTGCATTTGTATTTCCTAGAAATGATTATCTAGCACCTTAAGTGGCGAAGCGGGGAAATGCTTGACTAACAAGCAGAAGGTTGTGGGTTTGAATCCCTGCTGCTACTATATCTGGTAGCAGCAATATAGGAAGACGCTGAAAGGCATCATCTCATACTGTGCAGCAGGAGGCAATGGTAAACCCCTCCTGTATACTACCAAAAAGACCTACAGGGCTCTGTGGGCTCCAGGAGTCGAAATCAACTTGACAGAACACTTTACCTTTACCTTAGAAAATATTAAGATTACTTAAGAGTGCCTGGCAGTTATGGGTGTATGGAAGAAAAATGAAAAAAATCCACAAATTCTGGATTTGTGGGCAACAAGGCATATCTCATATTATTCTATGATGTTAAGATATGTCTGCCCTTAAAATCTGATTTAAATTGTCTTGTTTAAATCAATCCACCCGGAGGCTGAGATATAGCACTGTTTGCTATGCTATAACTCAGTGTAGTGACCAACCAGCCCTTCCCTAAAGAGTTAACTGGAAATGAACCCTATCTTGACTGACAGGCTAGTGAACTCCAGTTATTAGCCAATCAGCACACCAGGTAGGTGGGACCTAGAGGGCCATTAGGGTGAAGAGAAGAATTCCTTTGTTAGAAGGAGCTGGCTGGAGGACCAGAGAAGATGTGGCTATGAGGTCTGGGTGCAGGAAAATCTCTCTGCAAATCTGGGGAAGCCAGGAGGAAAGAAAACTTGAATCCTCTACCATGCTTTGGTGAGTTCAATAATAAAAGGAAGCCAGGGCTTTTGGCTTTGGGAAATAATCTAGGGAAATGTTCATTTAGTCAGACTTGACGTTAGACTTTTGTTTTCTTTTGTGTGTTTTGTATATCCCTGAAACTGTTCTAGGATTGTTTACCTGTAATGTAACTAAACTAAAAAACACTAGCCTTCACCCATCCAGCCAGGGTGTTGTAAAAGACTCTGTAAGCTTTTTAAAGGTGCTTTTGCATCCCTGTTCCTTGCAACTGATCCTGTTCCTTGCAACTGGGGTGCTTTTTGAAGTATTCTTGTAACCATGGAGTGTTTTTACCTGTAACTAAAAGCTGAGAGAGCCTCAGGCGGCAGCAGTCTGTAGCCTTTGAATAAAACCTTTTTCTTTCTTTCTTTCTTTTTTGGTCCTTTGCATTTTACAAGCCTCTCTGGGTGAATTTTTGGCTCAGGAGAAAGGGTGGGTTTTTTTACTATGATGCAAGCATGCCTGTCTTCGTCCAATTGGATCAGTTTTCTCACCACGTGTAGGCTTGCACATGGAAGGTTTTTGCGTTTAGCTTAAAGCAACATAAAGGGAGTTTTCCCCTGGGATTTCTACCCCAAGCCCAGGGAGGGTCAAGCTCTGTGATAAAGTGGGGTGGTGGTGGCAACCATTTTTGAAACTACCAGAAATACAGGAAAGTAAGGGAAAGCCTTACTTGGAAAGCATAGAGGGGATGATTCAGCATTTTACTTCCCCTCATGTGAGCTTGCTCTGAGACAAAGAATTTAAGCCACTACACTCAGACTAATAGTTTAAAAATAACATACATATATATATGCATGCAACTGAAGGAGAAATCTTCCTGCTCCACATGGATTGCTGGTGAAAACATTTTCGTATTCGATAGGGAGCTGCATGTATCATCCATTAGTATGACATGACAGGTGCACTCAGACTAAATGAGTTAAGGTTTCTAATGCAGTAGCAACCTGAATACTTATTGTAGAGTACTATACGTAACCACAATGCGACCACTCTAGCATAAAAGGCTTGTGGATTACAAACATAGCCTGTGATCTTCCCATTGTTCTCCCAACAGAGACCACATGCATTTCAGTATACTTTATATGAACAGAAATATTAGTTGTCGCTTCAAAATAAATTGTTGAATGATTCCTTTATAGAGTAATTCTGAACTAATGTAGTTCTGGTAGCAGTAAACTTGGTGCATGCTGAGCAACAAACAAAATGGGCAAAGATACAAAAAAGCTGCAGGAAAAAAGCACACCAATGACATTTGGGAAGGGGCACAATGTATAAGTGTTTCTGTGAAAATGCTAGAAGTCTTCAAGCCAAGATGGGACAGCTGAGATGCTTAGCTGCAAATGAGAACACAGTGGGCATAATGGAAACCTGGATGAATGGAGAGAACCACGGGGATACTATTATTCCTGGATACAAACTCTATGGAAAAGACAGGGAGGGTTGTATTGGGGGTGGTGTAGTTCTGTTTGTCAAAGAGGGTATAGAATCCAACATACTACAAAACAGGAGCACTGGACTCCAATCACTGAGAGAAGTAATGGCAGTCCTTCGAAGTAACTGAGTACTTGGGACATATACTGACCTCCTAATCAAAATACTGAGGGTGATCTTGAGATGGAGAAAGAAATCAAGGAAGTATCTAAGAAAGCATTGTGATAATGAGTAACTTCAATTACCCTGATGCAGAATAGGCAGATCAGGGCTGTGCAATGTCAACCCTCCAGCAGCTGTTTGACTAAAACTCCCATCATCCCTGATCAGTGTTTCTTCTAAGGTGTGTGCGTGTGCGCACACTCACACTTTTTTTATGTCAGTTTTAGATCCCGTTTAAGTTTAATCAGGAAGGCTCCATTCTGCATATACATGTGCACACACTGCCTTGATACTGCCACCCAGAACAAAATTCATTCCACACACAGATGAAAACAATTAGAGAGAACACTGTCCCTGACTATAGGCCACTGTGGCTGGGGATGAATGGAAGTTGAGGTCCCACAAAAGCTGGAGGGCTGAAGTTGTGCAGCAATATGGTAAATTCATGTCTGTGTTATTCCAAAGAGACCAAGTTTCTAGATACCCTGAACCAAGGGCAAGCAACCTTGGCTCTCCAGCTGTTGATGAACTACAACTCTCATAAATAAATTGTGGTTTGGGATAATGGAAGTTCAAAAACAGCTAGAGAGCCAAGGTTGCCTACCCCTGCCCTAACACTCCTAGAACAACTGGACATGGAATTAAGTAGTTACTAGGGAGATGGCCATGGTAAACCCCTCCTGTATTCTACCAAAGACAGCCACAGGGCTCTGTGGTCACCCAGAGTTGACACCAACTCGATGACACACTTTACCTTTAGGGGAACATGACCCTAAACATGACCTTGACTTAAGTCTCAAGTGATGCCCAAGACCTCCTTTGAGATGTAAATACTGTTGAACTGATAGAGAACAGTGGCCACAGTGCTATCCAGTTGAACACTGGATCTCCTCGCCTGCCCACCCCCACAAGACAGGGGAGTAACTACTATTAGGCAAGGGGAGGCGGCTGCCTGGGGGGCCCCACGCCTCGAGGGGGCCCCCAGAGGCAAGTCACATGACTATATATTGTGAAGTGTGTGTGTGTGTGTGTGTATCAGTGAGGGGCCATTTTGAAATTTTGTCTCTGGGCCCACTCCAGCCTTCTTACGCCCCTGCCACAAGATCTGTATTGGGACTGATAATGTTTTTTACATTGTTCCTTAATGATCTAAAGTTGAGGTATGCAACCTATTCAAGGCAATAAGAAACAAAACAAATTCCAAAGAGCTATGAAAGTGTCTCTCTAAACTGAGAAATCCTTTTGTAACTCCGGCTCCAAGATATAGATTTGCAGGAGGAGTCCGCACGGCTACCCAAGGGAATATACTTAGGTTCTCAGACTTTTAACTATAAACCTGGGTGACTCTGGGCCAGTCACTTTTCTCTGAGCCTAGCCTACTTCACAGGGTTGTTGTGAAAGAGATACTTAAGTATGTAGTACACCGTTCTGGGCTCCTTCGAGGAAGAGCGGGATATAAATGTAATAATAATAATAATAATGATAATGATAATAATAATAAACCGGCTGAATATTTAGACCAGATCTTGGTACCAAAATTTAGGAGATTTTTGACCCTCGCGCGATTGAACGTTCTCCCTTCGGCAGTACTTGATGGTAAATTCAAACAATTTCCTTATGATCAGTGCTGTTGCCCCTGAGGCTCAGGGGATATAGGAGTCTATCACTGTTGTTATTCTTTATTGCCAATTTTATAAGGACACTCGCACCAAATGTATTGCTCCTATTTTAGCCATTTATCCTGGTCACACAGACCAATTTTATTTGGAAATTATGCTGACCAATTTTAAACCTGAAATTTCAGATAATGTGGCAAAGTTCTGTTTCATGGCATCAGAGCTCCATAAAGACTGTATTAGTAATTTGAACAGTTTATGATTTTGTAAACTTTGAAATTTCTTGAATTTTCTTATTAATGCTATTAATATTGTTTGTTAATCTGGTCTATGACCGCAATAAACGTATTACTTACTTACTTTTGTAACTCTTTGCAATCTGTTTTGGTTTCTACCACCCTAAATAGATTGCCTACCCCAACTCCAGATCATTAATGAACAATCTAAAATCTTGTTGCCGTCCAAGCCACTAACAAAATGACAAATTTATTTCTTTAACATATTTTAACATAACAAATGCAGTTCAAGTCAGCGAGAATATTTGCACATTACTCTATAATGTTACTTACTGTGTAAGTAAACTGACCTGAACTGCATTTGTCATTTTGTTGCCAGTTTGGGTGACTAGCAATTAGATTTTAAGTAAAGTAAGAACAACAGAACAGCCCTGCTGCTTCAGGCCGAAGGCCTATCTAGACCACCATCCTGTTTCACACTGTGGCCCACCAGATGCCCCTGCAAAGCGCACATTTAGAGGCATCTTGCCTCTCATCTATCTAACTGTCTATCTATCATATTTATACAACAACAAATATTTATATACCACTTTTTAACAAAAGTGTTCAAAGCAGTTTACATAGAAAAATAATAAAAAGTTAAGATAAGATAAGATAAGATAAGATGGATCTCTGTCTCCAAAGGGCTCACAATCTAAAAAAATAAAAATTAAATATGATAGACACCAGCAACAGTCACTGGAGGTACTATGCTGGGGGTGGATAGGGCCAGTTGCTCTCCCCTGCTAAATAAAGAGAATCACTACGTTAAAAAGGTGCTTCTTTGCTTAGTTAGCAGGGGTATACTATAGCGTATACACCACTATACACACTTACACGTGCGGTGTACATAATCCAAGTTACAATATAAAAAATTAAAACACTTCTACAAAGTAAAACAACCAAACAGTTTAAAACCAGCTTTAACTTAGAATTTATCTAAACTGTTCTTAATGCCATTCAGGCTGGTGGCTGACACCAAATTTTATGGCAGAGAATTCCATAATTATGGAATTTTTCATACAATACATAATTAATTATGTATTGTGCGAAAAAGCACTTCCTTTTGTCGACCCTGAATTCCTTGGCAATCATTTTCATGGGATGACCCCTAGTTCTAGTGTTATTTGAGAAGTAGAAATTTTTCTCTATATCCACTTTCTCCACACTAGGGATGTGCGAGCCAGCTCGTAATTGAGCTGACTCTTATTTGAGCTGGCTGGGCTTGAAGGCTTGCCCTTGAACCAAACTGAGGGGAGCCAGTCTGAGGCTAGACAGGTACACTTGTAAAGGGTAATATTATTCCCCTCAGGGGATGGAGCCGCTCTGGGAAGAGCAGAAGATTTCAAGCTCCCTCCCTGGCTTCTCCAAGATAGGACAAGATTTTTTTATTGATCTAACAAACTACCAGAGCATACAGTACGTTGCCAAAGCACAATTATATACAAAGTGGTTGTTTGTATATGATATATCTACAAAGATTTACACACAAGGATTTGGAAACCCACAAGGTTATGAAGTATATGCAGGTAGTACTGTAACTCGGGGGTGGGGGATTTCAAGGCACATCAGGTAATCGGGGGGGGGGGGAGTTACGTCCAACGTCCATTTCCACAATTTGTCCCATTGCTGTTTAGAAGAGATACTCTTGTCTTTTTGCACATAACCATACAAACTTTTCCAGAAGAGATTTACTGTCTCATCTGGTGAACCTCTTGGTCGCATCTTCCCTCCCTATTCCTATGCAGGAGCATTGCATAAATGACATACAGGTTTACTAACCTGATTACGAGAAGGGGAACGTTCTAATTCCCTAGTATGAGGGCACCCGTTCTGTCCCGTTTCCTTGACGGTTTCTTTCTGGGACCTCGAAAGGAGGTTCTATCGCTCAAACCCGAGGTTAGTTCTTCCCAAGTCTGTGTTTCCAAATCAGGCCAATCTAACAGCTTGCTTACTCCCTGCCACACTCTTTTGGCTACCACACACTCTTTTAAGAAATGTGAGTGGGTTTCCCTGAATGTTTTGCCTAGCTCACTAGCTTTCTGTCTGCAGGTGATTTTAGGATACTCTTGCTGGTCCTCTGGGAGCCATGGCTTAGCCGCATTAATAGCAATAGCAATAGCACTTACATTTATATACCGCTTTATAGCCAGAGCTCTCTAAGCGGTTTACAATGATTTAGCATATTGCCCCCAACATTCTGGGTACTCATTTTACCGACCTCGGAAGGATGGAAGGCTGAGTCAACCTTGAGCCCCTGGTCAGGATCGAACTTGTAACCTTCTGGTTACAGGGCGGCAGTTTTACCACTGCGCCACCAGGGGCTCTTTTAAGTGGTAGTACTTGATGGTATTAAGTGGTAGTACTTGATGGTATATGCGCCACCTTGTTTCCCATAAATGGAAAGGGACTTTTTTTCTCTTTAAAGAGAGCGATAGGGTGATCGGGTTGCAACAAGTACTGTGAAGTGCGGTGTTTGTAGCGTTTACGTTCTAAATCAGGTTTTAAGAAACCCACTTCTAAAATCTCTCCATAAATTGTTTTCCTTAGCTGCTTAACTGAGGAGGATCCTTTAAATAGATCCGGTTCAACCTTCCATTTTTTAAGTGTGAATAACAAATCTCTCAAGTAGTCCGGGTGTTCTCTTTTTAATACTTGTGTGATATTACCATTGAAAGATCCTTTCCCCCACCATGCTATGCCCCATGCTGACTTGCGCCAATGCAGAGCAAAAAGTGAGACCCAGGTTTTTTGCAGGAGGTTGGACATATTAAAGACATTCATGAAAATCCAGTTTCCAAAATTGTAGGACATGAATTCAGTTACAAAATAGGGTTGCAGGGCAGGTAGGGCTAGGCCTCCCCGCTCAACCTTCGTAAATGCTACCGCACGGGCCAAAGGGAAGGACGCTGTGTGCCATACTAGATGGAAGATCTGGCTTTCAACTCTCCGAAGGAGATCGAGCGGGGGAGGATAGACTACCGCCAGGTTATGCACCGGGGGTATCAGGTAAGTCCGGATGTAAACCGCTTTCTAGTACATGGCAAGGCTCCATTTTTTCCACATGGTGATTTTAAGCATTACTTTTTCTTCCCAATCTGTCCAATTCCTCCCCCAGACTTTTTCATTAATCCCATATTCAATCCCCAAAATGTTTACTGTATCTACCCACTTCAGTTTGGACTCTGGGGCCCCTTCGCTTTTACATTCAGAGATGGGTAGGCACGAAAGTTGCTGGCATCCGGGGTCCATTTTAACAAATACACTTTTGTCAGCATTTAATTCTGAGCCCGAGATCTTGCCATATTCCCAGGAGAGGTCTAGTATTACAGAAATTTCATTTTCATTCGATAACAGTAATGTAACATCATCTGCATGAGCTACAAATTTTACCCTAAACTCAGAATGCGCTTCTGAGTGGACAGGTGGTTCGGCTGTCCCATCACTCTCCCTCCTCCTCCCTCCCGGGAAGGTCTCGCAGGGCGGAGCGCTAGAGACTGAGAGTCCTTGCAGATGGGGTTCTCTCTGAATCCTGATCAGGATCAGATCCAGGGCCAAAACATAAAGTAATGGGCTCAGTGGGCATCCTTGGCGGACACCCGAATGCAAAGTGATTGGGTAGCCCCGCCATCCATTAATCTGTGGTGTCACCTTTGCATTTGTATAGAGCAGCTGTATCCAAGTCACAAATAGGGGTGGTATACCTTTAGCTTTCAACAATGTCCACAGATAATTGTGGTTCACTTTGTCAAAGGCCTTAACTTGATGCAATAAGAGGAGGTGACCTTTCCAACTTTCATTCTGTATAGAGTAAAAGAGTTCTCTCAGCAGACATAATGAGTCTGTCATCTTTCTTCCCGAGATAGCACTTGTCTGCAAGCTGTGGACCAATTTAGGGGCCACTTTCACCAATCTATTATTTAGGATTTTGGCAAAGATTCTGTAATCGATATTTGTGAGGGTTATCGGTCTCCAGTTTTGTGGTAAAGTGGTGTCACCTTTCTGGGGGGGGGGGATTAAGAGGCCGTTCCCAAAGGACCTATTTAAACGCCCATTGTCTAGGACAAAATTAAATAATTTTACTAAAACTGGTAGTAGCTGGTCTGCGTGAATCTTATAGAAAGGCCATGTCAGACCATCAGGCCCCGGGGCCGATGTGTTCTTTCCCGCTGAGATAACTGCTCTGACCTCTTCTATCATTACAGGATGGGTCAAAGAGCTTTTCCCCCCTCAGTGAGGGAATAGCCGAGACCATATTCATTCAGACTGCAGAACCTATCTAGATAGGATTGAATGTCCTTTACAGAAATATCCTTCAATGCATACAAGTTTGTATAAAACTAGGCCATGATTTTTAACATATCGTGGGGGTCGGCCATTAGTGGGCTACTTCCATCCGATCGCAGGCCTTGGAATGTCAAACTAGATGCATGTATCTTGTCCTTTGAAGCGATACCGCTTATTTTCTAAATGCCTGTGCTGCAGTTCATTTTGAAATATCCTGATTGTCTCTTTGTAGCGGCGGCATGATTCCACGTCAAAGGCTTCTCCCCTGTTCATCTTATCAACAATCTTCAGATGTTGGGTGATCGCTTTCTGATAATTTTTGACCCCTATCTTATATGTCCGGCTGGTCACTGCCCTAGTAGCCCACCCTCTTTTTAAGTGTCTCCCAGGCTCCCAAAAGATCATCTTCTGCCTCTAGTAGCCGAGGGATCTGTCGCCTCAGTTCTGATAAAAGGACACCTTTGAGATATTCATCACTTAACATTTTGGGGTGTAATCGCCACAAGGGCTTACCATGTGGCATTACCTCAGAGAGATTACAAATAAATCCCACAGCCGCATGGTCTGACCATGGGGTAAGTACTAGTTTACACCTGTAGACTTCAAAAGAAGGGGGAGCCCAGAGTCTATCTAGCCGGCTAGCTAATCTTGGGAGGTAATATGTAAATTTGACTCCGGTTTTAAATTTAAAATTTAAATTTATGTCTATACTGCGATTTAAAGTTCTCTTCGTGGTGGATTGGGAAAAAATCCAAATCATTATATACTGCCAAGGCCTTATCATCTAAACCCAGAGTCTCACTCAGAAAACGTTGGAGAGCTTTTTCCTCATTCGTTAGAGAGGGACTTGAGGGGGAGACTGGGAGGCCTCCCGAAAAGGCCTTCCTGTTGCTCAGTTGGGCTCTGTTATTAAAATCCCCCGCGATCAGGAGGTGGCACTTGGTGTCACATATATCTTTTAGTTTAGCCCAAATAGCCTTCCTAAGGTGTGATTGTACCAGGGCATATATGGCGCAGAGTCTAAAGGCTCGGTCGAGCCTTAGAGTGGTTGCCGAGCTTGGGTCACCCCTGACAGTAAAATCTACATACATTAGTCTGCCCTGATCAATTTCCAATACCCTCTCGATTTTGAGATCAGGTCTGTCTTTAAACAATATTGCTACCCCATCATAGGACCAGAAGGATGGGCCCACTGTCCAGTGCTGTTGTGCCGAAAAGCAGTGGCTCTCATTTTCGAAATGGGACTCTTGTAGAACATAGATGTGATAGTTCCATTTTGTTAAAAAGTGTAGGATCTCTTGCCTACGATTTGGTGACCTTAATCCATTAACATTCCATGTAAATATATTATAGGAATTGGCCCAACAACCCATGATAGGAGGGTGTTATGTGTAGGGCATGGACCCATTCAGACAAAGAGTCGCTGTTCACGTAGAAGCGAGGCTTTTCCAAGATAGGGCTGAGAGAGATTACTGCCTGCAACTCTGGAGAAGCCGCTGTCAGTCTGTGAAGACAATACTGAGCTAGATGGACCGATGGTCTGACTCAGTATATGGCAGCTTCCTATGTTCCTAATCCAGCACAGAGGACTAAATGAGGTGAGGGGGAGGGAAAAGGTTGTAGCATTTAAGTATTTTACCTTTAAAATCAAGCCGCCACCACCAGGATAGTAGCAGTGGCTGTGGGGAAGACAGAGGTGGTGGCGGATCCTCCTCACCCCTGCAAGCCTCCCAAGTGACCAGGCAACTGTGCTGTGGCCCATTTCAGGCCTTGTACGGGTGGCTGTGGTGGCAGGGACGATGGAGGTGGCAGCAGGGCCTTCTCCCACACCCTGGCCATGCTCCCAAAAGACTGTGCACCTGAAATGGGCTGCAGCACAGCCACCTGGTTACTTGGGAGGCCAGTAGGGAGGTAGAAGGAGCATCCGCCACTGCTTCCACCATTCTCACAGCCGTGGCTGCTGCGGCTTGATTTTAAACTAAAATATTTACAGGCTACAACCTTCGCTCCCCGCCCGCCTGCATTTAGCCCTTTACTTGTATACCCATCGAGTCCCTAGAATCTGGTCCGGATTTGAGCTGAACTGGGCAATTCAGTTCCGTACACATCCCTACTCCACACCATGCATAATTTTATAGACCTCTATCATGTCTCCCCTCAGTCATCTATTTTCTAAACTAGAAATACCCAGGTGTTGTAGCCTTACCTAGTAAGGAAGGTATTCTTGGTCCCTGATCATCTTGGTTGCCCTCTTCTGCACCTTCTCCAGTTCTATAATGTCCTTTTTGAACTATGGTGATCAGAACTGTACACAGTACTCCAAATGTGGCTGCACCATAGATTTGTATAAGGGCATTATGATATAAGCAGTTTTATTTTCAGGCCCCTTCCTAATGATTCCAAGCATGGAATTGGCCATTTTCACATCTGCCGCACACTGAGTCAAAACTTTCAACAAGCTGTCCACCATGACCCCAAGATCCCTCTCCTAGTCAGTCATCGACAGCTTATACCATCAGCGTATACATGAAGTTGGAGTTTTTTGCTCCAATATGCATCACTGTACACTTGCCAACACTGAACTGCATCTGTCTTTTTTGTTGCCCACACAACCAGTTTGGAGAGAACCTTTTGGAGCTCCTCGCAATCTCTCTTGGATTTCACTACTCTAAATAGTTTAGTGTCATCTGCAAAACTTCTAGATCATCATTTATGAATGAATTAAAAAGCATTAGTCCCAGTACAGACTGCTGTGGTACCCCACTTCTTCCTTACCTCCATTTATAGAACTGTCCATCTACACCTAACCTCCTTTTCCTGTCCTCCAACCAGTTACCAATCCACACATGATCTTGTGCCCTTATTATTATTATTATTCATCAAATTTCATCTGAAATATCTTCCTATTCATGAATACCTCAGATCTTTTCTTACCTTCTGCTATAAATTATATTTGACATTTGTTTTACACTGATATTTTAATATTAAAACAATACTGAACAAGACAATATACACTTTTCTGAATATTTAAAAAGTAGCCATGATTAAAGAAAGCAGTTGACATCCCAATTAAGTTACTCAATAGTACTTAGGAGTTATCATAAAGGAGTAATTAATTTCAATAGGACTTATGTAAAGTAATTTAGTCAGGATGTCAGCCACTATATACAAGGGACATAAAGGATAGAAAAGCAGATTCTAAAGCCTAGAGAGCTACTTCAGATAAGCCTGGGAGCTTCTAGTAGTTCCCAAGCTAAAGCCCTAACCATAGTCTAGGCTATAGAACCTCCATCCAGGAAATCCCAAGGAAAGTAGCACTATGACTCAACCGAGGCAAACTAGCCACTTGGTTAAATTTCTCACCCGATAACCCAGACTGAGATCACCCAAACCTCAAGACAATACCATCCCTAAAAAGCTGCCTCCTAAACCACACCTCACAACCTGCTTACTTGATGTCATCCAGTTATCCCGCAAGTTGCGACAACATGTATAATGTGTAAAAGCATCACCTCAACCCTGATGAAGGCAAAAATCCACACACCCCCAACAACAGGTCAATCAAAGTAGGAGTCAAAATTTGTCAGAGAACCAGTAAAGGATGACAGGCAAAGCCCAGGGGAAAAGAGCACAATTAACCCTGATCCGGAGTAACAGGTTTTTGTTTTTTTTACATGAGTAGAACTTCCTACTCCTGAGTACCCCCACTGGTTACACTGGATGCCCCCTCCCAGTTTTTTTGACCATGGAACCCACAATAACTTAATATTTCACTCTAGGGGAGTGCAGTGGTGACCCCTACACCCCAAGCATGGCTCCCTGTGTGACTGGGCAAATTGAGGATGTGAGTTCTCAGCTAAGAAAAGTGAGCACTTCAAATCCTACACTAATGAAGATCCATATTTCAACTCAGTTCTCAGCGTTTCAGCTGAAAGGACACACTGATTGACACCTGGGAGATAGCACCTGGGAAGACACACACATACTGTGGCAGACTTTCAGAATACCACATGGTGGAGGCTCTTTTTTTCCCAATCTCTGCTTCCACAGGAAATATTCTGTACCTCCTGAAAATATGTCCCTGAGGGTTATGTGACCCTCAGGGACATATTTTTGGGTGGTGCAGGGCATTTCTGGGGGAAGCAGAGATTAGTGGAAATTGCCCTGATCCTGTGCACTCCACACTACAAGGCTAAAAACACTCTGTGCAGTACCAGTACATCTTCTTGGCATGATGCCACTGGGTTAATCAGTATGTCAGCCATATGAATTAATACCCCAGTCCAAGATTCTTGCAAAGAGTAGCAGACAAGACTGCCTCTGCAAGGATCAGTACATGGCCATCTGTCAAACAAATGATTCGTACAAGGGGGCTCTAGTAGATAAAGTACATTCAGAAAGGGATCCCAAGTTCAAAAGGTTTGGGAAATGCTGCTGCAATGATCAAATCAGTTCAGCATCATTTATATCCTACAGATCCTTATAATGAAGTCATTTGAACTCATTTAAAATTCTCAGATTAGAATGCTAAATTTCCTAGCCTATTTTTCTAAACAGATGTCAAGGCCTTCACTGAAATAGGTACACAGAAGTAACACAAACAACAAATTTTCTCTAGACCAGGGGTTTCCAACAGGAGGGTACTATTACCCCTAGGGGTACTTGAAGTGCTCAATGGGTATTCAGAGTCTCCCCACACTGCAGCCGTGCTATTTGTTCCCCCTATAAGGACTGCCGACTTGAATCTGATGTGACCTCAGCAGTGTGTCCACTGCAAAAGGAGAGGGTGAGAGTGAAGACCATTCTTTTCTACTCCTGGCTGAAGCTCAGCATACCTCCCCTCAGCCTGATAGGCTTCAGAAAACTAGTACTGAGTAAAAGGTAATGTGTGCCAACAAGTCAATTTCAATTCCTGACGCCCACAAAGCCCTGTGGGGTTTTTTTGGTAGAATACAGGAGGGGTTTACCATTGCCTCCTCCCACGCAGTAGGAGATGATGCCTTTCAGCATCTTGCTATATTGCTGCTGCCCGATATAGTACCAGTGGGGATTCGAACTGGCAACCTTCTGCTTGTTAGTCAACCATTTCCCTGCTGCGCCACTTAAGGTTACTACTCCCATTGAAATAACTAGGACAAGTAAACTTAATTTCAGTGGGTGCACTCATTAGTAACTTAACCTAGATGTAAGCCAATGACTAGAGTAGCCTGTTTCAAAACTATAACATTTAAATTTGTGCGTGCATGTATACGCTCATGTGTGTTTGTGCGTACACACACACACTCCTCCCTATGGGGTACATGAGTTGAAGCTTTATAACAGAAGAGTTTCATGTTAAAAAAAGGTTGGGAACCCCTGCTCTAGACCATTAAAAATGTATTTCTTCTTAGCAGTGCTTGAATGTTATGGAAGGGGCAATTCTGAGGATTCTCACTTGGTATCTCTGTACCTTGTTCATTTTGCTGTGAACACTATCTGCCATGTGGTTCATCATCAGATATTATATTAAACTTGTATTAATTATTATATAAAAGGTTATGGCGATGCCATTTATATTTACAATTTGTTTTAGTTCGAACATTCAAAGAACTAAATATTACCATACAATTGAATTATGTATACCGTATATACAATGTGAACAAACAATGCATTAAACTATGAATGTCTGCTAATTATGCTGCATTTATCAAATAGAAACAAGAATAGCACTATACCATCTATACATGCATGTTTGAAAAGTGATTTTATGCAGTGGGGTGGGGGAGACTATTACAAAAAGCCCAATATTCCCAATCAAAAGACTGAACTTTTCTTTTTACTAAAAATGCACAATAAAATCTAACACCTATACCTTCAGTCTGGAAACCAAAGATGGACCTTGGACATATGTCACATTGGAAAAGCAAATCAGATTCCATGATTCAAATAATTTGCTTCGCAACCTTTCCACATGTACTGCCAGAGCTTGATAGCAAAAATGGCTTTCAGGTTCAGCTGTCCCAATATAAGCAAGATGGAAAGTGTGAAAATAGACCTAAATAATTCCCACACTAGTACAGAAATGGCATGTTTTTCTTTTATGCATCCTTAAATAATTTTCATACTATCAGAAGAGATAATGAATGCATGACACACTCAAACTAGCCTGACCCACCATTAATCTCTTACTCATATCTGAAATTTAGATAGATATGAATGAAGCTTTTGGAATGCCGGAGTTCCTAACTTTCTCTCTCTCAAACAGACAATGAAAGAATTATCTTTCATAAGAAACATAAGCAGAAGAGCAAAGAATCAGTAAATAAATAAATGTAGGATGTGATACATTAGTAGATGGAAATTATCTATCTACTATCAATGAGTAACAGCATAAAGACCAGGACCAAAACCATCAAAACAGTTTAAGCATGTGTGTCTGCATTTAGGACAAAATTCAAATTAATTAAATGCCTATACCCTGTGTTCAATTAACACAGAATTGATATATATTAATTGGCACATTAATATGATCACCATGGCAGCAATCCAACTAGATAATTCTTAAAGATGACTACTGAGGCACAGATAAATTATATGGTTTGTAAACAGATAATGGAATCTTATATACTGTACTGAACCTCTTTAACAGCTGACAGAACTTCTTCTACCTTAGCACCTCCATGTACTGAATTGCACAAAGATTCAAAAGGCAACACCCATAACTTCACTTCTTGATCAATCTCAAAGCACAACTTCTGGGTTGAAAACAGCAGAAATTAAACTTAGTCCCCACATTAGGACATTCAAACCTGGATCCATTTGATATCTATCAGGATTTCCGAACATAAAGTTGTTTCCTTAGAACTTACTTAGTTAGCAAAAGAAATTCCATTGTGCAAGAGAGAGGAGTGATTTCTCCATTCTCACCTTTTCTCTGCAGTCCTCTGCAGCGCCTGAAAATGTTTTATGGGACTGCAGGGGGCTTCAGAGAAAGGGGATCACCCCTTTTCCCTTATGCAAATAGCTTGTTCTGCAAATGGAATAGGTTCCTGGGCACAACCTACTCACATTAATCAATTAGGGAGAAACCACAGAAAGTTAGAAACGATCTATACACACAGTAGAATGGATGAACTCTAGAGCAGGGCTGCACAACTTTGGCTCTCTAGGTGTTTTTGGATGACAACTCCTACCATCCCCATCACAGTGGCCAATAGATCAGGGATTATGGGAGTTGTAGTCCAACATCTGCAGGAGGGCTCAGGTTGTACAGCCCTGCTCTAGAGATTCTTCAATTTAAGGATTATTATTCTGGGCCATGTGAGGTGCATCAGTGGGAGAGGGACCTCTAAGCACCCTGGTCATTTGGATTTCACCTAATCTTTTTAATGTGATGTAATCTCTGCCACACAAGAGATTCGTTTTTATCAAAAGGTAACTTTCTGAAGCAGCCAACTGGACTCACACATCTACTGGATAAGAACAGGATTTGATTGGTGCTGAATTCTGAAGTCCAATTCTTAGCCAGGTTCCCCTCCACAAACTGAACTCATCCAGTTAGTTGTTCTTATTCCTACAGGGAAAACATACCTTGAGCAAGTTCACTGTACCTTTCCTGGAAAAGGTACCTATTTCCAATAAAAGATTATATATCCCAATGTTGTTACATAAACAGACACAATAAGAGGAACAATAAGACAGTACAGAAACAAAATACGCCGAATTATATAATCAATATCCTCCATCAAAACATAAACAATTATCCTTATAAATCATATTAAGCCAAAGAATGCATCCAATGTCAGTCTATCTCAGCATACAATATATGACACTACATATGATATGTTTACTATGAAGGAAACACATATATACTTCAAGAATGACAAAGGAAATCTACGTATATAAAATTAACTAAGTACCTGCTAATATTTGAGCAAGGTGGACACTAGTATCCTAAAATGCCACTTCATGAGATTAGACATTTGGTTCAATATCCAATATGCTTATTCACTTGAGTTTTCACAACTTATACAAAGACTGTCTGCCAATCTTAGCTCTTTTTCACTATCAACTTCTGTACTGTACTCAAACAGTGTTGCCAAAATGCCCACTTTCCGGTTGAATAAGTTAAAGCTTCTTGTGCCAATCATGACATCCCATCTTGTGTTGGTATGTTGCATTTGCTATCATTATCTATTAAAAAATTCTTAGTTGATACGAATTTATTTCTTGGGAGATACTTAAGAACTCTGCCAACTAGCAATTAAGATTTACCTTTCCCTTTTTCATCCCTATCAGCCGTAAACAAGTATTCCCATCTGGATCAGGGCGGGGATTATAAGAAAAACAAAATGAACAAGTCATAAACTACAGCAATACTTTCATTTTTTTCCTAATATGAATTTAGGAGACTCAGATCCAACATACAACAATTACTATAAATTAATTGTGAGGCATGAATTAAGTTTCAGTTAAACTCGTCTTGAAACCTTACTAAAGTTAACTAATAAACGGCAATTCCGTACCTGCTTAACTTGGAAGTAAGTCCCCACCCTACCCAATCCTATGAAGGTGTTATTCAGTCTTGCACTATTTCTACAGAGATTAAAAATACTAAGCATGAGATATACCAAAGCATTATATTATCCACCTAAATCCTTGCTGTAAAAAGGTTAACCACTTAGTGTGACGTTTAAAATATTAACTACCAAAGATACGTATCTATCAACCACATCCTCCTGCAGCAAATTAATTAGAGGCACATTGGAGAAGAATTAAAGCATAAAGGTTTTAAACATTTCATTTTGGTATAATTGTTTTTACTTTGTGAAAACACCTTTCCCTGTACAGTACTGAGTTGTGCAACACTGTTATAGACTGATGCAAAACTTAACTTTGCATCACAATTAACTTCTTAACATGCACAAAATATACAAACTCCAAGGACCCATTTTGCATGCTGTAGTTGAATGATAAGGTCACAGTAAAGATTAGAATCTGTCTATTCTATCCATAGTCATTGACAAACATTGATCACCTGTTCAGCGACTCACTTCAATTTCTCATGCAATTAACAAGCAAATCACACTTTCTTTATGCTGTTCAGTTTCAGGGAATCAAGTGGAAACCAAAGTCAACATCTCTATACATTCTATGATTCATCAAAACATCCAATTTCAAACAAGGCAGACTTCTTTGCAATAGTTTATCCTTTATCACTGCTGTCCACCTCTCTGCAAACCCTCCACTCAGCAGAAAAACAAAAACCAAACAAAAAGTATAAAGTAAGTAATATGTCCTAATGATCAAAAGATCAAATTAATCTTGAGGAGACAAAACAATCTCCACTATGTTCAGCTAGTTTTGTATAAAAATTTGTGAAGCAAGTTTACATACTCCCATATATGTGATATATGCTAATATTAATTTCTCTTGAAAATCATACTTCCAGACTGTTCCTTGGCAGCCCTACTAAGCAGTAAATCCTAAACTATTCAGTGGGCTTACTTTCAATAAGAATACATAAAATTACAATCTTGATTGCTTATCACCAAGGATAACTCACAGCATTTACAGTTTTAGATTAGACACAACTGGTATAGAATCTTTTGATAGTTTGCAAAACCTTAAAATGCATGCTAACAATTGTGCATTCACAGTGGCTACACAAACCTGCAGTGGTCTGTGTATTAGTATTTAACAACCAGTCTGCAGTGCTGAGCAGAGTCATGTCACCTAAAGGAAAATTGCAAAGAAAATAAAATAGTAGTACTTTTTCACAGAAATTCCAAAAGCATATGTACTAATGTCCAGCAGGAGTTTTCTGTTTCCTTTTTAAATTAATATTAAATTGCAATACATCAGACTGTGGTCTAAGCATACTTGCTTTCAAATAAATTCCTTTGAAATCAATGACACTTAGCTTCCGAGTAAAGTTGTTTATAAACAGGGTGACTTTTGTTAGAATGAGTAAGTCAATTCAATTTCAATTTTAAAATCTGAAGTGACCAATTCTCAAGTAAATTACAGGACCAAACTCCTGTAATAAAGTAAATTACAGGACCAAACCCATAATAACGATCACAACTAAATTCTGTATACATGCATGAGTAGATAACTAAGTAATTATGTGCAAAAGGAGTGAATAAATCAGATGAGTTTGTCTAAAGAGCAGAGATCAATTGCTAATATTGATTAAATTTCTTGTTTAATATAAACATTTCCATTTTAGGAAAACAGAATTTGCAAATAATATCTGATTGAGGGTACTAATGTAGCTCCATTAGGTTCAGTAGGGATTATGGCTAAAAAAGAAATAATCTGATATCCCAGATGCCATCCAAAACAGTCTTCTGTTAGAACTACGAGCAGAAATGTTTTGGATAGAGAGCAAAGGAGTGGTGGGTAAATATTTAAAATATATGTTTATTTGATAGCTTTCAGAAGAACTAAATGCATGTCCAATCTAACAAAACATTTCAAAAGGAATTTTCATACATTTTTCAACAGAATCCTATGCATATGTACTCAGAAGCAAATCCCATTTAGTTCAACAGTACTGCCCATTTAGTTCAACAGTACCTCCAGCGACTGTTGCTGGTGTCTATCTGATGTTTCTTTTTAGATTGTGAGCCCTTTTGGGACAGCGATCCATCTTATTTATTTGTTATTTCTTTCTGTAAACCACCCTGAGCCATTTTTGGAAGGATGGTATAGAAATTGAATTATTATTATTATTAATAAGGAGCATATGAGAATGAAAGCCTTTGTTTTAACATACACTTTCTAATCATAATGAAATGCTGAAATGGTCATTGTGTAAAATATTTTGATGAAAGTTTCTTTAATTTGTTCTGTATGTTTTCTTTTAATTAGATTCAGAATAATAAATGTTGATTACAAGCAACATGTTCGAATATGAACATTTCAATATTCTGTATCATTTTCTCATATCATTTGTCAATGAATTTGCTCAAAATATCCTAATCATTAACTATATACCTTTAGGACTGTTTGCAAGGCTTTTATATTTATATGCCCTATAACTCTACATATGTGTCTTTCATTGTTTAACCAAACCTCAGACTCCACTATCTAAGCTTTAAGAGATATAAACACTATATTTGAAAACAATAATGTAGTGGTCCACACTTCATCATTTACCCACATTACAGTTTTTCATTGTATTAGTTTCATTGTATTATTTTACAATGTAGCAGTCAGATAAAAATATAGACAACAATCCTGAACCCATTGCTTCAATCCCTACAACAATCCCTATAGCCACTGCTATAGGGAATCATCCATGCTTCGGCAAATTTTGCCCATTAGCAACTTTTGATATTTAGGGAGTTGGTCTTGTACATCATATTACACAAAATGTAGAAATGTAGGCAGTAGCAGAATGTTGTTATTACTCATGTTAATAATTCAGCATTTCTTATATCTTAGAAAATGAAGGCCTAGTTTCCACTGATGTGGTAAAACTGTGTCTGGACTGTACCACCTAGGATTTAAGAACTATCTCAGACACCTCAGCTGGAGACTCCTCTATATAAAAATAATTCTTCCTCATAAAAAGGTAGATAGGGATAAGTTTACCCTAATATTTTCCCTGACATGCTGCTTTTTATGTGTAGGAAATTGTTTTTGTATGTTGGATTAGTCCATCATGTGAGCCCCCACCTGCTGTCTGAAGGTGTACACTCCAGACTCAGGCTTACCACATCTGTAAGAGCTAGGCCTAAGACAAAATAAGAGTCTACAAAGACAAACAGGAACTCACCTTCTGTGCCATTGGGTGTCATGGAATTATTATTTATGTGAGAATTATCAAGTTTTGGACCATTAGGGGATTCGCTACTACCACTTAGACGGCTATGCGGGCTGGCTAGATCCTGCATTTCCATAAACCTAAAAAAAAATGAGCAGCAAATTTGACTGATGCATTGAATTTTACTAGGGAAGGATTATGTAGGCTCTTCCCCACATCTATACCATTAATTTTACAAAATACTTCCTCACAATAATCCATCTACAGTACAATCCTAAGCACATGTACTCAGAAGCATGTCCCACTGAGTTCAATGAGATTTACTCCCTAGTAAATGTATTTAGGACTGCAACTTTTATTTATTTATAACTTCATATATTAAATTTATGATTAATGCCTACATATAATAATGCAATCCTTAACAGATTTAAAAAACATTTATAGTTAGCCTATTCACACATTACATTTTTATGAAGTATGCATGAGAGACAAAATAAAAACACATTAAAATAAACTGACACTGTTTGCTTGCATATAATTTACCACTCAATTGTGATTTAATGGGCTTCCAAACCAAATAAAACACTTGAAGCAATAGTTGAACCTACAGTCTACTGACAAGGAATGAGATATTCCTGATGTATGTGTTTACTCTGGCAAACTACTTAATTGTTCCTCTGTTTCCATTGAAACAAATGCAGCATTAAAACATCATGTCTGCTCTCTTGTTTGCTTTGTGGATTATATAAAGCATGCCCAATTGAAAAGGGATAAAGCCAATGTACAGTGAATCCGTAGACATTAGTATGCCTTAGCACTCTGCAGTACTTGAACTGTCACTTAAGCAAAATAAAACAAACAATTGAGAATCATTCCAAAATAATCAATATTTTACTGCATATAGCTGCCCTTCAATAATATATTAAGATTTCTAATCATAAGTCAGTTTATCATTCTCAACTACTATTTGCATTCTAGAATATACACATTAGGCAGATAAGAGACAATGCTCAAGTCAATCTAGAATAATAAGACCTGCATAAAGAAACGGTTACAGCACTTGCTTCATTCTTCAGGAATGAAGAATAGGTTTCTAAAGACCAAAGTTTCCAAAATGATAATGAATTTTGCTTTCTTATTCTTTTTGTTGAACAGTCATGCCATCAGGAAAGGTATATTTGAAGTTCACCAAAGCACTTGAACTATGCCTACAAATCTATGCACACTTACTTGGGAATAAATCCCATTGCACTCAGTGAATTCCAGTGAATTCCCCAAATTCAGTACTTGGGGTTTACTATCAAAGAAACATGGCTAGGATTGCTCTCTACATTTTCTAATATGAATACATATTTTTTCCATGCTACAAGTGTTTTGCCAGTTCTATTTGCTTTTAAAAGTTCCACTTTAAGTAGTGTTAAATACACTACTTAATGTTAGCAGTGTTCACAACCAAATCCAAGCAATACAAAAAGTTTAAAAATCAAACAGGGAACTACCTCAGTACATGAATGAAGTGTAATGTTATGGTGAGGAGTACATTAAGACTTCCACTGTATATTTAAATTACTTCTCAAAGCACTGAAAGAATATTCTCCAGATTAAAATGATCAACAAACCAATTTCATACATATGTCTGTCACATGTAGCAACTTTTTTTCTACTAAGCATTTTTTCCCTACAAAAAGGCCAGCATGAGCTCATCCTTACCTGTAAATAGAGGAAACAGCAACATCTGAACTGGTTTGGGATTTTTGCACCTGCAAACCAGGGACAGAAATAGAAGCCTCTGTTATTCTACTTTCATGTCAGGTCCTAATCTAACTAAACAAAGAAATCTTCCTGGGGATGGTAATGCTGTCTTTTAACCAAAAGAGAAGGAGGGGGTTACTGCTGTAGTGAAAGACATATTGTCTTTAAATTGAAGCCTCAACTGTTGTTTCCTCCAGCAGGTCTATCCCCCTCCAGCCCATGTCATGGGGAAGGCAGCCAAATGACGGGATAGTGATTCATCACTCGCCTATGACAGCTGCTCACTGGATTACCCCTCCCCCAATCAACATGCAAAGCAGTCTTGCTAAGGTAGTTTAGGAAGAGGTGCCTGGGAAAGGTAGCAATTAACAGAGCAAGCATATAGAAGAGTCGAAGAACTAGTGCTGTCCCCCCAGCATCCTCTGAAGATCTTTCAGCTTTTGTTATCACTGGCTGAAATACATCTCCCTCCCACTCCTTTAACTCTTGACAATCTCTTATCCTTATCATGTTCGTTTTCATCTTCTTCCCACACACTCTCTGTCACTTAGGTTTGAAAGTCTAGCTTCAAGGCCATTTTTGAAAGACTGCAAAAAGTACTGATGGGTTTAAAATGCCATGCTGGGTTATGCATCTGAATATTGACTCAGAAAGAGCCTACATGCCTAATTAGGCCAAAGATTCCCCTTCCCCAGATCTCACCTTTCCCAATCCCACCCCTGCAATGTTCCTTAAAGTAAAAGGAACAGGATATGCTTCAGTATGATTGTATGTGGGGAAAACAACTTTACATAAGAGTTTCAAAATATGAACACCTCACCAAAAAATGTCCTTTATTACTAAAATCAACACTGTGAAAATTAGCTTCTGTAGTGCACTCTCATTGGTTAATGTAGGCTCTTCAGGAAGAACTAACTGCATTTTTAAAAAAAATCTAAACGAGCTGCAGAGTTGTACCATGTTTGTTATTAGAAAATGCATTCTCCTGGGCTCTATTTAATGGCTAGCCTTTGATACCAGAGTTCCCTCCAAAGCCACTAACCACTGCCAGCAGGTGATAAAGCCCAGGTGAAGATTGGCTGCCAGCTTGAAACACAAACAAAAGTTCCCCAGCTAGGAAATACATTGTCTAAATGTCTGGATCCAGAATTCCACCCAACCTGAACTGACATCTCTTAGATGATCACAGAACAAAGACAAGAGAGATGAGGCATTTTAAGTGCCATAAAAGTCATCCAGGCAAATCTCACTTATGTGTCTGCAGTTTTTGTTATTTTTAATCACAGACAGAATTACTACTTTAGCAAGAGTACACCACTCCTATAAGCAGCCAGGCAACATATAATGTTACAGACAAAGGCAAACAGCAAGCTGTAACACAGATAGAAAAACTGCAACTTTTTTTCCTAACTGTATTTAAAATGCTGCATAGTGTGCTTTTTAATAGACCATAGCAAGCCAAATCAAACTGGAGTATCAAATGTGTACTTGTAACAGCTAAGTCATATTTTTAAAAGAAAGTTTTTTGTTTTTTTTAGAAAGCTCCAGCTGTAAGATGGAAACTTTTTACTCTTAACCCCAGACACTGCTGTAGAATGCCTTCAGGATACATTCTCTCCTGCTACTTCTGTACACCTTGAATAAATTATAGGTGGGAACTAAGCATACTCAAGAGCTATCTCTTGGTGACAATGGGGTGAAATACTTAAAATTCACTACTTGTAAAATATATGTGTGTACAAATGAAGTTATAGTGAAAAGAATAAAGAATATAATTTGCAAATCCCAGACTATTAATCACAAAAAATTGTTTTGAAAATGAATGATAACATAATATTCTGCCATCACCATATATTGATTCCAGCTGGAACTTTCACATATTTGCATATATGATATATATTATGCAAATATTTGCATGTCTTTTTAATATTCTATAAGCTGCGAGTGTTCATCTCCAAGATCTTCTTTTTCATTAGACATACTTCAGTTACAGTCTTTTGCCTATTAAGAATTATTTAAACCATGTGTTGTATGTTATGGTATTTAAAAGTGATTCTTTAATCAAAATAACTTTAAAACTACTAATCCTGACTAAGATTGGTCAACTGAATCTGCATAGTGGTACAGGAAAAATAAATCTCCTCTCAAGAATGCAAATGCAGACAACAATTAGACACAGATGTTGGTGAAATTAGTTACAATTTACAAAATGCTACACTTCACATGCTTTCAGTTTTTATGCAGGATGCAAAATTACAGTGTAGTGAGGAACTGCACTTAGGATGCCCAGTTTGGGGTGTGTGTGTGTACAGACGATGTTTTCATAACTATACTATTCTAATACGTTATTCACAAAATAAATGGGGTTCAAAAATATGGTTTTATGCTCATTAATTAATCTGCGAGGGGGGAAATTACATCAACAATTTAAATATATGCAGAAAAAGATACTTTAAAAAGGGGAGGTGACTGCTACGATATGCAAACACACTTAATCAGATCAACAATATTTTAAATGGCAAGTGTTAGTTCCTACCTTCCAAGTAATCCTACATGATCACTAGTTAGGAAGTGACTATAAGCTAATCAAATGCTAAGCTTTAACATATACCACAGATACTGCAATCCTTAGTATTTATGACATGAAAAATAAAGGAGAGCAAAAGTTACCAGCATCTTAAGCCAGTAACCCAAAATTACATTAGGAATCTAATTTTTAGATTAGATGAAACCAGTAACATCTAATTCTGATTAGTTAATAAGATCTTTTAAGTTTGCTTTTTTTATAATTAAATTTATAATTCTTCACAGATGTAAGTTTTGTTGATGTTCAATTTGTCTCTCTCATTTTGTTAAACCTCACATAGTACTCCACCAATCCACTGAATAGCCACATTAAATCTGTTAATACCATGCTCTTCAACCCCAGAAATTATTTCCAGAAGGCAAACTTGCTTTGAGAGATCATCAAACAAGACTTAAGGTACACATTTTATCACATTTTCCCTACCACAGAGTTCAGGATGCAGGAGAAAATTCATGACTTTTTCACTGTTTATTATGCTTTGCTAAATTACAAATCAAAAGCATCTGACAGAAAATCATGTATGAAGCCAAAAAGTTAATAATGTTCTGTGAAAAGTAAACTGTAAATGGGAAGGGACTCTAAATCTCAGCAGCACAGAGCAAATAAAAGGTAGGTACTTGTCTAAATTATGGGGTTTCCAGAATTTTTTTCCACTTGCTAGAAACAAGTCTTATGAAATGATTATAATTTAAAACATTTCTTTCAGCTGAAAGGAAATGTTCAAAGTAAAAATACAATGCTTATTCAAACAAATACAACTCACATGTGAGTTAGTAACTTATTTCAATCACAATTGTGATCTAAACCAGAAATCTTTAAGACAATGGCAACTTGCTAATAATTTATTTTTTTTGTGGTAAAGTTAAGATCTTTGTCATACAACACTGAAAGATTTTGGTGAAAACCCTCATTTATAACTTCAGTCTATTACTACATTCTGTCAGTCTTCAATATATTATTGCCAATATACAAAGTATAAAACAACGGAAAATGTTTTTTAAATTTATATGCTTTCCTTCTTTAAAAAATTCAGTTTAATTGGTGCTTTCCTTTCCTTCCCCAAACACCATATCATTATTTGTCTACTTAAACTCTTCTGAAATATTTTGTGATATGACTGAAATATAACGCAGAAGTGGCATTCTGTGACCATTCTAAAAAAGCAAAAAATGTAACTGTTAAACCATGAACTTTCACTTTCTTGAATAACATTTTACCTACTATTGATTATCTAGCAAAATTCCCAAGATTTTTTATCTTCCATTTTGACAAATATGTGTCCACACTGTGGGCACCAAAAGTAAAACAATCGTTGGTTTCCTCCATCAGTCACAGTACAGAATTTTCAGCTTCCTAAAGCTAAAGATGGTTCATTAAGAGACAAGACTGAGCCTAGGTAATGCTAAGATTCCATGAATCTATATTTTGTTTTTGTTTTATACAAACTCAATGACATGTATTCAGTCAATCCATAATTCTCTTGGGACTACAGGGTGGGGGTTAGAAATCACTAGGATATTAAGATGCAGATTTCAGAATGTTCAGAAGCAATTTTTTTTAAACAACCTAGAAAAATATACCTAAATCACCTGAGCTTTTTTTGTGTGTGCTAATAATACAATTCAACTGCAATAAAGGGAAATTGAATTGTATTATTAGGTTTTTTAAGTGCCCAAAATTTAACTTTGTATCTTCCCTTTTTAAAGTCTATCTAAAATTTGTATTTGAGAATAATTTTAAATGATTTTATGGCTTTGATTTTTTAAATAATGTTTTTATGTTTATAAAACATCCTCAGAAGCAAGATTTCTCATAAATTTCATGATTGATTTCAAAAACATGATGTAAAAAATAATGACACTTTAAAGAGGTCTCATTTCCTAATCCTAAATTCTTTGTTTTCAGTAAAACCCAGCATCACATAATATTGTCAGGTAGTTGTTTACTTTGCCATGTTGATAAAGCCCTCCTTTTAAGTTCAACAAAGTTTTGCCAGTGTTTAAACGCAGAAAGCAGGATTTCCTGCCTCAGAAAGAGCTGTCAAAATCTTTGCCATCTGTCCTTCCTCCAGACTTCTTCCCTCCTCCCTCTTTGTAATATTGTGTATTTTACCCAATCCTGTAAAAATGCAAGGATTATTTTCTTAAATCACTCATCATCGTCCTTTTTTTCCCAGTGACCCGTTGATCCTTCAGAAAACCAAACACAAATTGCAAAATGCAAATTGAATACAATAGTTTAGAGCCACGTAACATCTGATTTGTGGGAAGGCTACGTAGCGAGCTGTGAAACACAGCCAAAATTAACTACCAAAAAAAAAAAAAAAAGGAATGTGACGTATATTAGGTATTAATAGGGACCAACAAAAAAAAGCAGCGCGGGGGGTGGGGGGGAGCCGTGCAGGCGATCCCATAGTGGAAGATTACTCAGGTCCTTGGAAAAGTACAAACCTGTTTTGCGAACAGACCATTGATGCGGCTGTTTTTGTTTTAAAGCTTCAGTTAGGCAAAAGAAAAAGTATTATCTCTCACTGTTTTGCAAAAGGGAGCAGCTGTTGTCAAATCCATGCAGTTTTGGCGTTTGGTTTGGTTTGAAACAGCCGGGTTTCTACTTACAGCGAACGGTTCTGCTGCATCCACCAGGGTTATGTACTCCCTTCACGTTTTCTCTGACTTAAGCAACCACCGCAGCAATGCTCACATAGTTTTATTCCTGGGTGAAAGAGCACTATAGCCTGCCCCTGACAGGTTTTGGTTGTCGGTTTTAAGCCGCAACTCCCGTCCCACTCCAGCAACAGCCCAGAACTGCAGCTCACTCCGGAGGGCAAATCCGAGTTTAGAGCAAAGCGTGGGTGAGCGACTTCTGGTGGTGGTGGTGGTGCTGCCGCCGCCGGCTGTGCCTGCCAAACGTGTGTGAGCGAAGGAGAGAGAGAGAGAGAGTGCGAGCGAGAGTGGGACGGCAGTGGGGGTGGGGAGGGGGCGCCGGGTCTTCAGAGAGCAATTAAAAACAGCCACCGAGGACTTTCCTAGGAAGGCTTAAAGTCGGAAGTGGCAGCGAGGGCTCCGTCTCCAGCAGCACCCAGTTCCGAAGTCGCCACTCTCAGAATTCCCGCTCAAATCCCACTTTGGGTAGCCAAGGCGCTCGCGCTCTCCCTTCTTGCCCTTCGGCGAACGCGGCCAGAGATATTATCGCAGAAGAGGCTGCGCAGACAAAGAAACCGCCGAATCTTCATCCTTCGCGCTCGCTCTCTCTCTCTCTGCCTATTTGTTTGCCCAGTCTTGTAGGTCTGCCCCAACCTAGCCTCAAGGCTCCCCCCCCACCCCCCCTTCCTCCCCTTCCTCCCCTTGTGTTTATTTGTAATGCAAACCACAGCTATTCTCTTGTCCTTGTTCTTATTGGTTTAAAATGCTAAGAATCGAACGGAGCCCCGGGCTGGCTTGTCTGAGGCAACCTTTGCTAGCGAACAATTTTGGTATGCAAATGAAGGATCCCGCAGTATGTGAATAAACAGCTGTGGGGGAAGAATGCAGCCCGAGCGCGCCCTGTCAAGACGCAGGCGGGATTTCTGCTGCTGCTGCACCACCACCACCACCAAGCCATTTATAGCTCCGACTGGCAAGCGGGCCGCGGGGGTGGGGTGGTGTTGGTGTTATCTGCACCTTCCAAGCTGCTAGCAAGCGTTGGTTTCTTCAGCCGTGGGAGTGGGGAGTGATTTAAGCCCACTGCTAACGGGGCAGTTTCTATTAAGCAGGTTTTTAGGGGAAACCCGAAGCAGACAACACAGAAGACTCTCCAACCACAAGAAATAGTTGGTTCCTTCAGTGAGCTAAAGAAGGGGATGATCAAACTCGCTCTTGAAATCAAGCAATATTCAGGACTGAACTTGAGTGGATGCCTATAACAGATTTGTTCTCGGCTTTCTAATAATAAAGAACGAAAATCTTGATTCTTATAGACAGAATATGACAGTCAGGAACCCAGCTCTGCCTTGTGCAATCGACACAATAACCACACAGCTTTCAACAGTTCATAATGTACAGATACAAATGATGGCGTGCAAAATGAATCATTTTCACACTCTTTTATTTAATTTACGCATTTAAAGTAATTCTAAGGTATCCTAATTCATACCTTGTTATCTTTCTATTGTGCACAGTATCTGTTTACATTATATTTGTGTATACACATGTGTGTATATAAACACACAAACATGTGTTTTTCCTTTGTGTACATGAAACTAAAATCAGGAAACAACTATGCATATCTAACGGTTTGATTTTGCTTGGGAGTATTTTTGTGACTGATCTAAAATTCAAAATAACAAATTGCATAGAAAGCACTCACTTCAACATATACAACTAGTCTCACCATGCCACAAATTACTAAATTAGTTCATGTCCTTCTACAACACAAATAATTTGCTTTTAAAGAGAATACCCAGATTTATACCCAAATAAGTTTAAATGCCCCAAATAAAATCAGTTTTGGACTACAGTTTATAATTTCATCTCAAGCTCTCTTACCATATACTATAGTCTTACCTTTTGTTAACAAATTTGTTGAATGAAAGCCATTCTTATAAATGCAAAGTATCTTCTAGCTGTGATGTTCAACTGACACATTTTCTGAAGAAAAAATATTGAGAAAACTTCCCAACATGTAAAAAAGTTTTGCTGTGACAGCCTTGAGCTCATACACCTAGGATCTCACTTTGCTTAGCGCAGACAAAAAATCATGGGATAACCATATAAGGAAGGTTAAGGTCAAAATCCACGTATTTCTATTGGATCTGTTCATGTAGCCAGTATAAACAGATTTAGTTGCCTACTTTATATTCCTTCGGCGTCATGCTTAAAATACTATTTATAAAGCTTGATTGAATTGCACTAGAAACACAATTTTTGCAATATTTTAATTTTGTTAGGCAAGAGTTTACTAAGATAAGATGATTCTACTTAAAACAAGAAACAACATAACTTTGGGATTTCCCCCCATTATAAACAGTATCTTAAAATACTGTTTTTAATATTTATCAGTATAGACAACATATTAAAATTTTATTCAGTGAAATAGAGGCACTTAAACATTCATTACAAAGAATGCCTACATATTCTATCTGCTATACTATTATATATTCATAATACCCCTGCAATACACAAGTGATGAAAATAATTTTGAAAACAAGCAAGAATGAGAGGAAAGTAAGGCAACAGCCCAAGCATCAGAGATTTCTACTATAAGTATGCTAATTTACAAAAGTAATTAGCATGCTTGTTATACACACAGTTCTATGAACTACATGTGGGTTTGCAATGGATCTTAAAGCAGATATTACGTTCCATTGTTCAATGTTTTGTCCAAATCAATTGGCATCTACTTGATAAATTGAATCTGAATATATCTACATTAAAATCTACATTGAAAATGTATAGAAAATATATTTTACAAGTGAACAGATAAGTAGCTAATTTTCTCACTGGTGTTCTGTACAAGATAGAGAGATATACAAGTCTGAAAAGGCTGAGCTACCGTGGATTTACAAGAGATTCCTCTGTGAATATTTTAATAATCCTTTAGTAAAGCATTGATGCATACTTAATACAGTGATTAGAGATGTAAAAGATGATAGCTTTGTAGCTAACACAGAGCTCTGTGATGAATTATAGTCCTTATCTGTATAAATATTGAATAGTGTTTATAATTATTTGACAATGTCAGTAACTCTGAAAAATGTGTTTCAGCATAAACATTAATGTGCTGTTTTCCAGTCTACAAAGTTTTTGTGTTACTAATATTGAGGGCCAGATTTTCAGCTGGTTAAAATAAAGTACATTTTATTATGTGTCTTATTTTATACCAATTGAGACTTTCCCGTTTTCATGACTTTATACAACCTGATCCTATATTCTTCACACAATACATGTGGGAAGGGTGTGTGTTAAATTACGCCTTCTCATACTCCCTCACCCCCCACCCCATTCTCATTTTCAGGGTCCAATCAGACTTCTCCAAAACTTGCACATAACTGGCAGTATACTCTATTGAAATCAGTGCGATTATTCCACACAGATGTATTTAGGACCAGAGTGCTAGATGATAACTCTCAAGATTTGAGGCTGTGATTCTAAGAATATCTAGCTCAAGGAGCTTCTACTTTCACTGAAATCAATGCAATTTACATCTACATATGCATGTTTACGCTTGAAAGTATGTTTGTAAGAGACCTACTAAAACCATACTGACCCGCTTTGTAATGTGTATATGTTTAAACAATTATTAGTCACTTTTTCAGAGAAAATCCATCCCAAGGAGACATGATAAACATAAACAATGCAATCATAAATGACAAATAACCGAGCAAACAAAAGATAGTAGACCTAAATTAGAATGTTTTCACTTTTTGTCTTTAAAAAAATCTGCAGAGAGACCTCAAGCAGGCCTCTTGGAAGGGAGCAATAGAAAGCAGGAACTACAACAAAAAAGGCCCTGTCTATCAAGGACAGAGGCCCTGTTGCCAATCTATCATAAAGCCCTGTTGCCAATCTATCATAAACAGAACATAAACTATCCTATAATTCTTAACAAATTAATATAAAAACCCAAAGAGGATACAAGCTAAGAATCTGACAATGTTTTGCATTATTTGCAAAATGTGATGCAGGACAAAACTCAGTTGCCTAATGTAATGTGTATAATGATCTCAAATTATATACTGCCATCTCTGATCATGATGTACCATCTTATTTCATAAGCAGTCGTTGTATAAAACAGTCTGATATTTTGCATTGCAATGTGTGCAAGTATATGAATGTGTAAGATTAAGATATAACATAGCAGGATCTCTCACTATGCTTGACTACATAGAAATATTAATTATCTGCCATTTACCATGGGCTTGGATCAGGGACGTGGGAAGTTGGAGTAGACCCTGGGACAAAAAGTGAAGATGGGCTCTTGCCCCTCCCCACCTTTTTTCTTCATAGAGGTGGGAGGGGGAGAGCGGAGAGCAAGCTGTCATTCAGCTGGTAGGGCCCTTTTCCTTCAGGGGCCCAGGGACTCTGAAGCCCCCTTTTTCTGCTGTGGAATCTGGAATATTCTCCTGGCTGGAATCTAAAGAGTTCCCTTAGGCAGCATCAAGGAATTGCACATTCACAGTGGAATAGTTTACATTTTTATCTTTGAACAGCAGAGCTCCAATGCTATATCAGAAACTGCTTTTGAAATTTTACTCCGTTTAAAAAGCAGATTGCCATGTGGCATGGAAAGGGGCTGCTGTTGGACAATGCACATGCTTGGGATATCTGAATATAATATATTCTACAGTTGGTATACTTCCAAGTCAGAATTACATGTAACACAAATATTAGCCATGAATGTGTCAAATTACTTGCTAGAACTGATGCTATATACAAGCTTACAGTTCTGAAACTTTATTTCTCGACCCTAAACTTACTCACCTTAATCATGGGATGCTAAGGGAACAGGTTTGCACACATGCCAATGAGATGGGAAACACAAGATTAGATTTTGTGTATGCCTTGAATTGGCAAGGAGGCAAAATAGGTTTCTGTGTTCTCTCTCCCTTCCTAAGCCCCTCCATACACACACAGCCTAGTCAACGTAATACAGGAGAGTACTGTATGTGCCTCACCATATTTATTGGTCCACCACAGTGCTAGGGGCTAACCTTTGGCAAGAGTGTGTCTCTGGAGTCTCTCCCCTTGGAATCTTAAAACACACCAGAAGTCCATGTGGTAGTTCTACTGTTTCTTTTTTTTATATCCCACTACCTGGCTCCTTACCTGCAATGAGTGAGTGTTGACAGCTTACACCTCTTTGTTTACACTTGAAGGAGGGATGAAGGGTGTTCAAGCTTTTTGAGGAGACTCATTGGACAACATTTGGAAAACCTTTTCTTATACACTACCTGTACTAGACAGAGGATAAGAAGACCACTGACTTGTCATTATATGTCTCTTATCACATGGCCTGATATCAAAGCCAAACTCTTGGAGTCTCTAGGTATTCTCAGTGTCATGCTATTGTAATTCCATCAACTGTTACTGAAACATCTTTTATTGACTTTAAAAGGACTAGTTTTCTCAAACACAATGTCTGAGTTATCCTACGTCACTTAATATTGAACAATAAAATCCAGTTCAGAACACACATTCTAACTGAAGTAACTATACTCTTATGCCTAGTTCCACTGAGGTTTAAGGCTCATGAACCAAGCGGTGTATACTACTTAACTGTCTATACTAAGCTGTGTATACTACTTAACTATGCTACTTAACTACTTAAGATGAAAACAGACCAGGATCATTACAGGATCCCAACAAAATGTGATAATTTACATTAACAATGTTATGCTTTCTCAATATGATTGGAGAACTTATTATAATAATTATTCACCATATGAGTTGAGAATAATTTGGTTATTCGTTTTAATAAACCACTCAGCACTAACAATAACTATGCTTGTGACTAGATCATAATTATTTTTGATACTATTCTTTCCAATACATTTAACTGTGCAAGACAACGAATTGAATGACAATTAAAATAATGTATGGTGTATTATTTAGAATATGTATACACTGCTTTTCAACAAAAAGCTCACACAATAGTTTACATACCAGAGTGATAAGAAAATTGTTCATTCTCGCACAGAGGCTCACACTCTTTAAAATAAACAACACACACACACACACACGTTACCAGAAACGGCTAGGGATATGCACAAAACTGGAAAAGACAGTTTGGCTCAAATCCAAACCATATTTGAGCCGACCAAGCCCAATCTAGTTCCGAGCATCATCAAACCAGACCCAGTTGTGGTTCAAACTAAGCTGATTCAAAAGGGCTTGGAGGTGTACTGGTAAAGGGTGTTACCAGTAAAGGGCAAGGGGGGGGCAGGGGGGCTTCTCTAAAGGTAGATCAGGTGGGAGGGGAGTAAAAAGGTAACTTAAAAGTGCTGCCACCATTGGCTTCAGCAGCCGCAGTGTAGTGGCAGAGGCTCCCCCCCGAGCCCCTGCCGGCCTCCCCCTTAGTAGGCAGGGCCGGTTCGGGCCTCTGCACAAGCATGGAAGTCGCTAAAATGGCCTCCTCACATGCACTGAGGCCTGAACCAGGCCCAAACCAGCCCAGGCTACTCAAGGGGAGGCCGGCAGGGGTGGGGGGGAGCTGCCACCCCCGCTACACTCCACAATGGCTGACGAAGACACTTTTAAGGTAATTTTTAACTCCCCTCCCACTCAATCTACCTTTAGAGAAGCCCCCCTGCCCCTCCTACTGATAAAGGGAAATCATCACTGGATTTCTCTTTACCAGTAGAGCAGGGGCGTAACAAGGCTGGAGCAGGCCCAAAGACAAAATTTTAAAATGGGCCCCTCGCTGATACACACACACACACACACACACACACACACACACACACACACTTACTTCACTATATATAGTCATGTGACTTGCCTCTGGGGGGCCCCTCGAGGCATGGGGGCCCCCAGGCAGACTCCTCCCCTTGCCTAATGGTAGTTACACCCCTGCAGTAGAGTTCCAAGCCAGCTTAGCTCAAATTGGGCATCGTTCAGTTCAAACTCAGACCAGCCGAGGCTGGTCCAGTTTGACCCTGAATGAGCCGAGCCAGCTCGCACTGGCCCCTAGAAATGGCCATTAGTAAAGACAATGTAATGGAATGAATCGGGACAGTTGCTCTACCCCAGTTAAATATAAGAGAACTTTCATTTGAAAGGTACACAGTTAGCAGGGGTTACTCAAGCTTTTCTACGATGTTTTTGGCTCATTGATTACCCAAACAGGGTTTTCAAGAATGAAAAGTTAACTAGCTTTTTAAAAAGTAATGTAAAATGAAAAATAAGAAGTTTAATTTTCTTTTATAAAACAGAATGAAATAAGCTAACAATGGCTGCAGTCAAAGTTAAGTACATTTAAGATCTTTGACTCTTAGTCATTGATATCGTTGGGATCTATCATTGATGTTCATTGGAAAGTGCTTAACTTTGACAGGTCTAGTATCCTTACACATTTGCTTACAAAGCAAAGGGCTTGACAGCTATGAAGTACATTGTCTCCTATGACCCACACTAGCACTTTTGGGTTTTTCAGCTCTTCATCCATACCTTTGCCATAATATATTTGTGCTGGTCAGATACTGTAATAAAGATACTAGGACGACGATGACAACAACGATGATGACGATGACTACTACTACTACACACAAACACACTTGTTTTTAATTACTATTAATTACTACATTAGGACTAGGTTCTACAGCATGTTTAACTTCCAGCAATAATTTTATTCAAAATTATTACACAAATATGTAATATTCTCTTCACTAGTTGTGTGTTCAATTTTTTTATTATTTTCTAAGAGTGTTGGGCATGTTTATTGTGCCATTTACAATACTAGTTACATAAGTCAATCCAAATCCATTGCTGCAGTCCTGATCGGTTTCCATATTGACATCAATGGGATTTATGTACAGGTAATTCTATGCAGAATTGTGCCATTGGGAGCATGGCATTGATTCTTCATTGTAGCGTGTATTACACCTACTTTGTGGCATTTTTATGTACTATTAATTCAATGGGGAAGTTAAGGATTACCCATGCAACTACTCATTGTAATCAGTCATTAAATTTTGGCTATATCATGCTCTGTTTAGTTGGGATGAGGGAGACCCTTGAAAAAGAGAAGCATAGCAGAATAACCAGACCTTTAATCAGATAAAATATCTTTTCTTTTTTCAAAAAGAAAAAAAAAACACATTAAAACTATCATTGCATTGACACACTTATATCCACTTTTGTATTTGTTAAGTTCAATCAACCATAATTATTTGCTTTGATTCCTCATAGCATGAACATAACTGCATTTTTAAAATTTCCTAATTTTTATTATTTTGCCACTGAAACAAAAGACAAAACTCTGATCCTTCAATGCAGCCAGGTTTAGATGTCGGGTTGTAAATAGTAATTATACAGGCAGAAATCCCAATGCCTCTACAAAAAATAGGGTTTTTAAAGTCATCTAGTTATAATTGCAGAGTAATGATAGAAAAGAAATATCTAGCAGCTTCAAAGTTGCACCCCACCCCCTCCTTCCAACAGCATTAGCTCCTTTTCTGCAGTTTCACAAATCGGAAAAAGTAACCTCTAAAGCTGTTTAGACTGAAGGTCAGAATTCAAAGGACTGGTAACTTAATCCACAGAACACTGCAATCACATTGCTATTGGAAACACACCCAGGAGCACTAGTATTCTAGATGTTTGTATTAAGTAATGTCAATAAGTATACAATCTTGAGATCCCACCTCCCCTACTGTAAAGTTTACCTTGACTCATGGTTGCAAGAGATCAAGTTGCTTTCTGCCACTGAATTTTACTTTGGTGCTCTCAGAGGTAAGGAAACTGGATTCAGTGTTACGTTCTAATGAAAACAACAGCTTTGGTTTGTTTATCTAATACTTAAAAGAGGCACCTCTTCTAGCCAAGATGTAAATAAAGCTTAACATCTTCTTGGTCCTTGGATAGTTTCATGGCCCTAATTATTAAACAAAATAATAATAAAGGATATTCTATAGTGTATTTGTCTCTGAGAAACAGTTCTATTAAGATACCCCTTTGTATCAGTATTTATATATACAATAATTGTTATAATATAATTATTTTATTTGATATAAGTTCAAGTTTATATTGAATAAAATAAAGCTTCAACCCTGTTATAAGAAACTGCAATCTCTTTTTCAGGCAGGATGAAAGAGCCAAAATTAGTATATAATCAACACTAAAGTAGAACAAATTAATTTTGAATAGTTTGTGTTGTGGGGCTGGTGTAAACCTTACAGTATTAAAAAAGTCAGAAGGTCTCAGACAATTCACATCATTCTTTTTGTATCACAGACTTTTAGGGAAGAATAGGAAGAGCATCTTATTCAATTGGAAAAACAGAAAAATGCCTATTGATTTTATTTGTAAGTGTGCTCATTTAGGAATGAGTGGAGACTCTTTTTGAAGAATTATTGTGAATGGTGTTCATGTTTTTATAATTCTGAGTTCAGGAAGCATCATGTAATCATTAGGGAATTTGGTCATAAAGAATATAGTGTCATTCACCTTCATGGACTTAGTTTAAGGAGGCTAAATAAAACAACAACAACTGGAAAGAACATTTCCGTCGGTATAAAATAAAAGCTGTTACTATGCTGATAGGAACTGCCTAGGATTCAAGTTACTTCAGGAAAACAAATCACTGAGAAGTGAGTAGGAGGATAATAGTAGTACTGCTATCATGTCAACCCCTGCTGGCTGATCTATAGAGCTCCAATTAGCTGTGGCCTAATAGAAGGGCTGTTCACTTTTTCTTGCTTTCTCAGCCAGCCATATAAAAATACGTTCCCAAATGGAAACTGCAAGATAGGAGAAATTAAATTACAAACAAGAACACAGAAGAATGTTGAGAAGTTTGTTATCATCCAACTGGGGGGGGAGTGAGTCAAGAAAAAATAATTAGCCTAGTCCCTAATTAAGGTATACTCATTTTGTTTACGTTTATTTAGAAACATAGGAAGCTGCCTTATAGGTTGCAGGCAGGAGTTTCTCTCAGCCCTATTTTAGAGATGCCAGGGAGGGAACCTGCAACCTTCTGCATGGAAGCATGAAGATGCTCTTCCCAGAGCGGCCCATTCCCTAAAGGGAATATCTTACAGTGCTTAAACATTTTTTTTAAATCAGTGCTTAGACATGAAGTCTCCCATTCAAATGCAAACCAGGGCATACCCTACTTAGCAAAGGGGATAATTCATGCTTGCTAGACCAGTTCAAGTGTGGTCAGAAGGTAGACTGGTATATTTCTGGGTAATTTGCAATCTGACTCCCACTTGTTTAATAATAACCACCAAAAAAACCTTGCCTGCCCTCTGACTTGGGCTGATACAATTAAGGAAGCATGAAAGCAAAAATATGTGAAGAGATGGTGTGCTTAGTTCTAATGCTGAAAACAAGCTTTTAAGATGAGCATGTGCTCAGAGAGGAACCCTGCTTATGAATTCTAAGTGTGCATGTAGGTATCTATCCCTCATGATGAGCCACTGTTTTACTCTGAATGAATGAATGAATGGTTTATTTCGATCTTTGATCAGAATACAGAAACAAAATTATACAAAATCCCAATAAATAAAAACAAAAGAAAAAATCACTTTAAATCCATAATTCAATTAAAGGTTAACTAATAAAAACACCACCATTCAATCTATTAGGGATGTGCACAAATCAATTTTTAAAATTCAATTTGTACCCAAATTGAATCACCCCTGATTTGTTTTGGTTCCAAATCTGCCCTCCAAATCACCCCAGATTTGATTTGTACCCAAATTTTCCAACACTTAATCTGAATTCATGGCGGTGTGTGTGTGTGTTCCGAGGGCAAAAGAGTGGGGTGGATGATAGTGCCCTATGGGTGGAATCTACCACCCAAATTTCAAAGAAATTGGGCAAAGGGGTGATTTTGATTGTTTTTTAAAAAATGTTTGCGTGTCTTTAGGCTTTCCCCCATCAGAAATAATGGGGATTTCAGCAGCTTTATTTATAACTCCATGTGGGGGGCACCCAGACGGCCCAGAGCAGCTTGTGGTGGGTGGTAGTGCCCAATGGGTGGAAAGAAGTTACCACCCAGATGCCAAAGAAATTGGGCAAAGGGGTGATTTTTAACAATTTTTTGAAGCTGGCATGTCTTTGTGGCAGATTTGAGGCAGAAAGGGGGTTTCAGGGGAAGGAGAGTAGGTCAAGTGGTAGTGCCCCATTGGGTGCCTGCTACCACCCAGATTTCAAATAAATTGGTAAAAGGGGTGGTTATTAATTCCCCCCCCCAGAAGTTTGCACGTATTTAAGCTTCCCCCCCATAGGGAATAATGGGGATTTCAACACCCCATAACTCCACTTAGGGAACACCAGGGTGACCCAGAGTGGGTTGTTGTGTAGTGCACATAGGGTCTTCTGAGAGTAGATTCTCTGGTAGGAAATGAGAGAACCCAATCTTATTTCCTACCAGAGAATCAACTCTCAGAACACCTCAGACACTGAAAACAACAAAACCCAGCGCCCCGTGGGCTTGTCGTTTTGGGGGTGGTTGGCACCCTATGTGTTGGCACCCTACCACCTGACTCACTCCTCTTCCCCCAAAATCCCCTTTCTGCCCCAAATCTGCCACAAAGACATGCCAACTTCATTTAAAAACAAAACAAAACACCCCTTTGCCCAATTTCTTTGAAATCTGGGTGGTAGCTTCTTTGCACCCATTAGGAACTACCACCCATCACAACCTGCTCTGGGCCACCCTGGTGCCCCCCTGGGAGTTATAACTAAGGCTTCAGAAATCCTTATTATTCCCTATGGGGGAAACCTTAAAAATGTGCCAACTTCACACAAAAAATTTAAATCACTCCTTTGCCCAATTTCTTTGAAACTTGGGTGGTAGCTTCCACCCAATGGACACTGCAACCCAATCCACATTGGCCACAAAATGGAGGTCCAAATCTCTGAATTTTTCGGGTCAGAATCTGGGGTAATTTATTTTGTACCCGATTCTGGGCAATTGAGCACAGGGGTGATTTGTTCTGTCTACAAATCATCCAAATCAGCCAGATTCAGTTACAAATCATTTTGTACCTGATTCGATTTGCACAACCCTACAAACTATATATTAAACTGATAAAGCACCAACTTCCAGCGGACATTCCCAGCTATTGAGCAAAACTTGGCAACATTTAAAGAAATTTCTTCAGATGTATCAGCTAAAAGCAAACTAAGATTAAAATTATCTGAATGCCCTGGAAATTCTTTTATGAAGGGTAACAAATAGTAATCTTGAATGTCTCTTGGTTTAGTTTACAATACTGAAGGCCAATGTGACAACTTGCATGGTCAGTGTTTGTAAAAACACCAGTTGCTTGTTAAGTGTACCGAACTTCAGCCAGGGAGACCTGTGTGACCATGAAGTTCACCTCGGGCAAGTCACTACCTTTCATCCTATCCTTCCTCACAGAGTTGTTCTGAGGTTAAAATACTGAATGTTATTTGTGAGGAAATTAGCACAGCTACCAACAGCAGAGAGAACAAAACTTCCCATTCTGGGCCCAAAGACAGTAGGGAGACTGACAGGGAGGCATAACCATATCTGCCTCTGCCCGCCTACCACAGCCCCTCCTTCTCACCATTGCTGCTGACAGAATGCTGGCTTCAGTAATCTCCACAGAGAAGTTCTAGACCTCAATAGACTTCTTCTTGCTGGCTTCAATAAACTCCCTGATCAGCTGAGTGCTGGTCAGTTTCCATGGAGACACTCAAGAACAGTATTCTACTGGCCTGAACACCACTCCAGCACTTCTTTTCATAGGAAGAGGTGTTGCTAGAGTGGAGGAAGAGGACATTGCCAGAGAAGGTTGGCTCCTGTAGGAAGGAAGAGAGAGGAATAGAAGGAAGAGCATGTGGGCAAACAGGGAACCTGGGCTGGTGGGTCAAAAAACACGGGAAAGAGGTCTGGGGCAGAGAGATGGGAATGTGGCAGAAAAAGCTGCTCAGTGCACTTTGTGCATCAAGTGTCGGAGGATCCTACAACAATTGCCAGTAAATTGTCAAAAAGGGATTAATCCACATACAGTGCACTGGGCCCAGAAAATTCTGTTGGCACCCTGGAAGTTAGGCTTCAAATGTGGTAAATAAATAACAGCTAATACAAACCCAGCACTATGTGCTCACTATGTCATCTCCCAACACACTTTCAACAAAGCTCACCTACATCACTTGTAAACCGCCAAGAGACTTTCATTTTGGGCAGTATACAAATGTGTTAAACAAACAAACAAACAAACAAATCAGAAATAAATAGACCATGTCTGTAATATATAGGCTTGAGCCCAAAACATTTTGGAGGCCATTATAGAGGCCTCTAAAACGTTTCGGCAACCGATGCCGTTTCGGCTTTCAGAGGCGGCGGGGGTGTTCCCTTAAGGGCGGGGGAGGGTGCACTTACCCCTCCTGCCACTTTCCCCCCACCAGCACTCCATAGTAGCAAAGCCCCTTGAAGCAGCAGCGTACCTCCCTGTAGTCCCATTGCCCTTATCGGCCGGAAGTGGCCAGAAGTACTGGGCGTGCATGCACCCATTGTGTGCGTGTGTGTGCACGGCAGATGGGCACGTGCGCACAATGGGCACACGCGCGCAATGGGCGCATGCGTGCCCAGTACTTCTGGCCACTTCCAGCTGATGAGGGCAACAGGGTGGCAGGGAGGTACGCTGCTGCCCCGAGGGGCTTTGCTACAACAAAGTGCCGGCAGGGGAAATGCGGCGGGAGGGGTAAGTGCTCCCTCCCCTGCCCTTAAGGGAACACCCCCGCCACCTCCGGAACGGTTCCAGGCACATCCCTAGTAATATATATGATCTAATTTCACAAAATTATCTGTATACTGACAAGTAACTTGGGATTTGGGGGCACAAACTTATAGGAACTGCTGTGGTTCATGTCTTAAAATTGAGATCATGAAGATATGGACCAAAACAGTTTTTCAGCAAAAACTGGCTCCCAGACTCCACCTTCCATATCAGCTATTGAGAGTTGATTTAGTTTCCGATATATGAAAGTTCATAGATATGGCTAATGATAGAAAATTATGACTGTCCCTATCCAACCCCTGTCCACATATTCATCCAAAACTAGTAGCCTATATTCATATGCACTTAGGGTCTGTTCACAGATGTGTCTGAACATGTGAACGGTGGTGCTAAGAAACTTCAGAAGTCTAGTTTTAGAAGGATAAAGGACAAGTTTTTCAGTGGCCATTTGTCTTAATGGTGTTATGCAACTTGCAAGTTCAGAGGCCATATGTCTCTGAATACTGCCAGTTGCAGGGGGGGTAACAGTGATATGGGGTAATTCCTACATCTCCTGGTGGTGGGCTTCCCAGGGGCATTTGATTGGCCACTATAGGAAACAGGATGCTAAACCATATGCCTCATGGATCTGACAGAACTTCAATTCCATATACCAGACCCTCTAATCCAGGCCTGCTCAATTTAGGCCCCCCAGCTGTTTTTGGACTACAACTCCCAGAATCACCAGCCACACTGGCCAAGAGCCAGGAATTATGGGAGTGGTAGGCCAACATCTGCAGGAGGGCTGAAGTTGAGCAGCCCTGCTCTAATCTGTTAACTACCCAACCAGTCATTCCTTCCTGCTCCTACTCTACTCTACTCTACCCAACTGTACTAGCAGTTCTGTCGCTGGTCCTGCTCTTTCTGCTTTCTTCAGCTCCCTGCCTTTTCAGATTATGGCTGGCATACTATATAATCTCGAGGAAGTGACATTGCCTCTTCGGAATGAGATTACACTCTTCCTGAGTGTAATCATATTGATCTACTTTGCTTCAAGATAACATTCCTGACCAAGAGTGCTTGGACATATCAGCTGTGTGCCCTTGGAAGGCAAAAATCTTCCCAGCATCATCTGTGCCATAACCTTACCAATTAATAGCTGCAGTGTTCTCTATGTGGGGATGCTCCAAAAGAGTGTTTGGAAGCATTAGTTGGTTACAAACCAAAAACCACAATTTGGTTGTTGATTCAAAAGCATATTACATACATTTCTGCCCAGCTGCACTGGTTTGCCTGTTTGCTTCTGGGCCAAACTGGCTACCATATAAAGCCCTAAATGGCCTGTGAT
Source organism: Hemicordylus capensis (assembly GCF_027244095.1). NCBI lineage: Eukaryota > Metazoa > Chordata > Lepidosauria > Squamata > Cordylidae > Hemicordylus > Hemicordylus capensis. The sequence goes on from NC_069660.1 coordinate 269,179,637, forward strand.
AAGCATATGAAGTTCCCAATTGTTGACAGTCTTCAAAGGATGATCTTTCTGGATCTGCATCCATGGATGTTAACACTAGAAAACAAAAAAGAGGTTTTCCCCCATGGTGCTGCCAAAACTTCACAAATAACCACCAGAAGACCTGTAAAAGGCTGCCTCACTTTTTGTTAGGTGGACCTTTTTATTCCATCAACCTTTTTAATACTCTAATTTTGACTAGTACAGCTTTATTGGTGGGTGCTGTTGTACAGCTTTGCCATTTTATGTTGATCTTTTATATTGTGGTCATATGCTTTGATTTTTATTGTTATTGATTTAATGTTTTTGTAAACTGACTTGCATGATTTTGGTCAGAATGGTGGTCTAGACATTACAAAAATAAAAACAAAACCAGTAAATAACCCTGGACATTTGGGATTATTAAATCATCTCCAGTGCCAGCCAATGACATTTTGCTGTCTGATGCAGAGCACCAAAATATGTTCCCTTCCCTCTTCTTTTTTCCTATTAAGCACTCCCAATTACTTCTTTCTTTCAAATCTTTCAACATTTCAAATGAACGTTAGAGTTTCATAAAGCCCTCCTGCAAGCAAATTAATTTATTTCTTCATTAATTCAAACTTTGATGCAAAACAAGTTTAAATCAGTAGAATTGCTTCAATGGGCTGTGGAACCATTGATTTTTGTGGATGATTTTTGTGGCTTTTGGAGTTCAGATTTAATAATATGAAGTCAGTAAAACTCAGTTGGCTTCAGAAAGCCATCCTGTGCATATTTATTTGAGAGTAAGCCACACTGAATTCACTGAGACTTACTTTTAGTCACCACATCTATTTCAGTTTAACTGAAGTTATCTCTCAGAGCAATCAGAGATGCTTCCCCCCAGATTTCTGGGGGGAAGGCTGGTCCCCCACAGCCCCTGGCGACCCTCTCAATTATGTGTAGGGTGGCTGCCACCCACCACTGGCCTGTGCTGTGCTGTGCTGGGCAGCAGAGTACAACTGGGCTGTGAGGGCTTAGTGCAGCCAGGGTGTGGCCTGCCCAAGACTCCTCCAATCCCATGCGGTGCATGGCTGTAGTGGTGGGGCCAGACTAGACATGGCCTGGTAAGCAGCCTGCTGAACTGATTCCGCCTCCTGCACCTGCACAGTCAGTGTGTGCACATGTGATGGCATCGGGCATTGAGCAGCCTGCCACCCCAAGCCACTCAAGGGAGCAGGGCAAGCTATGAGGGCAGTGAAGCAGAGCAGAGGAGAGGCAGGCAACACTGACTTTCCTGCTCAGCCTGGGAGGCTCCGGAGCTCCCCCAACCTAGGCCGAGCGGTACCAGCTGCAGCAGTGACTAACTCAGGGCAGGGCGTGGGGGGATGATGCTGATCTTGCAGAGGGATGCCCCACCCCCAATTACTTAGATGCACCTCTGAAAGCAATATGCAATTAATTTTAAGTTATTTTAAAAGTAACAATAGGTAGGATCCCTTCTACGAGAGCAACACTTTCTGTGAATTGAGGTTCCTTCTGTTTCCTAACAGAAGTTCTTAAATCAGGACCCAACTCTCTCTCTCTCTTTCTCTCTATATATATATTATATGAATGAAACAGTCTTGAAATCTTTATTAAGATTTAGCTACATTTTTCAAAGATGTGCTTTTAAAACTCAGAGTTCAGTTTTGTTTTCAAATAAAGTTGCTATAAGTATACCATAAATACAAATGGCATGTTATAGTAAAAAAAAAAATGTAAAAACCTATTTGATTATCCTGAGCTAGATCTTCAATCAGTTAAACAGGTAAAATGATTAGATTTTCTCTGTAATTAGACAAAAGTAAACAGCTAAGATAATTTAATTATTTTTCTTTACTGCTTTTTACCACAAGCAACGAAGTGTAAACAAAATATTAACTGTGTTAGTATTTACAGCTATTTAAAGCAGATAAAAAGGTAACAGGAACCATAATTGCAGACACCAAAAAGTGCTTGAGTTCATTGTAATTAATGAGGCATCTTTACAATTTGAAAGCCTCAGGCATCTTATCATTTGTTTTGCATAAATAATGTAAGCAATATACATACAAACTGTTAACATGTATTTACTAATCTGTTAAAGAGAAAGTGTAAGTGTGTGTGTGTGTGTGTGTGAGAGAGAGAGAGAGAGAGAGAGAGAGAGAACATAATGCTCAGAGCCCAGCTGTGAAGAGCTTTCTGATCCTTTAAGAAAGCACCTCCCACCACAAACACTATACCTGTTTGTAAACTCTTTTATTTTTGCTTGTGTCACAGTTTTCATGTTAAACCTTCACATGAAATAAATGGCTGCCATCTGCGTGCCACTCAAAATTCATGCAGTGTTTGCTCAGTGAGCTGTTCATGCAGAGACATTCACTGCATGGATTGCTGCTACCCACATGGGTTACTGTAAGAGACCGTGCTTCCACCAGCAAAACCCTAATCTCCCAAGGTCGCTACTCATGGAAGTGTTGACCATCTACAGCACTTCCCACTTCGGACAAATTGAGCTGTAACCATGAGCGGCCGGCCGGAGGGGGTGAGTGACAGCTCCAGGGCAGGACTTCCTCCTTGCTTTTCAAGTTGTAAAAATGAGCGTCTCTGTGCTTTATAACATCTGAAGAGGGCATTTGTATCCAGATATTGGCTGTCACCAGCATTTATATGAATCAGCCCCTTTCTCCTAGTAACTCTGCTAGTATTCAGCATTCTTTTTTCCAACCCAACACCTTCCTTCCAAACAACAATATGAACTCTCCTGACTTACTTAATTATCCACAATATAATGGAAACTTGAAAAAACAATATAGTGAAACCCTAAGCTATATGTTTCATGAACTGGACTTCTGTCAGGCAGCTTGACATACCTACTACTGTATATTCTTTTAAGAGGGCAATGTGAGTCTGTTCTGTTCCTTTGGTCATAACATAGGAACATAAAGACAGCCCTGCTGGATCAGGCCCAAGGCCCATCTAGTCCAGCTCCAGCATCCTTCATCCTGGTACAGCATCCTTTCACACAGTGGCCCACCAGATGCCACTGGAAAGCCTACAAGGAGGAGATGAGGGCATGCCCTCTCTCCTGCTGTTACTCCCCTGCAACTGGTACTCAGAGGCATCCTGCCTCTGAGGCTGGAGGTGGCCTATAGCCCTCCAACTAGTAGCCGTTGATAGAATTCTCCTCTATGAAGTTATCCAAACCCCTCTTAAAGCCATCCAGGTTGTTGGCTGTCACCAGATTTTGTGGCAGAGAATTCCACAAGTTGATTAAGTGTTGTGTGAAAAAGTGCTTCCATTTGTTGCTGGTCCTACATTTCTTGGCAATCAATTTCATGGGATGAACCCTGGGTCTAGTGTTATGTGAGAGGGAGAAAAAATTCTCTCTATCCACTTTCTCCACACCATGCATGGTTTTATAGACCTCTAACATGTCTCCCAGCATTCATCTTTTTTCTAAACTAACAAGCCCAGGTGTTGTAGCCTTGCCTTATAAGGAAGGTGCTCTAGGTTCCTGCCTGATCATCTTGGTTGCCCTCTTCTGCACCTTTTCCATTTCTACAATGTCCTTCTTTAGATGAAGTGACCAGAATTGTACACAGTACTCCAAGTGTGGCCTTGTCATAACTTTGTATAAGGGCATTATAATATTAGCAGTTTTGCTTTCAATCCCCTTTCTAATAATCCCTAGCATGGAACTGGCCTTTTTCACAGCTGCCTCACATTGAGTCGACACTTTCAATGAGCTGTCCACCATGACCCCAAGATCCCTCTTCTGGTCAGTCACCGACCGCTCAGATGCCATCAGCATATATGTGAAGGAGGAGAGCTGGTCTTGTGGTAGCAAGGATGACTTGTCCCCTTAGCTAAACAGGGTCCACCCTGATTGAATATGAATGGGAGACTAGAAGTGTGCGCACTGTAAGATATTCCCCTCAGGGAATGAAGCCGCTCTCTGGGAAGAGCAGAAGGTTTCAAGTTCCCTCCCTGGCTTCTCCAAGATAGGGCTGGGAGAGATTCCTGCCTGAAACCTTGGAGAAGCCACTGTCAGTCTGTGAAGACAATACTGAGCTAGACAGACCAATGGTCTGACTTGGTATATGGCAGATTCCTGTGTTCCTATGTTCCTAAGTTGGAGTTTTTGCCAACACTGAACCGCATTTGCCATTTTGTCGTCCACTCACCCAGTTTGGAGATATCCTTTTGAAGCTCCTCACAATCTGTTTTGGATTTCACTACCCTAAATAGTTTGTTGTCATCTGCAAATTTGGCCACCTCGCTGCTTACCCCAGCTTCTAGATCATTTATGAATAAATGAGGTCTGCCACTTAAAAAGTAAAACTTCTCTCTCTCTGCTCTTTTTCATCTGTTGCCCAAATCCTGTTAAATATACTGAACTTCTCTTGAGGCATTTACTGATCAACTTCCTTTATTGGCCTTTCAGCAGCACTATCTTTTTCATTCACCCTCTGACTTGGAAGAAATTGATTTACTCTGTAGGATGGAGATGGAGTGGACAACCTTTTCCCAATTCTGATTGTTTAGATTGTTTAAAAAGGAATTGGGAATAGAAAATGGCTCCCTCTTTCTGTTTATTCTTCTTTATGCCTGAGAAACAGCACTTTTGATGTGCTGGAGCTACACCAGAACCCAGAGATCATGTGATCAGTGTCATGTTGGACACTTTGAAATAGCTTGAATCCTTGAATCACGTCAGTGACGTGAAGCGTGCGCACGATGTGCACGTGCGCAAAGGATTACTGGGAGTTTTTGCAGACCAGCAGCGGGGAAGGGGCGGCAGGGAGGTATCCTGCCGCCCCAATTACTCTGCAGATTACGGCGCCACAGCAGAAAGCGGCGGGAGGGGTAAGTAAACCCTCCCGCCGCTCTTAAAGCTACCCCCTACCCCCAATCCGAACCACCCAGGTCCGGACCGGTCCGGAAGCATTTTCAATGGCCTCCGGACCGGTCCGGGCCCATCCCTAGTCTGAAACAGACACCTGAAAAGACTCATTTTTAATCCATGTTATGAGACAATAAAGCTATTCCCACGATCACCGGAAAGCAGGCTAAACTCCCTTCGCCTGCTTTCCAGTGGTTGTGGGAACCACCGGGCTCGCAGGCAAGCCCAGTGCTCCCAAGGAGGCTAGCCCATCTAAACCACCCTCCCCTTATTTTTTTTTTTTTAAATAAGAATTTTTATTGAGAAGTAAACCAATGAAGACAAAGAGAAATCACCATAAAGACAGTATAAAACCAATCGTTTTTCATAATGAAAAACCTCTTCTAATTAATAAAGTAAAGAAAAGATATCTAGAACAAGACAAAACAAAAGTCATTCAGACTCTTAGAGAGTTATAAAATCTAATCAGCTTCTTGTAAATTACATATCGAGAACACTATAAATCAAATCCAGAAAATGGGAACAAAGTTTGTCCATAATGGATATTATAATTTATAAAGGGTTCCCAGACAGACATGAATGATTCAGTAGATATACCATGTACATAAGACAAGACTTTTGAAATTGAAGCATAATCCCACACTTTCAAAAACCAATCATTTAAGGAGGGGATTTCTAAAATACGCCAGTTAGAAGCATATATAATCCTAGCCGCCGTAATCATATATAAACACAATCGTTTAATTTGGCAGGAATATAAGGTTTTATCATACTTAAAAGAAAAATTTCTGGAAGAAAGGGAATCTTAACTTCTAAGATTTGTTCAATTTTCATATGAATTTGTCTCCAAAACTGTTGAGCTTTACCACAACTCCACCACATATGGTAAAATGAGCCTAAATGTGAGTTACATTTCCAACATTTCTTAGAAAAGGAATAATCTATTTTGTTAGTAGACAAAGGAGTTATATACCATCTAAAGAACATCTTATACCAATTTCCCCTTAGATTTGTACACAAGGTAAATTTCACATTCTTTTGCCATTGGTATTCCCAATCAGAGATATCAATCGCTCTATTTAAGTTCTGCATCCATTTTATCATGAAATTGATTGCCAGGAGGTCTAGGACCAACAAACGGAAGTACTTTTTCACACAACGCGTGATCCACTTGTGGAACTCTCTGCCACAGGATGTGGTGACAGCCAACAACCTGGATGGCTTTAAGAGGGGTTTGGATGACTTCATGGAGGAGAGGTCTATCAATGGCTACTAGTCAGAGGGCTGTGGGCCACCTCCAGCCTCAAGGGCAGGGTGCCTCTGAGTACCAGTTGCAGGGGAGTAATGGCAGGAGAGAGGGCACGCCCTCAACTCCTGTCTGTGGCTTCCAGCGGCATCTGGTGGGCCACTGTGTGAAACAGGATGCTGGACTAGATGGGCCATGGGCCTGATCCAGCAGGGCTGTTCTTATGTTCTTATACGTTCTTTTATCTGCTCAGTCTCCGTTTCATACATCAGTAATAGCTTATAAATTCTTCCTAGCAAATGATCAGTGTTTTGGGTGATTAATTCTTAAAAGTCAGTCAAATCTCTGAGTTTCCCACCCTGTAACTGTAACTCTTTCCGAACTATTGAGCTGATTCGAGCTTGTTGAAAACCACCCTTCCCTTAAATGAAGTCATTTGGTTGCTCGTTTGTCACTTCGGTGCGCAGCAATACATGAGTAGACCCCCGGCCGGGAGGCTGCAAGCAGTCATGGGGGGGGCTGATTTGCCCGCCCAGCTACGAGCGGCTGTTCATCTGTGGGGAGAGCAGGCTAAGCCAGCTCTCCCTGCAGAACCCCCTCAGGCACTTCAAACGTGTTGTGTGAAGCACCTCAATATGAGGTTGTTTCTGACTATTGCCATATATATCCTGTTTCAAATGTTATTTTCTGTTTTATATGATGGATTATTGTTGTTGCTGATTGTTTTTATTATTGCAGCATTAATGATTTTACATTGACTGACATCCAGACTAGCACTGCATAGGGATGTGCATGGTCCGGACCAGTCCAGACCGGCACCGATGGGGGGTCTCCCTTTAAGGGCGGGGGGCGGTAGAACTTACCCCTCCCGCTGCTCTTCCCCCTCCGGCGCTGTCGTTTAGAACGAATTTTTTGGGGCAGCAGCGTTCGTCCCTGCCGCCCCTGCCCCCGTCGTTGTTAGTAAAGCCTTCGTAAGAGCTCTTAGAGAAGCATGCATGCGCGCTATATTCATGACGTCTAATTCAGTCAACACACAGTAGTATCCAGACTAAGCTAATCAGGTCTAAGCACCATTGAAAAAAAGTTAATGAGAATCTACTAAGATAAGTTCTATAATTTTAATGGGACTTGATCGTGCTGATCTATCCTGACTATGCTCACAGAATAAATTTTTCCATGAAAAATTTTCCATGAAAAATTTCATAAATTAAATTTTCCCCCCATTTATTTTTTATGATTATTTTTTATTTGGAGAAGTCTAATGATTAGTATATGAATGATGCAAGCTTTTAAAAAACATTTTGTCACTAAAACCTTTTTAAAGGCATGATTGTAAGAACTAAGTATTGTACTATATTATAAGTTCAACCAGCATTTTCAGAGACTCTTTATCTTTGATATAACTTTTACTTGTACACATTAATTCACCCACTCAAGTACTGCTGATCTTTTAGACAGAGATCATTGGTTGAGGTAAAAATGCAAGACATCTTATGATGACTATGTATTTTGAGAATTACAAACTCTCTGAAATCCTGCCTTGAGCAACACAGAACTCCAGCTAAATAATTAATTACATATCGACAAGGTCTGATAAAAAGGAATGTCTGAGCTCCGTTGGCACTGATGTCTTCTTTCAGATGTTCATCAGGAAAAGTCTTTATACTTGGTACACTTTTTGGAAGATTTACATATTTCTTTTTCTTCAGACCATTTTGTAATTAATGCAACCGTTCAAGCTGCAGAAGATGCCTTTATATTTGGTTTGTTTTACACATTCAGTGAGTGTGATATCAAATATAAATTCCATGATAATTAAACAAATAACGTAACTTATTCTTAAATTGTAATACTTCCCCAGTGTTTAAGTGCTTAATTATTACATTTACTTTTCTACTGTCTAGATTTTCCTCTAAATAGACATCTAAACTTAGGATGCAGCCCTGTGCAGAATTAATCCCATTGTAATCACTATGACTGAAGTATATACAGTATAAGAGTAGTACAATATTTGTCTCAATTTGTTTTCTTGTTTGCCCACTGTTTATTAAAGTCAAACTGTTTATTCAAGTCAAACTGAAAAAAATAGTTTACTATAAACACCTGAAAAACTGCCACACTATTAAATAATTCATAACTGGATCAGAATATAATGTATATATGAATGAAAAATTATTCCCGCTCTTTACAATTTGTTCTAAATTGTACTCCAATGGCTTGCATCCTTTTGCTGTATATCCACTGCCATGGTACTTCAAATGCACTTAATAAATTGCACCTTCTATGAAAAGAAAAGGTGATGGATTGAAAAATGTTTAGCACAAGCATGCATAATTGATAGACTCCCTAGTGCAAATAAGTGTCTAATAAATAATTAAATTTAATCTCATTATAAGAGTTTTCATAATGGGATAATTTAATTAAATGAAAGCTAAAGGGTTTCTAGAGGTTGAAAGATGCTGGTGGTGCTATATTTGGCTAATGGTCGGGGGATGCTAGAGTGAAGAAGGGTAATTCACAGGGGTGCATGCATTATTTAATGAATCCCTCCGAGATAGAAGAAAGGACAGATCAATGATAAAATGACAAGTTATCATTGCTAACAAAGCACATTTAAACAAACTGTGAGATATTTAAAAAGAGAAACTTTGCAGTTGTTGTAAGACAACAGCACTCTTACTGTCACATGCTCTCTTTTTTATCCAGATGCATACTTTTGCTACATTATCACATTATTAAATTTTGTCTCCATGTCAGAGTAAAAATAAAAGCAAAACCTTACAAGCAACTGGACAGTTAGGTCTAAGTGAAAGTTATAATGGATACAGCATGTATATATGATACTAAAAAATTGATAGCTCTGTCATGCGGGACCCATTAACAAGCTTTTTCAGTGGGCAGAGTTTGGGGCTTCAAGTCTCCAGAAGCACTTAGTACACTAGGATGCTCAGTCCACACAGGCTAAGTACTTATTGTATTTACAGGTGATCAGTTATGAATGAATATGAATAGTGTAGAAGTATACGTCTGCAGATGAGACGTGTCATTCTGTGAAGAGTTGTGATCAAGATGCAAGACTCATAAAACAGAGAAGGAAATGATGGGCCAAATTAATTTCTTAGAAGTGTGGTTTGAGATGTAACCACAGGGCTCCTCTACTAATGAAAGGAGTGGTGTATATCCGTAGTCTATAAACACAAGAATTCACTATTTGACTATACTACAGTAAGTGTGTTTCAAATAAAAGTTCAAGGAAAGAAACCACAAGCTAAAAGAACAAACTGAAGTAAGTTAATGGCTTGTGCAATGAAGCCCTAGCAGTTATAAATACAGTTTTTGGAACTGCATCTTTAATACCGACAATGAGCTATAAATGTAACAAATTTCTTCTTAGCTTTCCTGGAAGCTGGTTAAAATTTAGAGAATCTTTCATTTTCCATAATAACTAAAAAGGAGCTATTTATACAATACAGCATACGTCATCCTGTTTATATTATATTGGCAAATGTGTATTTATTCATAACAATTTACCGCACTCTTCAGTAAAATATGCCCTGGATAGCTTACAATAAATTACAACAATGAAAAAACCAAAAACAAATAGATGGTAATGAAAAGATTGAAAACAGTAAAGGTAACAATAATGCACCCAACTGCAATGAGCAGGGCACAAAATGAGATTCAGATTATATGTTAAAAGTCCTGTGAAAATAAAAAAGTCTGTGCCTGGCATTTAATGAGAATAGGTGCCATTTGAGCCTTCCTGGGGAGAGGGTCCAGAGATGGTGCGAGCATTGAGAAGGCCTTGTCTCTGGTCTCCACTCACCAAATTTCAGGAGGTGCGTCACTTGGAAAAGGGCCTCCAGTGAAGAGCTCAATGCATGATGGAAAGGCAGTCCTTCAATACCCCAGTCCCAAACCATATTAGACTCAAAGGCAGGGTGCTGACACTTTGAGTTGTGCTTGGAAATGGAAGCTTGAGACTAATTTATCAGATTACTGGCAGTTCATAAGCATTATGTTGGGTATTTGTACTTGCAATGGCTCAGAACCAGCATTTGTTTGTTGACAGATTAGGCAGCCTTTAAGCTATTATGTTTATGGACTTGATTTTAAAAATATTTTTTATTCCTGATGGTACTGCCATAGTTCTAAATATTTTCTGAAAATGTTTAGAATAGCCTTTGTAGACTTGGAACTCTACACTTTCTACTGAAAATCAGCTCCCCTGGGATACTTAGGACTTTTGCTGACTCTTATGTAATATTGATACATTTGATAAACTATGAATCCCTGATTGTAATTTGATAAAATATGAATCCCTAGTATTACATCCAATTTTAGTTACAGAAATAAATCAGTGCCAAAGGATTATGGTGAATGCAGCCATAATTTGCTATTTTCTTGCATTAAGATCTCACGGCTATTCAATGAATATTGCTTATTTCATTCTATCACTTCCCTCTGCTGTTACAAACAGCATTCTAGCACTTCCCTCTGGATTTACAAACTCCAGTGCAGGGAACCTCTCTCACCGCTCATATTTAGTAGAACAAACGTTATTGCAGACAAGTGTAGCTGGAACTGAATATGGCCTTTACAATGGATCATAATTACAACTGATAACATCTATTTTATAAGTCACAGTTGCACACATGGTAAATTGAAAAAGAAAAAAGGGAAGAAGAAGTATAAGATAAAAGTAACTATGATGTGGAAGGTAAGAAAAGAACAAAGTAATTTGCCTGGCATAATAGCTTCTCTTTATGTCTGTATTCTCTGTAGTTTGCAATAATTCCTGCCAGATTCTTTAAAACATTCAGCATTGGCAGCCAGGTGGGCATTTGATCACCTAAATATTAATGCTGCCAGATGGTTGAACAATAGTTTGCACATATCTACAAAGAGAACCACCTCTACCACATGAAAATACGGTAACTACACCTAACTTTGATGGTTTAACATTTTCTTTTAAAATGCTGGTTTGGTTTAGTTTTTTGTCTTTTTGTCAATGGTCTCTCTGATATCAGGCCTATGTAATGAGGATCAATGAATGCATGCAGATGAGTGGAATAAATTAGGTCTTGTTTTTCCCTGCCACACTCTTTAGGGACCACAAATCAGGACAATAAGTGAGGGGGGAAAGGATTTTTGCTAATAAGCATTTCCACACCTTGACAAGAATGCACTTTTAAAACAGGTACTTGTGTGTATATTGTGTGTATAAAACAGGGCTTGTGTGTATATTAGAAGAAGGAACATTATGAATGCTAAGGTTTCCAAACCTGAAGTACAATGAAGCTGCCAGAATGTTTTAAAATCTGACACAAGCAAAATATTTTGTTATTTTGCTTGTGTCAGATTTTAAAACATTCTGGCAGCTTCATTGTACTTCAGGTTTGGAAACCTTAGCATTCATAATGTTCCTTCTTCTAATACACACACAAGCCCAATACATTCCTATGCTGAACTTAATATGATTAACTGATTGTGCAGTCAAGTCGGTTTCAACTTTTAGCGCCCACATAGCTAGATTCTCTCCAGGATGATCTGTCTATAACATGGCCTATTAGGACTCTCAGTGGTACATTCATTGCTGTCGTAATCGAGTCTATCCACGACACGTTGCTGCTGGTCGTCCTCTTCTTCTCTTTCCTTCAACTTTCCCCAGCATTCTGGACTTCTCAAGGGAGCTGGGTTTTCGCAAAATGTGTCCAAAGTGTGATAGTTTGAGCCTGGTAATTTATGCCTTGTGTGAAAATTCTGGATTGATTTGTTCTATGATGCATTTGTTTGATTCCCTGGCTGTCCATGGTATCCTCAAAAGTCTTCTCCAGCACCAAAGTTCAAAAGCGTCAGTACTTTCTCAATCCTGCTTCTTCAAAGTCCAGCTTTCGCATCCATAGAGTGTCATGGGAAAAACCATTGTCCGAACTATTCTAATCTTTGTAGGTGTAGACACATCATGGCATCTGAATATCTTCTCCAAGTTGGCATGGTTTACACAATCAAAGGCTTTTCTGTCATCAATGAGGCACATATACATCTCTTTTTGGTATTCTTTGGCCTTCTCAATTGTCCAGCGTGCATCAGCAGTGATGTCTCTTGTTCCTTGGCCTTTTCTGCAATGGGGGTGAGGGGAAACAGTAGAAGTAAATGCAGGTGGAAATTATTTGGGTTAAGATGGTGACTGGTTAAGTAACCTTTTCAGAGAGCTCCCTTGCTGAGTTATAGTTTTAGTAAATTTCTCAGGTCTTTTTCTGAAACCAGTTCAAATATCAAAGCATTTCCCTTTCCACAGGGGCGTAACTACCATTAGGCAAGGGGAGGCAGCTGCCTGGGGGCCCCCACACCTTAAGGCCCCCCCCCAGAGGCAAGTCACATGACTTGTCGTGTGTGTGTGTCAGCGAGGGGCCCATTTTAAAATTTTGTCTCTGGGCCCACTCCAGCCTTGTTGCACCCCTGCCTTTCCACATAAGGCTCCAATCTGTGTTGGATGATCTGAGCATTATTTTGCTAGCCTGTGAAATTAAGGACATTGTGCAATGGTTTGCACAATCTGTTGAGTCTCCTTGCTTTGGTATTGATATGTACAGGTGAAACTCGGAAAATTAGAATATCGTGCAAAAGTCCATTAATTTCAGTAATGCAAATTAAAAGGTGAAACTGATATATGAGACAGACGCATTACATGCAAAGCGAGATAAGTCAAGCCTTAATTTGTTATAATTGTGATGATCATGGCGTACAGCTCATGAAAACCCCAAATCCACAATCCCAGAAAATTAGAATATTACATGGAACCAAGAAGACAAGGATTGAAGAATAGAACAATATCGGACCTCTGAAAAGTATAAGCATGCATATGTATTCAGTACTTGGTTTGGGCCCCTTTTGCAGCAATTACTGCCTCAATGCGGCGTGGCATGGATGATATCAGCCTGTGGCACTGATGAGGTGTTATGGAAGACCAGGATGCTTCATTAGCGGCCTTCAGCTCTTCTGCATTGTTTGGTCTCATGTCTCTCATCCTTCTCTTGGCAATGCCCCATAGATTCTCTATGGGGTCAGGTCAGGCGAGTTTGCTGGCCAATCAAGCACAGTACACTGTATACTTTTCAGAGGTCCGATATTGTTCTATTCTACAATCCTTGTCTTCTTGGTTCCATGTAATATTCTAATTTTCTGGGATTGTGGATTTGGGGTTTTCATGAGCTGTACGCCATGATCATCACAATTATAACAAATTAAGTCTTGACTTATCTCGCTTTGCATGTAATGCGTCTGTCTCATATATCAGTTTCACCTTTTAATTTGCATTACTGAAATTAATGGACTTTTGCACGATATTCTAATTTTCCGAGTTTCACCTGTATACTGACCTCTTCCAATCTGTTGGCCACTGTGTCATTCTCCAAATTTGCTGGCATAGTTTGGTTAGCCTTGACTGATTCTTCTTCTGTTGCCTGCCATATTTCTGTAGCTATTACATCAATTGCTGTAGCCTTCTGACTTGGTAATGACCGGAGTGCTGATCTATCTTCATCTTCCCATACTAGAGGTTCTTGCAAGTAGGGAATATCTTCTAGAGTATCTTGGATGTTGACATCCCTGCTGTACAGATTTTCAGTACACTCCTTCCATCTCTGTTTGATCTTCTCTGAAGATCAGTTACTATCTATCCTTTTGCATCCTCTAACATACCAATTCGATGTTGGGACCTCCTTCTGAGTTCAGAGATCTTTCAAAAACTTTCCTTGTTTTTCTGTGTCTATTTCCATCCTCAAGGTCCTTACAGATGTCATTGTAGTACTAGTCTCTTCTAACACCTTTAACAGTTCTTTCATCAGGTCTTTATCTTTCTTGGCTTCTCTCCTCTTCTTAGCAATTTCCACCATCTATTCTGACATCCATTTTGCTTTCTTCTGTTTCTTGGTCTTTGGCAGTCTCTTCATATTTGTCCTTAACTTCTTTTTATTTCATTCCACAGTTTTTCTGGTTCCCTGTCAATGAGGTTCAGAACTGCAAAGCGGTTCCTGATGTTCTCCTTGAAAATGATGGATACATTTACAAGATCATATTGTGGAAACTGGATAGCTTTGTTTTTCTGCTTTAGCTTGACTTGGAGCTTGCACATGAGCAGTTTGTGATCTGTTCCACAATTGGCCCTCGACCATGTTTTTACTGTTATAACGGAGCTCTTCCACCTCCTTGCGCAAATAATGAAATCAATTTGATTTCTGTGTCCTCCATCTGGTGATGTCCATGTCTATAGGCACCGCTTTGGTTGTTTGAAGAACGTGTTAGCAATGAAGAGATCGTTGGCTTGGCAGAAACTAATAAGTTGTTCTCCTACTTCATTTCTGTTTCCTAGGCCATATGGTCCATCCAACTGTGTATTCCTCCTTAACATTTCCAACTTTGGCATTCCAGTCTCCAACCACCACTAGCACATCTTGCTTGCATGTTCTGTCAATTTCAGACTGAACTTGAGCATAAAACTCATTAACTTCCTCTTCTTCTACATCAGCCATTGGGGCATAGACTTGAAAACTGTCATGTCAAAGGGTTGTCTGTGAAATCTAATTGATATTAGTCAGTCACTGACTGTATTGTACCAAAGTACTGTCATTGCTATATCCTTCCTGACTATGAAAGCAACACCATTCCTTCTTTGTTTTTTGTGTCCTGAGTTGTAAATGGTATGATTTTCTGACTGGAAGTGTCTCATTCCAGTCTATTTTAATTCACTGATGCCCAAGATATCAATCTGTAGTCGATTCATTTCATCTTTCACTATGACAAGCTTTCCCATATTCATGCAGCTTACGTTCCACATACCCACTGTAATGCTGCCTTTGCAGCTTCCGGTTTTCTTTTCCCACATGGAAAAATCAGCAGCTAGGTGTCCAAAGGGCTTTAGTCTAACCGCATCATAAACACCATCAGTATGAAAGATCCTCAGCTCTTCCTCAGTAGCATGTTGAGTACCATCCAACCTGAGGGGCCCATCATCTGGCACTACATCGACAATCATTCTATCTTGTCTATCCTTGTGGCTTTCCTGGTAAAATACAGGAGTGGTTTACCATTGCCTTCTCCATTAGAATTAACTGGAAGGGGGCCCTCGCACTGGCTGATTTGCCCAGGCCCAACACTCTGCCAGGGCTCTCTAATCTTAGTCCTGCCTTCACACCTTGGGTGATCCTACTGGGAGTATACCTCCCGGCATATTTCACTCATCTCTCCCAGGAACACCACCACCCCACCATGATGAGGCATCATAGCAGGACTTGGGCGGGGGGGGGGGATTAATATATATGTTATTAATTATCCATAGTATAATACTTAACATTCCTAAGTATTAAGGAACTAAGTATTAAGGAACTTAATATATATGTTATTAACTATCCATAGTGGATACTTTCTTAGTGGGGGGGGGGAAATACATTTATCCTGAAAAAAGTTTATTCCAAATATCTTACTAGGCATATTAAGGGTGAGTTCACACGATTGCCACCAAGTCCAGAAGTTGGTAGTGGAGGTTACCAGCAAGCATGTGTTCCCAGTGGGCATGTTGTGCGAACCTGCCAACTAGTGGTTCTCAACCTGTCCACCCAAAATTCTACTGAATCTTTCCACTCCACTTCAAATCCTAATTCCAAGTGGATAGTGATCATATAAATCTGTCCTAAGTAAAACTCTGGTTACCCTTTCTGTCACAAAGATATAAATGTCAATGTTACCCACAGGTAATATCAACATATTTTTATCATGATTTTTAACATGGTTGTTATCTCCCACAATGTTCTGATTCACAATTAGTATCCTTGTTTTCTATTTGTGCCCAAATAGCAAATTTATTTGGGCACAAATAGAAAACAAGGATACTAATTGTGAATCAGAACATTGTGGGAGATAACAACCATGTTAAAAATCATGATAAAAATATGTTGATATTACCTGTGGGTAACATTGACATTTATTTATTTGCTATTTACATTTTAAGTAGCAAATGTATTTTTTCCATGTTTTGGCCACTTTTCCATGCCAATGTTGAATTCAGCATTGGACTATTTCCAGACCCCTAATGAACAAGAAAACTTAATTTCTGTTGACATTACCAAAAAAAGTGTGGGGAGAAAGAAGCTGATATATTCCTTGAAATATAAACACTACAAAATAAGTCTACAACATTTTGGTTAATGGTATTTTCAGCTTTCAAAATCTGATCAAACAGATCATAATGAACTAATTCCTCAAATTCTGCTTGAAGTTTTTGGCTTTGCCAATTCACATCAAAGGTGTAGACAGAGGGAAAACTTGAGGAGCATTGAGAAATTTTGAGGGGGGAGAGGAAATACATGCTCGATGAGGAGAAAAATGTTTTGGAGAGACAGAATAGCATTTTGGGGAGGAAGGATCTGGACCTCTGATTCACATCACATTTCATCAATACTCATAGTTTTTATATATGCTAAGATCCTGGATCTATCTATTGAATAAAAACAGAGTGACAAAGTTATTGGTTTACATGAGTAGAAATAACAATTTAAAACAACTAAGATAAAAGCTTTCTACTGTGCTGATATCTGCACAACACATAGGTTATTCTTGTACAACAAACTATTCTGTATCCTAATGAATTCTGTATCCCTATAAAAATTACTTTAATCTGAATGAAGACTGGCCATTAAAGTTAACAAAGACCACATGCTTTCCATCTTGGGTGCATTCAACTGTTCATTAGAGTATCCTTTCAGTTGCAGGTATGGCTCTTTTCCACAATAGTTTGACTAGTTTGACTATTCTAGCAACATAAGCATATGACTTTAAAACACCTCAGACACTATGATGCCTTTCCTTAGGAGAAACTATAAAAGACCCATCAGATTTCCAACAAATTTCAGACGAGTTTCTGCTGTTGGTCTCTTTTGTACTTCCTAGGGTGTTTATTTTTTTCAATTATTCATGTAGGTTTCATTAAAGCTGAATACTAATAAAATTAAGAGGTGATACAAGAGGCCTTCATCACTGTCTGCAGGAGGCCTAGGAAAACTCAACTTGCTCAGGAATTATTAGTATTAGCACCTGAGATGACAGGATTTGCTTACTTCCCAAACAAACTAAACAAACAACAACATCAAGAAATATATGTGTAAAAGTGCTTTTCCAAAGACTATCAAATGCTTCAAACTGTTTATTAACTAAACTCCAAAAGCATTATCTTCAGGCCTAAACTGGAAAACTCCTCATTAGAAAGGAATATTTTTATTACTCACTCCCTCGGTGTTCTTAAAACACATCTTAAAACACACCTTTTTTAAGGAGGCTTTTTATGCTCCTTTTTTTGGTTATAACTGGTAGGTTCTTTAGTTTTTTATAATTTTCAGTTTTTAGCTTTTAAAATAACCTTTAATTTGAACCTAATAATGATTGTGGTTTTTAATCTGACAACTTTTTTGTTTAATTTAGTTAATTTTATTACTTTTATTGTATCATGTATCTATCTTACTGTTGTGAGCCGCTCCGAGCAGTAGTGCACTGGAGGGATGGGGTATAAATATTTTAAATAAATAATAAATAAATAATAACTCTTTCGAAGGATTTTTCAATTAATTGCCCTTCATTTTATAAAGAAGAGCAAATGTGCCAGTTGATAGCTTGCATTACTGGTTGATAGCTTGCATTTTTAAGTAGATGTGGGGAAATATTTCATTGCCACAAAATCTCTGTAGTTGACTGATCCAATAAAATATGAGGAGCTTGCTCTTCAAAATAGTGAAAACTTCCTTATAGACACTCAGTTGGGTACAACAAACATGTGAGGGCGGGCATGGGGGAGAGAAGCATCACGTTGGTAGGCTCCACCCTCAGCATACACTTCCATTTGAATGTCAAGCCCTAGTCACATGCTATGTTGAACACACATATAATCTGTGTACATTAAATGAACATTCAGATCTGTATGCATGTATAGTTATTCACATGTTATGCATGTTAAGCTGAATGCATGTGCACAGCAATACACTTCCTATCTGTTTCCTGCATTTCAGGGGGCTTGTACCATGGTTCACTTTTTAAATGAATGCACGTACAGTCATTCATACAAAAATGTACACCTGAACACGTGCACGTGAACACGTGCACAATATAGGGCCTCAGAAAAGACCCGATGTGTATACAAATGTACAGATTAGGACCTGATCACGTGATCAAAAGCTTTGTAAATGGCAGGAATCCTGATAGTGTGAACAGATCCTTATATGTGTATACTTATGCATAGGCTTTGCTCTGAAGTTTGTATTGTGGAAGAATATTATACCCTGACCTATGTCTCCTGTCTCACCAGGTGTGCTAATGTTACTGAGCAAAGGTAAGGGGCTTTTGACACATATGAACTGAACAAGGAAATAATATTGCTTATTTTCATATTGCCTACAATGTGCTTAAACTAGTACCCAATTAAACATGCTTAATCTGCTTAATTGGATTAATTGAATGATTGATTGATTGATTGATTGATTAAGTGCCGTTAAGTCAGTGTCAACTCTTAGCACCCACATAGATAGATTCTCTCCAGGATGATCTGTCCTCAATTCAGCCTTTAAGATCTCTCATTGGTGCATTCATTGCTGTCATAATCGAGTCCATTCACCTTGCTGCTGGTCGTACTCTTCTTCTCTTTCCTTCAACTTATCCCAGCATTATGGACTTCTCGAGAAGTCCATAATTCTTTTTCTGTCCTCCTTTTTCAAAGTCCAGCTTTTTCATCCATAGAGTGTCACGGGAAAAACCATTGGTCAAATGATTCTAATCTTTGTAGGCATAGACACATCAAGGTATCTAAATATTCTTTCCAAGGCCTTTATTGCAACCCTACCAAGTGCTAGTCTGAGGCATATTTCTTGACTGCTGGGTCCTTTACTGTTGATGGTCGATCCTAAAAGGCAGAAGCTATCTACCACTTCAATGTCTTCATTATTGGTTCTGAAACTGGTTGCTGTACCCATTGTCATTAGTTTAGCCTTCTTTACATTTAGTCGTCATCCCATTTTTTCACTGTGTTCCTTGACTTTCATTACTAGAGCTTGCAGATCATCCGCATTCTTAGCTATCAGAGTGGTGTCATCAGTGTAGCGCAGGTTATTGATGTTTCTTCCTCCAACTTTAAAACTGTGCCCATCTTCTTCCAGTCCAGCTTCCCTCAGTATATGTTCAGCATATGAGTTGAATAAATAAGGAGAAAGTATACAGCCTTGTCTTACTCCTTTGCCGATCTGGAACCACTCTGTTTCACCATGTTCTGTATGGACTGTGGCTTCCTGTCCTGTGCATAGGTTTTTCATGAGAACAGTTAGATATTCTAGGAGGCCCATTTTCCTAAGGATATTCCACAACTTGACATGGTTGACATGATCAAAGGCTTTTCTGCAGTCAATGAAGTACATATTGACTTCTTTTTGGTACTCTGTGGTTTTCTCAATTATCCAGCATGCATCAGCAATAATGTATACAAAGCACAAAACAAAACAAAAAAAATCAGAAGAACATACTGTAGTTAGACAATGTTTATTAATTCTTATACATGTATGTTTCTTCACTTAGCTATTCTGAGGAAACTATCTGAGGGATGAGGGAGGTTACAACGTATTTAAAACCAATAGATATTTTAATCATGTTTTCACTTCCACAGGAACTATTTATATTAGATGTCACAGTACTACAAAGCCCAATTTCAAGTTCATAAGATTGGAAATAGCAGCTGCTTCTGCCCCTGGTTGAACAACTCAACCAGAAAAACAACCACCACACAAGATGTTCTTGGGAAAGACAGGTGCTTTCCCCCCAGAAAGGGATTCCTACATCAACAACCGAAAGCATGCTATAGAAACTGTAAAGTCCATACAACTGCTTCTGCCTGGCATATAGACAAGAAGAGGACTTGCAGGATTTTAATTTGCAGAATGAATGCACTGACATTCCACTTTCTGGTCAAATAACAAGTTACAAAAAACACGAGCCCTATACAGACATTTTGAAGGACAAGAGAAATACAGAGATTAACATCATACTTCTATGGCCACATCCAGGCCTGGCACCTGAGGCAACATGGCTGTACCCTATTCTTTTCTTTGTGGAGCACAAAATCTGCATGCACTAATTTTCTTACACAGACTCCCCAGTCCACAGGCCTGCTCCAATAGCAAGGGGAATGTGCTACACATGAGTTTTCTTCCCCTAGAGGCTTGGTCTACCCACTCACACACACCCTTATACAGCCGCAACCCCATGGTGTGCAGAGCACACCATTATCAGCTCCCCAATCCCCACTATACCTCCTTACCTGGCAGTAGCAGCTGAATTCTCCTGCTGAGCTTTTGAAAAGGCAGGGAGCAGAGAAAAGGAAGTATAGAGTCTATATTTCCTAGCCATGGATTTTTCAAAAGGCTGGAGAGAGCAAGATGTGTGAACTCAGCCAGAGAAGGAGCAGATGAGACAGCAGTGGCTTTGCCACTATCACCAGATCAGGTAGGGATGGGGTGGCCTGGTAAGGTTACCAGCACTACCTCCACCAATCCATCGCCTGTATGGCTGCTGCCTCATTGGTCACGTTGCCTGGAGCTTTTTCAGACAGCAAGCTTTCCTGCGGGTTTACCACGAGGCTTTACTACGAGTTTGGGGCATAATGGATACTCCAAGGCAAAAAGAGGATTTTTTTTTTTAACCTCAGACATAAATCGGGCTAGGTTCCAATATGGAGGAGAAAATCTGAATCGTGAGAAGTTCTCTCTGAAATATTGCACGGATTTTGGAGTAAATCTGGCCGATATGTGAACACACACACACCCTCCCAAAGTAAAATTGTGGTAAAGTTGCAATCTGAAAAAGCTCCTGGTGTTCCTAGTTTCAGTGCTTGTCTGCAGAAGCAAGCCCTGAAGCACTTCCAGACAGGGCTTTTAGTTCACTTCTCCTCTGGAATCGAGGGTGTGCGCTTACATATCAGCCAGATTTACCGCAAAATGCCTGAGAGCAATCGAGGAGCACTTCACACACAATTCAGGTTTCCGCCTCCATATTGGAAGCTAGCCCGATTTATGTCTGGGGTTAAAAAAATCCACTTTTTCCATTGGTTTTTTTGGGCAAATTCGAACTCACAGTAAAGCCTTGCAGTAAAGCCTGCTGTCTGGAAATGCTCCAGGGAGAGTTTGTCTTCATTATTTCACTCATTACATGGAGAAGCTTACCTGAATTCAGTGCTTATCTTTGCAGACAGAGGCAGTAGCATGTGTATACATGGAGCACATCAGCACGTGTACGTGTGTGTGTGGCTAAACAGTGTATTCCCATTCCTTCTGTACCTGGATATACTGTATCCTACAGAATGTCTGTGTAGGGCTGGAAAGTCATTACAATAATTGAGAATCAATCTGATGTATACATATGCAGGAACCAGGGCTGTTGTAATGCCCTGTTAAACAATTGTCATTTTCCCTGGGTGCTTTCCAGATTAGACCCTGCAATGGGGTCACGTCGTATCTCAGAAGTGTGCTTCCACACTTCCTGCATTGTGACAACACAGTGCCTACGCAGACAGCAGGGTGCCATTCACATTTCCAATGCCTTGTTTCAGATTTTATTGCTGCGATATAGAGCTAGGATGTTGTATATCTGGCGTTAAAAAGTTGCTGGTTTGGGGGGTTGTTAGTTTTCATGAGACTGCTCCCCCTGCTGTTTACGTTTTGAATGCAACTTGCCTAAACGGAAGCATTTTGCTGCTGTTGAGCAGCTAGTCTGGAAAGCACCCTGCTCAGTTATTTGGAGGGAAATAAGGTAAGTTGGGAGGAACAACTATATCCAGCCCTACTATTCCTGAACAACTGATCAACTCAATCCCTAACTTTCAAACAAGGTAACACACAAACAAGGTAACACATGCACAGCAGGGCAGTTGCCTTCTCTCTCTCCATGTAAAACACGTGTTATGGCCTGTCCTCTAAAGTCATCTGTGGAGAGTTTGAACATGTAATTTGAGAGATCTACAAACATCACCTTCATCCAGTTAATCTGAAGGAAACACCCGTTTGTAGTTCTTCATTTAGGTAGATGAAGCTAAAGACATCCATGGAAGCCTCATAACAAATTATTTTAATTTGTTAAAGATGATTTAAGGAGCAGTTGCACTATATGATTGTCCAGTGGGTCACAATGGCCCAAATCCTGTTCACTTCCAACAAAATCATTAGAAATAGTTGCTGAATCCATAATAGGTTTCAACTATAAACACTTTTGAAATGCTATAATTTTCTCCCCACTGTGCAAATATTTAGAGAAATATTACATATATCAATCCATCCATCAAATGAGCTTGCATTTACTAGTGCTTTTTGCATTTTTTAAAAAATGTCCTCCATAATAATAATCTCACAAGGACACAATCATAAACCTTATATTCAACATTTGATTTATGTGATGCATTTATAATATGGCACCCTACTGACTAAACATTGCCATTTACAACAAACGGAGAAATAATTTGTTTAGCTGTATAATCAGAGCAGAGGCCGCACACAATAAAAGAAAGCATTCTGGTCCTAAAATGAATAAAAATTGATTGTGTCCCTATAAAAAGTAAATTGGCAGAGTGTTAATTGCATTTCACATAAACATCTGTAGCAGTCTGACTCGTTACTGTGCTGTAATGCAATACAGGACACTCAGGGATAAATGCATCCTTCCAGATGAGTTCATAGATATATTCTAAAAGCGTCTGATGAGATTGTAAAAATCTGATTAGTCAGAACTGCTAATGACACTTAAAACAAAGGGAAATCTTTAAATAAAGTTATTTT
Source organism: Hemicordylus capensis (assembly GCF_027244095.1). Classification (NCBI taxonomy): domain Eukaryota; kingdom Metazoa; phylum Chordata; class Lepidosauria; order Squamata; family Cordylidae; genus Hemicordylus; species Hemicordylus capensis. Next base: position 269,202,642 of record NC_069660.1, read on the forward strand.
GCTTTCCTTCTCTCCTGACAAATTACATGCAAATCAGCATTGATTGAAAAATGTTTGCCTTGAAGGTAATTCATACTAATGAAGAAAAAGGCCATCCGGTTTCAGCAAATTATAATTGGCAAGTTATTTTACAATTAGAAAAGTCTACTCAACTTTTTGCTCAGTAGTATATTGGAATGAGTCTATGAATAGAATGCTTTTCTATCTCTTCCTGCTTTGGAAGCATATTTTATTTATTTACACAAGCATTTTTTATTAAACTCTTTTCTGCCCCCAAAAGGCACTCAAAGTGATGTACAATTCATAAAAAATGGTTAAAAAGTCCATAAACAAACATTAAGATACACTAACAACAATATCATTTATCACACTAAATTAAGAAGTCTGAGAAACAAAAATAGGTTTCACTTTGCACCGGAACTCCATTAATTAAAGAGGTGGCCAGAAATGCTGGGGAGGAGGAGCATTCCAGGAAGAACATTCCTGTGAGTGCAGAACTGCTTACTTCCTGGCCAGAGATCAGAGGGATGCAGAGCTTGTGTGATGCAATGGTTCTGAGTGCTGGACTGGACTGGATTCAAATCCTCACTCAATGACAGCCCTGGGTCTCTCAGCCTAATATACTCCACAGGGTTGTTGTGGCTAAAAAGGGGCAAGGAAGAGAGTCATAAATGCGGCCTTAAGCTCTTTTAATGAAGTATGGAATATGAACATAATATATAAATTATCTATCTATCTATCTATCTATCTATCTATCTATCTATCTATCTATCTATCAATCAATCAAACTTTCATCTCTGGGCAGTTAAGAATAACATAAAACAAGCTAAAAATACACAAAACATTAAACAATTTAAAAGTCAAACACAGATTAAAACCTAAACAATGTAAAAAGCTGAAAAAGCTTGGGTGATGAGGTGGGTTTTCAAATGCTTTTTAAAAAATTGTCAGAGATGGGAAAGATTGTATTTCAGTAGAGAGTGCATTCCACAGTCTCAGGGCAGCAACCGAGAAGGCTCGTCCCTGTGTGGCTACTCCATCCCTCTCAAATCCTTTATTTATTCATTTGCCTTCTTTAGCCTGATCAACATTATGCTGATGCCCATTTATAAACTCCACTCTCCTCAGAACATCACATTTAACACAATGCATAAGTGGTGTGCAATGCACAGTGTGATAGCATAGCAATAGCAATAGCAATAGCACTTACATTTATATACCGCTCTATAGCCGGAGCTCTCTAAGCGGTTTACAATGATTTAGCATATTGCCCCCAACATTCTGGGTACTCATTTTACCGACCTCGGAAGGATGGAAGGCTGAGTCAACCTTGAGCTCCTGGTCAGGATCGAACTTGTAACCTTCTGGTTACAGGGCGGCAGTTTTACCACTGCACCACCAGGGGCTCCACCAGCATCACATCACATGTTCCATAAAAGGAGGGAAAGGTGATGGCTCCACTCTGTGTATTTGTAGCATCTGATGCTGCCCTAAGTGTCACAAAGTGGATAAAATGGGGGACATTTGAGGGGATTCCAAACCCCTGGCCAGAATTAAAGCTTACTGGATGGCCTCAGGCTTGTATAAAGGTTCACTTTTAAAATGAACCCAGGTACAGTCATTGACACAAACATGTGTATAAGTGTACAGACATCTGTACACTTGAACAGCATAATGTCGGAATCAGGCTAAAGAAGGCCAATGAATGAATAGAGGATTTGAGAGGGATGGAGTAGATCTACTACTAGAAAATGATGACTAACAGAATCTTCCTGACTAGTGATTTACATTGTGATTTAAATAATTAAAATTGAGTCCTTCTGTGAAGCAATTCAAATCATGATTTAAATCAATTTGATCTAAAGCAAATCAACTCTGGGTCACAACTAGGGATGGGCCTGGACTGGTCCGGAGGCCCTTGTAAAGGCCTCCAGACCGGTCCGGACCTGGGCAGTCCGGTTCGGGGGGGGTGCCTTTAAGAGTGGGGGGAGGGTTTACTTACCCCTCCCACCGCTTTCCCGCTCTGGCGCCATAATTTCAGAAGTAATTGGAGCACCAGGATACCTCCCTGCCGCCCCTTTCCCGCTGTCGCTATTAAAAACTCCCAGGAGTCCTTTGCGCACGTGCACGTCACAGAGACCAATTACTTCTGAAATTATGGTGCCAGAGCGGGAAAGTGGTGGGAGGGGTAAGTAAACCCTCCCCCCGCTCTTAAAGCCACCCCCTACTCCAGTGCCGGACCGCAGTTTGGCGGTTCTGTGCACACCCCTAGTCACAACCTAAAAGGAAATATAAGGTAGACACCAGCAACAACCACAGGAGAGATACTGTTCTAGGGATGGGGGACAGTTCTTCCCCTGCTAAATAGAAGATAATCACCACTTTAGGTGCCTCTTTGTTCAGTTAGTAGGGCTTGTGCAATGTCTAGATTGCAAAAGACACAGAGCTTTTAAAAGTGAACCTTTATACAAGCCCTTCAAATGCATAATGGTACAGATAGGAAGTGTACCTCTGTGCCTGCATTCAGCATAACATCTGAATGCCTGTACCTGTGTACAAATCTGTACCTGTGTACACTGTACACTTGTTGTATGAGCACTGGACATCATCTATGGATGGGCCTAATGTCTTTGCACTTTTAGAGAGAAAGAAAGAGAGGAAAGGTCTTGACTGTGTATGTGTGCTGCATGTACAACATCTGCAGAATAAGATTGATCTGGTCTATCTATCTCTTATCCCCATAAACTGCTTTTAACATGTTCATAGACTATAATTAGAAGCTATGATTAACATTCATGATGTTAATGAAATCTTTGACCTAGGTTCAGGTTCTTTTTAAACGATTTTTTAAAAATTAAAATCCAACTTGAAGAAAATATCATCGATTTTAATCAACCCTGTTGTGGTCCCTGTTTGGGCAGGGAACCATCTTATTTATTATTTTTCTATGTGAACTGCTTTCAATACTTCCACTGAAAAGCAATATACTGTATAAATATTTGGTGTGCTGGTGCTGGTTAGGGGTGTGCCTGAACCATGGTTCGAGCACCGGTTCAAGCACTGTTTGGAAGCAGGGAGCAGGAGTTTTAAGAAAGAAGAGAGCAGGTTCTTACCTGCTCTCCACTGCCCCATGCAGCTTCCTTCTTGGGCGGCATGTGGCCCAAGTACCCCCACACGGTGCCAACACAGAAATGGCATCTGTGCCATGTGTACTTGGTGCCTCATGGAGGTACTTGGGCTGAGTGCCACCCCAGCAGGAAGCTGCATGGGTCAGTGAAGAGCAGGTAAGAACCTCCTCTTCCCTTTCTTAAAGCTCCCACTGCCCGCTCCCAAATGGTTCTCAAACTGGTGCTCGAACCATGGTGGTGGAAGTAGTACTAGGTAAGTACTTGAGCAGGATTTATTCTTGATAAGGCAGCTTTTCTAACCAGCTGAGCTATGCAATATAGTCTTTCTTTCCTCATATTCCTTCCAAGACTTCAAAAGGAGTGGCCAGTTCATCAGATTGAACTGACAGAAACTAGGGAACATAAAGGAAACAGGTACTTTAGCAAATCAGTTCTTCAAATCCATGTTTAAAATTAGTAACATTTTTCTGCCTGACAAATCACAAAATACTGCCTTAATTGTGGCCAGTCACATATTAAGTAGGACACTGGAATCTGGAATTCTGCAGCAATTTAATATGCAGCAGATTACATTTGATACAACTGCTCCCAGAGGCAAATACTTAAACTTTAAAAACATCAAGGTCAAGTTGATTTGGGGCATAGTTTGGGCAAAGATAAAGAATAATACTGATTACTGGGTTTGGATTTTTCTCCTACATTCTGCCTCACAATTGAAAATAAAATATAATCAAAGTAAAAGCATGTGATTTTGACAATAATCTTCATAACTGTATATATCAATCTATGTATTTCTGTATTTAAAATAAGATTCTGGGGTGTTATTTTTTTTGCTGCAGATTTTTTAAAAGCAGGTGGACACCCATCTACCAGGGATGCTTAAGATTTGAATATCCTGCACTGGGCAGCAGGTTGGCCTTGATACCTCCCAGAACTCTTCCAGTTTTAGCATCCTTTGTGGATGGTACTGATTGTGAGTTGGGTACTTGTAACGTATAATACTTGTTTCGGTTGCATGATAGCTTCAATTGCACAGACTCCATGTATGTATTCCAGTGAAGACACACATCTGGGACTTAGGTCCACCATTCTGCCACTGCCAGCCATCTAGCTGAGGTAGTGGTGAAGTTGGCGCTAACTACAGTATAGGATACCATAACATGTCTATGTTGCCTAAATGACATGTCTGTTAAAGCTTAACACACACAATTCCTGGCATTTTTGAGTCTGAGTGAATGTGGTAAGCCCTGAAAATGTTAAACCAAACGTTTGTGGTTTTTTTGGTCTATTGATCTATATCTAATTATGTTTAATATCCAATATAGGGAATCTAGTCATTTTTAGCCTACTTAAGTAAAGTAAGCTTATGAGATCACCCGGCATTGTGTGTGTGTCTGTCCATGTGTCCCCGCCCCCCCACCAATCAACTTTGCAATGCCTAGACCAAATTGTACATTTGTAGGGACATAGAGAGAAACCTCAACAGTGTAGGTTCTGATGATGTCATCCATCCTGATTCAAGATGGCAGAAGTGTCAATGTTTGAGGCGCAAGTATGCTAAATTGTGACCTGCCTTAATGATTTTAACCATATTTGCTACAGCTGTAGGGATACATAGGCGCACCTCAATGGCGTAGTTTGTAATGATGTCATCCACCCCAATTCCAGATGGTAGAAGTGTGAACGTTTGAGTCACAGATGGGCTAACTTTGTGAACCACCTAACTGATTTGAACCAAATTTGGTACAGTTGTAGTGAGTGACACATAGGGATGTCTCAATGGCATAGTTTGTGATGATGTCATCCACCCCAGTTCAAGATGGCAGATGCATAAACGTTTGAGGCGCAAGTGGGTTAACTTGTGAACCACCTAACCAATCTGAACTACATTTGCTACAGCTGTAGGGACACATAGGGACACCTCAAGGGGATAGATTATGATGATGTCATCCACCCCAGTTCAAGATGGCAGATGCATTAATATTTGAGGCTGAACTGGGGTAACTTATGAGGCAGATTAGTTCTTACCAGAGCTATATGTCCTACTATATGTTAGAAATTTTCTCTAACAACTGACACAGCACTTTGCCAGGGCAATAAAAGAAAGCCCGACAGCTGCAGTTTCCTAGTATATGTAGGAGTCTTATACTATCCTCTGGGGAATGTTTCCCTTGTATAGCTTGTGTCAGGAAGGCTTATTCAGTTCTAGAAATGCTGACTTCCATTCCAGCTGTGTTTACTGTTTCGTATGAAAATATATTTCTATATTTAAAGATGTAACAGGAAAATGGTATAAAAGCACCATGCAATCTTTTATTGTTGTTGTTTTCAGTCCCTCGCCCCCCATTTCTAGACAAGTTTATTTTGCCCACTTCACTTTATATTACAATATCAAAAACAAAAACAAAACAAAAAACCATTAAATATCGCATGGCAGCTCTTTTAAGAACCTTCCCTAAATAACAAATTATATTAAGCTAAGCATTGTAGTTAAAGTAATGGACCACTCCTCTGAGAGCGAGACCCACTGGTGCCTTAGGCTGTCTGCTGACAAGAACTAAATATATTATCTGCATTCTCCCCAACATTCCAATTTGAAGCTTGCATGCCAGTCATGGTGCTACAAGTGAATAAACAGCTGCCATAAGGCAGGCAGTTAAAATCTTAAATACACATCAGTTCACAAAACTGACTTAAAAAGTAATCATGTAATAACTTACTACTAGCATCTGAGTGAGGGCTAAAACTGAGTTCGTATCTGTTCATATACAAAACAAACCTATTACAAATAGATGCACGTATTGCACTTCTAACATTATTACACAACTTTGCCAATTGATTTTTTAAACTGCCCATATTTATCTTCTTTCTATGTATTTTTTTATTTTGTGGTTATACCTTCGGAAATAGTACTGTAGATGTGTGTCATCAAAAACACAGTTATTGTAGCACTAGACAATGCTGCCCGTGCAACAGGAGAACTCCTACTGAAGGGATGTTCTGTCTTGTCCTTAAAATAGGACCTAGGCATCCAACAGGTACCTGACGGACAGAAAGGGTGATTGTAGTTGCAGGAGCATGGAGAGCTCCTAGAGATCAACTTGTTCTAACAACAGCCAGAAGTGGATATTCATTCATTCATTCATTCATTCATTCATTCAATTCATATACCCTCTGACTCCAAAGGCTCTAGACTTGGGACAAATATGCTACAAAGTATTCTTGAATGATTTTCATGGCGAATATGTGAGGTGGGAAATTCCAAGAATATCCTTGGACTTCCAATTATTCTTAGAATGTTCTCAGAATAATTCTTACTCTGCAGCTTCATTTGCAAATGAAAAGTTATTCTGCACCTTTTTGCAAGTGTCTCTCAGAAGGGGAGGTAGAGTCATGCCTTCTCTGAAAAAGACAGTTTGTTTTAAGCTATGGAATGAGTCATTTTTTTAATTGATTGATTTGATTTTTGATTAATCTGAGCATGGGATTGGTGCAAGGTTGCCTGGTTAATTTAGTGGTTGAGAAGGAGAATTGGACAGGGGTTATTTTCCCACTGCTCTGAAGACCATGGTGTGGCCATGCTCAGATTTATACAGATAGGCACCTTATAACTGTATAATTCTATTATTTCCCTGTGGATCCCCAGTCCAGCTGCAGCTGGACTCCAACACCCATCACCCTACTATCCATTGCAGCAGGGCATGATGGGAGCTACAGCTGGGAACTCAAGCCTAAGGGACTCCTGCCTTGCCTCTTTCCTCACATCTCACCCTTCCTTGTCTCGCCTAGCCTCTGACTAGGCTGGAGCCGAGGGGAGGCAGGAGACAAGGCTAGAGGTGAGGTGAGGCTAGGCAGGAGGCAAAGTTAGGTTAGAGGTGAAGCTAGCCAGAGGTGAGATGAGGCTAGGCTGGAGTCCAGGTGATACTAGGTGGGAGGCAAAGTTAGATTAGAGGTGAAGCTAGACAGTGGTAAGGTGAGGCTAGGCTGGAGTCCAGATGAGGCTAGGCGGAAGGCTTGAGCAAGGTGAGGTGGGAGTCTTGAGGTGGGAGTCTCAAGGCTGGAGGTGAGGTGGGAGGCTCTAGGCAAGGTGATTTTGGAGGCTGAAAGTGGGAAGCTTTAGGTGAAGAGAGGTGATGAAGCGAAGATGGAGGCTGGAGGCAAGAGGAGGCTGGAGATGAGGCAGACTAGGCTAGAGGTGGGAGGCTGGAGGTGAGGCAAGACAGAAGGCTCAAGGTAAGGTGAACAAAGGTGAGGCAGAGGTGCATGGTGAGGCACAGCTGGAGGCAAGGTGAGATCAGGCTGCAACCAAAGCAAGGCTAGGCTGGAGGTAAGGCAAAGCTGGAGGTGAGGCAGGAGCCTTGAGGCTAGGCAAAGCTGGGGGCGAGGTGAGGTGGGAGGCTGGAGGCTAGGCTGGAGGTGTGGTGAGAGGCTCAAGGTGAGGTGCGGAGGAAGACTGTGGGTATGGCAAGGCAGAATGCTTGAGGTGAGTTTGGAGGCAAGACTGGAGGCACCTCCAGCCTCACCTTCAGCCTCCTGCCTTGCCAAGCCTCCAGAAAGTACCGTGCTGGGGTGGGGTGGTGGCAGCAGAGGAGCAAGGGAGGGGCAGGTAAGACCTGCCTTCCTCCTGTTAAAGTGACTGCTTGCCCCTGCCAAAACGATTCGGCAGGGGCAACTTGAAGTGTTTCGGAGCCTTGAAATAGAGGTGCCAAAATGCTTTGTGCACGTCCCTGTAAGGCAACCAGCCAGTTAATAGTTGAATAGAGATATGAAGCATATTTTCAATTCAGCCAAAAAATACTTGCTGGGTGATCCTGGGCCAGTCACTTCTCTCTCAGCCTAACCTACTTCACAGGGTTGTTGCGAGGAAAAACATAAGTATGTAGCACACTTCTCTGGGCTCATTGAAGAGTGTGATATAAAATGTAAAAAAAAAAAACAACCAGCTGTTAGGGCCAAACTACACATGATGCTCAGTTATGTCATTTGTTCTCAACAATTTTTAAAACAAACTGAAGTTGTAGAGGTTTATAGAAGAACACTGGCACTAGTGGAGACAGTTCTGAACCTCCATGGTGAGTATCTGCTAAAAATCACGTCTATCAGCTGTTTTTATGCTGCAAGGGAAAAGAGACAGGTGTCTTCTACGGGTGCATTTTGTAAACATATCAGGGGCAAAGTACATGCAACTGTCACACATTGTCTGGCCCTTAATTCACACTCTGAACGATTATAATAAGATCACAAAATTGCCTCACCTGCATTGCCAGCAACATTCCAGTGTTGCTCAATGATTCTTCTAGATTTTGAAGCTTTCACTTTTACATGTTTCAGTGTATAGGCTTTCTTCCCCAGAAAATGAATGAATGAATGAATGATCTTCCTGAAAGAATTGTTTTGGCCAGAACTTCCTGCAAGGATTCAGCTGGATCAGATGTTCTTTATTACTATCTTCAAAACCAATTCAGATTAACTTGTTTTACTGTTTTTGCTAATCTGTTAGAAAACTATGTTTAACTTATGCTTTGTATGACCTCTTGCAACAACCCATTGAAAAGTCCATTCTTCTTATTTTTGGAAACTGCTGTTAGTTTTAGATATTAAAGCTATTAGCAGCTTTAAATAATGTGTCATTTGGCCCTAAGCCTCTTTCATTTCAGTCTCAGTGGTACTTGTTACTTAACAGTACTTGGCTTAGCCTGCCCCATATTTTAAGGCCCTAAAAATATTTTTGGAGTAGTTTTTGGAATTTGCATTTCTACATCAAGATGAAAATGTACAGTGTTCCACACATACTAATGATATTAATTATCTTTTTACAGTTCATTTTCAGATCCATATATTTACTCTAAAATAACTTTAAAGTTAATTTTATTTTAGCTTTAACATGTTTATGTGGTCTAGACCAGCTGGATCTCACTAGGGTTTTACATCAGCATTCAGAATGCTTCAGTTGGGAGATATTTGGCTAGGATCCAGCTATATATGCATTCTGTTCTGCCTTAAATATGGATAGCAGCCACCATGATTCCATATGCAGAGGCACAGACAACAGATTAGATGGATGGTCGGCCACACGCTTCACCTCCAGTTCAAAGCAAGGAATGCATGAGGTTTTCTTTAGTTTTGTGCATGTGGTGTACAAACCAGAAAGAAATATTCCACCAGACTTAAGGCAATATATATTGTTTTAATTAATGACATTTGTTAGCATAGAAAACAGCCTGTAAATGTTTAATTCTACCCATTTCCTAGGAATGGGTTTTCAACAGAGATCCTGCAGGTGTAAATATTCAGCTTTTTTGAAAGTACTCCCATATCTCCCAAAGTACTTTTTTCAGTTACAAAACTATTAAGTCATGACTGGTTGGCACAGCTGCTTAGATATATATACCTTATCTTTCTGTTCTCATATCCTCTTGCCCACTACTGTTGCTCCTACAGCTCTTCTATCCTGAATTGCCAGAATTTACCTTGCTGTCTTAAAATATTGGGCTGTCCATTCTCCTTTGTTGGTGCCTGGTCTTTGCCTCGAATTTCCTCCTGAAATATTTAAGAGTCTCAGCGGTCACTTTTCCTTCAGACTCTAGCTGAAAACTACAGTGTGGATGAAATATGAATTAGTCTTTATTGATCAGAATAATGTTATTATATCTCAATAAAGTAGATGAGACCAGACAATCCATATCTGTTCCAATGTTTTCAGACCTGATCATTGATACTGAGGAAATATGGAACAATTTGAGATCTGAATAAATGGATAGGTGATTTATTTATGTGATTATAAAAGGGGGCATTTGGGTAGATTTCACTATTTGGTATTTCAGAAGAATATATGTAGAACTTTGACAGTGGCAAATGTGAGGCAAAATGCTTGGAAGTTATACTTCCCTTTACAATCAGAAAGTAGTCCCTGACTGTAAAGGTAAAGTGTGCTGATGAGTTGATGTCGACTCCTCATGACCACAGAGCCCTGTGGTTGATGCTTTGGCGCAGTTATGGAATAATTAACTCACTAGAAAGTAGTAGACACAATAGCTCCTAAAGGTCCTCTCCAAACCACTTCAAAATTAGCCCCATGGCATTTGGAAGGACTGTAGGAGCTGAAGAAGTGAGGTAGATGATTAGAGCACAAGTGGAGGAAGACACGGCGCAACTCTGACAGATCACAACACAGTGCACATTGAAGATCTATGCTCTGGCAGTGCAGGCACCACATTGCTTCTGCAAATTCACATCCAGCAGTTCACGTCTTATTACAGACCTGTTCTGCCATGGTTGGGCAAGGTGATTAAGCAGGCGGTGGCCTCTCAGCTCCAGGCAGTTTTGGATGATACAGATGATCTAGAACCCATTTCAAACTGGCTTCCAAGTGGACTATAGGATTGAAACTGCCTTGGTTGGCCTGATGGATGATCTCCAATTGGGTACTGACAGAGGGAGTGTGGCTCTGCTGAGCCTTTTGGATCTCTTGGTGGCTTTAGATGCTATTGACCATGCCATCTTTCAGGTCCTTCAGGTTTCTCCCCCTGAAATATCAGGTACGTAGCTTGGGAGTTCTCCTGGATCGCTCTGGTTTCTCAGGCTGAGGCAGTGGCCAGGAGCGTTTTTTTAATCAGCTTTGGTTGATACGTCAGCTACACCAATTTCTGGAGGTAAATTACCTTAAAGCAGTGGTGCATATGCTGGTAACCTCCAGGCTCGACTACTGTAATGCACTCTACATGGGGCTGCCTTTTTTATGTAGTCCGAAAAATACAGTTGGTACAGAATGCAGCAGCCAGAGTGGTCAACGGGACGTTATAACAACAATTTTAAAAGAACTGCACTTGCTGCTGATATGTTTCCAAGTGAAATACAAAGTGCTGGTTATTACTTAAAAAACCCTTAATGGCTTAGGTCCAGGGTACTTAAGAGAGCGCCTTCTTTTTCATAAACCCTGCCGCCTATTAAGATCCTCTGGAGAGGTGCAGTTACGGTTGCCACCGGCTCGTTTGGTGGCGATTTGGGGCTGGGCCTTCTCTGTGGCTTTGGAATATGCTCCCTGTTAAAATAAGAGCATCTTCATCTCTGAATGCTTTTAGGAAGACCCTCAAGACACACCTGTTTTCTCAGGCTTTTAACTGAAGTTAATTTTAAAATGTTTGTTTTTATCTCATGAAATTGGTTTAACTTTTTTATTCTGTGAAATTGTTTCAATTGTTTTACTCTGTTTTATATTTGTTGTTTTAAAAATTGTGTACCCCATCTAGAGATATACATATCTATAAATACGATAGATAAATATATAATTAAATGATTGTAATAAACACTGTAGTACAAAGGTTTAGGGGAAGGATTTGAAAGACTATAATTATGAAAGGTCCAAAGGCCAGAAACCACACAATATTATTCACAGGTTTTCTCCTGATTTTAAATGTCACTGCTGGGTGGTGTTTCCCCCCCTCCCCCCCAGATTGTGCCTTGTTTTTTAATGTGTTGTTATGAACCACCCCTATAAAGTTCATTGAAAGGTGCTCTAAATAAATAATGCACATACGGGAATTTATTGCCACAAGATGGGGTGATGGGCACTAACTTAGTTGGCTCTAGTGGGATTAGACAAAATCACGGGGAAAGAGGAAAGGTCTGTCAAAGTCAAGCAGTCTACCTCTAAAAACTAGTTGCCAGGAAACAACAGTGTGTGTGGAGATATTGCTTTCAGGCCCTGCATGTGGGCTCACCAGAGGAATTTGAGGGATTCGAAGGGCCCTTCTGGTGCTCTTGAGGGTGCTGAGTTTTTCTTCCAGTGGCATTCATTGTGACATCACCAGTCTGTGATGTCAACTGTCAGTTGGTGTGACATCACCAGTCTGTGATGACATCACCAGTCTGTGACATCACCAGTGATGTGATCATCACCAGTGGCATTCACCAGTGGCATTCATTGTGACACCACCATTCATTGTGACATCACCAGTCATTCATTGTGACATTCATGTGACATTCATGTGACATTCATGTGACATTCATTGTGACATTCATTGTGACATTCATCACCAGTCATTCATTGTGACATTCATTCATTGTGACATTCATTCATTGTGACATCACCAGTGGCATTCATTGTGACATCACCAGTCTGTGATGTCAACTGTCAGTTGGTGTGACATCACCAGTCTGTGATGACATCACCAGTCTGTGACATCACCAGTCTGTGACATCACCAATCTGTGATGTCAACTGTCAGTTGCTCAGAGAGGGAGACAATGGAAAGTGAGACCTGGTGAATGAGAGACGAGTGGGGAGAGAGAGAGAGAGAGAGTATGGAATAGAGAAACACTGGGCAAGTTCAGACGCAACATGGAAGCTCAGTTGAATTTAATCCTCCTTGGTTTGTTTTTCATACAAACATGCCTCTTAGATTCATCTGAGGTTCAATTTTGCCCAGCAAACCTAGTTTTGTAACCAAAGTTCATAGTTGGCTTGTTTGTTTTAACTGTGTTTCAATTCACAGCTGCATTGCATCCGAGCTGACCCTGGTAGTTTATTCTCAGTTTGTTGCAAGAGCTCCGCTTCTGCCAACAGAGATGCAGGCACAAAGTAGGGATGTGTGAGCTGGTTTGACATTGAACTGGCCCAGTTCTAGGGCTCGACATCAATTTGGATTCGACATTGAGCCAGCCTCAAACTGAACCTGCCCTGGTTCGGCTCAAGATTGAGTTGAACACTCCAGGCCAGTCTGGGGGTTCTCACTGTTAAAAAACAAAAAAACAACAACCCGCACTTAAATTATTATTAGAACCATTAAAACAGTTTGTAAAACCCTGGAAAACCAGGCTGAACCTTAACAGTTTACAAACAGTTTAAAAACCCTGGAAGGCCAGGTCAAACATAGGGGTCTTAAGGGCTTTCCTGAAGGCCAATACTGAACTTAGATTATAGATTTCTGCCAAGAGTGCATTCCACAGCCCAGGAGCAGCTGCATAGAAGGCCCACCTCTGAGTCACTACACGATGTGTTGGTCGTAACTGAAGACGGACCTCCTTAGATGACCTTAACGTGCAGTGGGGATTGTGCAGAAGAAGGCACTCTCTAAGATAACTTGGACCTAAGCCATTCAGGGCTTTAAAGGTAATAACCAGCACTTTGTATTTTGCCTGGAAACATATTGGCATTCAGTGCAACTGTTTCAAATCAGGCATAACATGGTCTTTCTGGGTTGCCCCAGAGACCAATCTGGCTGCCACATTTTGAACAAACTGAAGTTTCTGAACTACGTACAAAAGCAGCCCCAGATAGAGTGCATTGCAATAGTCAAGCCTGGCGGTTACCAGCTGATGCACCACTGTTTTGGGGTCATCCTCTTCAAGGAATGGATGCAGCTGTTGAATCAGCCAAAGGTGATAGAAAGCATGCCTGGCCATAGCCTCCACCTGAGATACCAGGGTGAGGCCTGGGTCCAGGAGTACTCCCAAGCTGCGTACCTGTTCCTTCTAGGGGAGTGCAACCCCATACAGCGCAGGAAGGTCTAACTCATCCCTCAGATTCTGAGCCCCTACAATGAGCACCACCATCTTGCTTCGATTCAGTTTCAATTTGTTATCCCTCATCCAGCCCATGACTACCTGTAGGCAGGCATTTAGGGAATGAATGCCATTTCCTGTTGATGAAGATGAAAGGAAGAAGTAGGAACATAGGAAGCTGCCATCGTGGTATAGTGGTTAGAGTGCTGGTCTAGGACTGGGGAGACCCGAGTTCAAATCCCCTTTTAGCCATAATACTAGCTGGGTGACTCTGGGCCAGTCACTTCTCTCTCAACCTAGCCTACTTCATAGGGTTGTTGTGAAAGAGAAACTTAAAGTATGTAGTACACTGCTCTGGGCTCCTTGGAGGAAGAGCAGGATATAAATGTAATAATAATAATAATAATAATAATAATAATTAATATACTGAGTCAGACCATTGGTCTATCTAGCTCAGTATTGTCTTCACAGACTGGCAGCGGCTTCTCCAAGGTTGCAGGCAGGAATCTCTCTAAGCCCTATCTTGGAGAAGCCAGGGAGAGAACTTGGAACCTAGACGTCTTCCCAGAGTGGCTCCCTCCCCTGAGGGGAATATCTTACAGTGCTCACACATCAGGTCTCCTATGCAGATGCAACCAGGGTGGACCCTTCTTAGCTAAGGGGACAAGTCATGCTTGCTACCACAAGACCAGCTCTCCTCTGATGATTTGGGTGTCATCAGCATACTGATAACACCCAGCACCGAATCTCCTGATGACCTCATCTAGCGGTTTCATTTTGATATTAAATAGCATTGGTGAAGTTAAAAGCATTTAACTTCCCCCTCTGCCAGCAACTGCTCATAGGAAGCCTCCCACTTTGAACAACATTATGCTTAAGGATCTAGCTGATTTCCTCAGCAGTGGCTATTGCTTCCTGGCTGGTCTCCTTGCTTCTCCATATTGACACCTACAGGGATGTGCTCAAGAGTAGTTTCCTGGAAGGGCTTTTGCAGATGCCTGGCTACTGTCGGGAGCACACTTTTCCAATTCACTCAGACCAGGCAGGAGAAAGCTAAAGAGGCCACCTCCATCCTGCATGCTTTTTCCCTTTGAGCCCCTCAGAAAGAGCTCAGGAGGCCTTGAAGATCCTCCTGAGGGGCTGGTTGCAAAATGACCCCTCCACCGAGCACTTTCTTAGCCTTGTGGAGGTAAGAAGACACAATGATGAAGAACCAGTGGTAGCAAGAGTTGTTTGTCTTGGGCAGGGATGCCCAAGAACTCACCTGGAAAGAGTTTGACAGTGAGATATTAATCCCTGGGCCACAGAAGCTCAGCAGAATCAGCCCCATTGCAGCCCTGTGGGTCTTGCTCTCTAGGCAGAATCATGGGAAATGATTGGTGATCTTGAGCAGCATCCAGCATGATCTCCAGGACTGAAAACACTTGAGAAAAGGCAGAAAATTAAAATCAAAGGGAGGTGGGGCTCACTTGTCCCACCCTAGAGGATCGTGGGAAGGCAATTCTCTTCTCCCCTGGAAACACAGGACCCGTTTCTGCATTCACAACATCAAGTGATAGAGCTCTCTGTGGACTGTATACTGAAGGCTGCAGTAAAGATAATTTATTTTGCAATGTTCCCCATGACTACTAACATATCTATATATTTAATTCACTTAGCCGGCAAATGTGCCCAGGATTTGGCGGTGGAACTCTTGCGACAGATTGCGAGGGTTCCACTGCCAAAGGGCGAGAGTTGAGGGCAAAAAAAATGGCAGCGGGCGGTAGCGGTGGGCCGCAAAATGACCTGAGGAGGTGGGCTCGGCTGGCTGCCAGGAGGCGGCGGGATGGCCTGGCCAGTCAGGCCGTCCTGGGTAAGGACAAGGAGGCCTGGCCGCGGGGAGTGGGAGCGGGAGGCGGCGGAGGCAGGACGACCAGAGGAGGCATGGGCGAGAGGGGTGAGTGGGAAACAGGCGACGGCGCGAAGCCCTGGCTCCCATTGGAGGCTGGGGTGGGAGGAAAACGGGTGGTGGGACTTTGCCGTCCGGGAGGAGGTTCCCTGTTGGCCACCCACTGAGGTAAGATGCACAGTGCAATGGGGGGGGGAGAAGGAGAGGAACGGAAGGAGAGGGAGGACAAGAGAGAGGGGAGCAGGAGGGAGGGGGAGGGAGGGCAAGAGAGTGTGAGGCAGGAGGGTGAGGGAGCAATAGAGAGGGAGAGTGGGGCAGGAGGAAGGGGAGGGAGGGCAAGAGAGAGGGGAGGGGAGGGAGGGCAAGAAAGTGTGGGGCAAGAGGGAGGGGAGGGGGCAGGAGGGAGGGGGAGGGAGTGCAAGAGAGTGTGGGGCAGGAGGGAGGGGAAGGGAGGGCAAGAGAGAGTGGGGCAGGAGGGAGCAGCCGGCCCCAAAGAGCGCACAGATGCTCTGTGCGGGTAGGCTAGTACTTTTTAAAAAATTCATGGGCATGTAAAAGCTAACCATCCTGAGGTGTTATTTATTTTTTGATGTGCAAGGAGCTTATTATGGGGGGCACACAATTACCTGTCCCATCTATAGTCTGAAATGGTGTAATCCAGGCAGATCTGGACCCCTGGATTTGGCTGAATGTTTACATTGGCCCTAGTATTACACCTGGGAGAATGTTCGCACTGCTCCCTTTCTCCTATAGAGACCTTCTCTGGAAGGTCTCTTCATTCTTCCAAAGAGGCTAGGATTCTGTGAGGCCAGTGTCAGCTGGAGAGCCCTCCAAGCATTCCTGGTAGGGCAATGTCAGCAGAAGCAGCCATCTACCAAGAACAAGGCACATGGTTAGCAGCAGGGAGTGGTGGGTTCATTGATTTCTGAGATCAGTGGATTGATGCAGAGGTTTTTCTATTCTGCAGATACTGGACAACTAGTTCGAAATGGAGCACAACAAGAAGTTTGTAAGAGAGCTGTGTTGCTTGTTAGGCACAGCTCTTTGCCATTCTGCTGGCAGACTGTAAAATACTGACACAAGTAGGCACCTGCTTCTAACCACAGAAATGTCCCTTCTCCCTATCCTAGGAGCTGTGGGGCTGGACCTCTTGGCCCACTGGCCTTGAAAGCTCTTGGGGAATGGATTTGCCTTTCCTTGCAAGACCGTGCTTGGTCCTGCCTCAGCTAGGATATCTCGGAGGCCATTCACCCTTTCCTCTGCTTCCTGCCTTCCCAACCAAGCTGGTGCCTTGGGATTCCTCAGAGGGTGGTCCCTCCTAGAGAAAGATAGGAGAGGAGATCCTCCTGAAGGGATCTGACCCAATGTGGGAGGAGGGGAGCTGGTTGAATAAGTTGGAGTGCGGGTAGGAGGGCAAGAACATACTTCTCATCTAAGTCCCATTTGTTTGAGGTGCAAAAATTGCCTCTGATTGTGTGGTGATTTCTTCCACTTTTCCAGTTGCAGTTGGTGCAGTGCAGCATTTCTGCAGAATTATTTGAAGCACTGACGAAGACAGAGTGGGAGACACAGGGTAGTAACATCCATGTCTGAGCATATGCATATGGGGAGGACAGAGCTACATCCCAGGAAGCACTGAATGAGCCTCAGGAGATCTCTCTTTATGACAAAGGCCATCCTCTGAAGTATTAGATGCTCTCTGAGGAGTTTAAGGACATACCTGTTTGCTGTCATACATATGAGATGGAGCTCGCAGTCTGGGAGACCCCAAATCCCAACCCTGCCTAGGGCAAAGAGGCCTCTTTGTTTAGAAAGCCACTGCAGTCAAAGTGTTGCTTCCTTTGGGAATCTCAATGAGGAATCTAAGCCATAAAGACCTCCTCTGTTGACTTCATAAATATGATGCCCCCCTTCCTTAAGTGAAATAAAACAGGGAATAATCTCTTCTCTTCTCTTCTCTTCTCTTCTCTTCTCTTCCAGTTCACCTCACTGAATTTTGAAGATAGATCCCTTCTACTGCCACTCCCTAAATACTCCAGCTGGAGCAACAAAGATATCTTAAATCTGCTGCCAAGCAGCAGGAAATAACTCAGGCAATGGGGAATTGTCTCTCTGCAGGGAGAGTTGGGGGGCCCATCGGTCTGACTGCGGGAGGATGGGGCCTTGCTCACTTTCCAGGGAACCAGCTCCTCTCCACCATTGATATTGCTCAGAAAGAATCATTTGTGGCACCTGGATCAGGCCAGAGCCAGTTCCTCACTGCTCCCTCCATTTCTCAGCTCCTTTATTCCACTGCTAGGGAGATCAAGTGTGTGCCACACTCTTTCAGACTAAAACGGAAGGCAGGCTGTCTGGCTTATATGCTGTACGGTGCTGCCAAGGAGGAAAACTGGCACACATACTCTCTCTCTCTCTCTCTCTCTCTCTCTCTCCCCCTCACACACACACCCCAACCAAACACACACCAAACACAAACAAGACCATTGGCACATTGCCATGCTGTGTAAGAAAAAACAGAAAAAATTAAAAGACAAGTATTCCAACAACTATTATGGAGCCCCTCTCCCCTGCCCCACCCAAATCTTAGTGTTCTCTGTGTAGTAATGGAGTGAAATACCTCTCCCCATAGACAGGGCCAGGTTTTGTTTGCCTTTGATAGGACCGTCCTCCTCCTCCTCCTCCTCCTTGTGCCCTCTCTTCCCAAAGCGAGCCTAATCCTAACCACACATTTCTGATGAAGGATGGTAGACTATGACAGCAAAGAGATGCTCCATTGCACCACTGACGATGTGGTGGAAGAGTTTGGCAAATAGCACAGACTGCCCGCCCCATGCACACACTGGAATCTCTCCACCCTGCACCCCATCCTGAAGAATTTCAGGAGCAAAGCACTCTGTGCTCCTCCTGCTACTGTTCTGGGCCCATGAAAAGGAAGCATGCATTTTCAGGGTCACCTGTTCTCCAAGCATGTCCCATTTGAGATCCTTCTTGGGGGGCTCACAAATTCAGTCCCTGCAGCAGGCATTCATAGGGGCATGCAGCTAACTGAGGCACCTTTCAAAGTGATAATTCTCTTGTTATTGGGCAGCTTTTATTACAGAGGGTAACTGGTCCTGTTCCACCAGACAGCATCTTTTCCTGTGGCTGTTGCTGGTGAGACAGCCACCAGCTATTTTTCTATGTAAACCACTTTGAGAACTTTCCCCTTTCTTTTCATTTAGTTAGGCCTGTCATGGCCCAGGGCCTTGCAGAGACCATTAGCACATGCGCAGTGGCCATCTAAAACAAAAAAGGGGGGGGCACCGTGCATGCACAAATTGTCTCTATGAGGCCCTGGACCATGCCAAGCTTCGCAGAGACCATTTGCACATGCACGGTGGCCTCCAAAATGACCACCGCACTAATCTATGGAGGCCAGAACAAGCCAGAAAAGATGCTCCAGATGGGCCGCAGCAGTGATGTGAGAGGTCGTGGGGGGGACCTTCACGGACCCCCCCCCGCCCTACAGGAAGCCCCTCCAAGGGGCTGAAGGTAAAGATTTTTTAAAAATATTTTTACTAGAACTGGACTGGGAGAGGGGGTTTGAAGGGGTGCCAGACCGAACTGGTCTAGTCAGATTCGAGTCTGGTCCGAACTCGAACCGAACTGGGCCAGCCGGTTTTATGCACACTCCTAAAACAAACAGCCATCTCTGGAGTGACAAAATGGAGACTAACACTGGAAGAACAAAGAGGAGAGAAGTCCAGCACGTTTATCCATAACCCTAACCCGCCCCCCAGTGGTTACTATGAGACATTGCAGCTGAAAGCTGATGCTGCCTGGGTCCTAGCTCCAACAGTTCCTTCTTCTTGTTCTTCCCCTCCTTCTCCTATCCTTTCTCTACCACCCCCAGGCTATTTGCTTCTCTTCTTCTCCCCCTATCCATGGGAAGGGTGGTGGTAGTGGGAGCCACCACTCCGGCCCATCTGGTGACTGCTGTTATTTCCCAGCTGTTCTTGCCTTCTGAAAAGAAAACAGGAATGGTGGAGTCCACACTTCCAGTTATTCAATTCCCAGTCCCTTTGCCTTTTGAAAAGGCAGAGAGATAGCAGTGGCAGCCAGATGGACCTGAACAATGGCAGGTGGCCTCCTGAGGCAGTGGTAGTGGCCGAGTGCCTAGACGACCATCTCAGAGAGGGGCTCTGTCAAGCAGCAGCTGTGCCACTGCTCACCAACACGTTGCTCTGATGGTAGCAGGCAGCAGACTGAGATAGGTGAAGTGGCAGAAGGCATTTTGCACACCCCAGTACTCTGCTACTTGAGGCAACAGACTCACCTCACCTCATAGAAGGACTGCCCCTGTGCATTTTCAATAGGCATCTCCTAAGCCACAATGTTAGCTCCTGTGAACTGACCATGATTCTGGGCTATTGGTTGGCAATCTGCCTAGCCAAGGAATAGTGATGGTCAGCCAGCTGCATAACATGACTCTCTGATAAACATCAATGAATGTACAAAGTTCCATGCATTACAGTCGAATGAAAGAAATTTGAAGCAGATCAATTAAAGAAGCCTTCTTCAGAGGTGGCGGGGAGGGGACCTCCCAGTGCTCCCAGAAGTCCCAGCACCAGCACTGATACATTTGAAACGATCACCCTTCTCACACTCTTCCTGCTTACAGTGTTCTTCAGAGGGAGAAACACCATAAGCATGATGGCGGGTGTTTCTGTGATCACAAGGCCAGGCTCCTCATCATCATACTTACAGTGTTTGACTCTTAGGACAAATGTCATAAGCAGGAGAAGTGAGAGGATGTTTCCAAGCAGATAGGTGCCAAGGTGGAACTTCTGGGCACACTCTGGGATGTGGCGTGTGAGGACAGCATCCCTTGTTTAAAAGGAATCATTTTACTTTCACATCTCCCAACTTAGTGAATGGATCAGACTGAGGGCAATTTGCTCCTGGAAACAGCCAACCATGCAAGTTAACAGCCCTGTAGGTAACTGCCTTTGCACCTCCAGAGAAGAGGGTCTGTGGGTCCAGCACACTGTCTGGAAATACCCACAAGGAAAGACAGAGCATGCAGGCATCTCTGAGCCACTACCTATGGGTCACCCTATTTATTACATGTTTATACCACATTGTATATAAGTCTCTGGGTGGTGTACATGAAAACAACAATTAAAAAATGCAACAATTATAAAAATTCAGCCAAACTCCTGAGTAAGAAATGTATTTTTCAAACCCTCTGAAAGGCTGACAAGAAAGTCATAGCCTGCATCTCGGTGGGGAGCACATTCTAGAGTTCAGCAGAGGCTAGAGAAAAGGCCAGACTCAGAGGGGTCACCACACCAGCCAAATTGGCGGCAACTGCAGACAGACCTTTCCAGATGACCTCAATAATCAGTGGGTTTTCTATAGAAGAAGGTGCTTTCTTAAGTATCCAGAGCCTGAGTCTGTATAGGTTATTTCCAGGACTTTGCATTTTGCCCAGAAACATGTTGGCAGCCAGTGCAATGTTTTTAAAACCAGAGTAACATGGTCTCTTTGATTGGTTCCAGAGACCAGTCTGGCTGCTACATTTTGCACTAACTGAAGTTTCCAGGCTACATACAGAGGCATCCCCCGCATAGGGATTTCAAGATCTCAGCGTTTCTAGATTCAAGTCCAGAGGTTACCAGCATGTGCAATCGACAGCCAAAGAGTCTTTAAAAGGGGCTTAGACAAATTCATGGAGGACAGGTCTATCAATGGCTGCTAGTCTGGTGGCTATGGGCCACCTCCAGCCTCAGAGGCACGATGCTTCTGAGTACCAGTTGCAGGGGAGTAACAGTAGGAGAGAGAGAGCATGCCCTCACCTTTTGCCTGTGGGCTTCCCAGAGGCATCTGGTATGCCACTGTGTGAAACAGGATGCTGGACTAGATAGGCCTTGTGCCTGATCCCGCAGGGCTGTTCTTATGTTCTTATGAGTCACAAGGAGGTGCAAGAAGGCAGCAGCCTGCCAAGGGCTATCCAAGTGTGGCCCTTTGCCCTTGGTTCAGTGGGTGGGGCTAGGGTCAATCCACTCCCTCACCCCATGTTTAAGAGCCCCATTGTTCATCCAGAGGGGCCAGCTACCGGGTACAATAAGAATTTCCCTGCATATTTACCAAGCAACTTGCCCCACTCAGTCTGACACAGTAGGACAAATAGGGGAGTAATGAAGCTGAGAGAGACAGAGAATGGGGTCAGTTCCTGATCTGTCCCAGGTTCCAACACTTATTTTTGCCAAACAAAATAGTAGGCAACAGCTGTGCTAAAGAGTATTTGGCTGCTTCGATAGAGCATAAGCCAGACCTGATCCTAACCAGGGCAGTGGACCCTTCCGATGCTTCCCTGGTGAAAAGGCAAGCTTCATAGTTATTAGCCACAATCTTCTTGTCAGAGGAATGTTGATGGTCCGCCAGCCATATGACGCTTCTCTCAGGAAAACACAGATGAATGCATAAAGTCCAAAGAGAATTTTACTCCAAACAAATGAAGAAGGAATTCAGAGCAGAGCCGTTAAAGAACTCAGAGTCAGTTCCAGCTCAGTTTGAAACAGTACAGCACATTTCACTGATCCTCCCTAACGGGAATAATGGGGCTGGCCAGGAGAGACAGATAGGGTATTGGGGCAAGCACTGAACTTCAGGCTCCAGAGTTTACTTTCACTGGGCAATATCTGTGCTGCAAAGAAGCTGGTTCCTTGAACAGAGGAAAGCCAGACCCAATCCTGCCACATCCTGACCCTCCTGACCCTTCCCTAGTGAGAGGCAATTCCTTATTGCACACGTCACTTACCCTTGGGCAGATTTAAGATCTTTTTATTGCTTCAGCTGGGGGATTTTGGGGTGGCACCTGGAATCTCTTGACATCACAGGAGCAAATTAAAAAGGTCTTCCTTCATATGCCTGGGATGACTAGAGGTGTGCACAAAACTGATTTTGTGTTTCATTTCAAGCCCAAAAGGAAACACAAAGTCCTTGAAACAATTCATCAATACTATTGAAACATTTTTAGTTCATTTTGAGGGTTTCAGCCATAGGGAACAATGGGGAACAATGAGGAACTTGAAACACTCCATTTTCCCCCATGGGTAGCTCCTAGCAACACCAAAGTTGGTTGGATGGTAGGGCATGATGGATGCTACCTATTACTCAGCCTCCCCAAAGAAATGGGCAAGCAGGTGATTTTTAACTTTTCTCCCAAACCCCCATAGGATTCTATTTGGAAAGGTTTTGTTTTTTTTAAATCACCTGCTTGCCCATTACTTTTGTGGGTTGGGTGGTGGTAGCAACCATCATGCCTTACCACCCAACCCTAACCCTTGGAGCTATCCATAGGGAACAGTAGGGTGTTTTGAGTTCCCCATTGTTCCCTATTGCCGGAACAAGCAAGCGCACAATTTTGCAAACCTGCCTTGAAAAACACTACAAGCAATAGAAATAAAAATAAATAAAAAGCAGTTGGCACTGCAAAGGAGAGCTCTCTCTCTCTCTCTCTCTCTCTCTCTCTCTCTCTCTCTCTCTCTCTCTCTCTCTCTCGCTCTCTCTCTCTCTCTCTCTCTCCACATAGGCAGGCCACAGGCCACTAGTCTCATTCTGTGCTGATCCTTCCTCCTCTGAGAGGCACACTAGAAGAGAGAACTCTCTGGCCTCCCAGTCCCTTAAATTTATTTTGAAAATCCCTCCTTTGGCTTCTGCCTCCCTTCCCCCAGCCAATGGGGGAGAGTTGCCCATGACAACACTTGATTTTGTTGATAACAAGCCAACCAAAAAGCAAGGAGATTGCAAGCCAATCAGAAGCCAGTTCCAGAAAACCAATCAGCAAGGAAAGAACAGCCCTCCAAAATGGTGCTCGAAACACTCGAAATGATTCAAGCATGAAATGGGGTAGTTTTGTTTCAAGTTTGAAACAGGCCTTTTATTTTAAGGGCAATTCGTTTCAAGCTCGAAACGCTCGAAACGGCCATTTTTAGCTCGAATCATTTTGAGCTCAAATTGTTTAGCACATCTCTAGTACTGACCCTGTTTTTGATAAGCTGACACATAAGCCAGCTAAGAGCAGAAGCAGAGCCATTTTAGATCATCACAAAAGGATGGGAAAGCTACAGTACATTTGTCTCAGACTGTTTCCCCTCTTAACCTTCACTTTCCCTTCTATGTTCCTGAGAGATAATGAAGAAGCACTTGACTGACCTTCATGGAGAAACACAATGGACTCAAAACATAATACTGTCCTCTCGACAGATAATTCTGCTGAACTTAGAAAACAAGAGTGCTATGAACTGGGAAGGATAATGTGGGTGGCTTTAACTGTCAGCATGAACGTTCCTTGGGAGAAACCTTTGAGGAAGCCATGAGGACCTGATCACCCTTGGTATTGTAAAGATCTATGGGTGAATTGATCATTAATTGATCTTTAAAAGTTTTCTGAGGGCTTTTAAAACCTGGAGACAAAGAGCAAGGAGGATTTCTAATTTTTATATTCATTATAAAGAGGCTTTAATGAGAATCATTCATTTACTTAGGTACCAATATTTTAAAGCTTGTTAAGGCCTCTGTATTATATTTTCTATAATATGTATAGTCCATTAAAGTAAAAGGCGACAGATTTATATGATCTGAAGAGAAACCAGAGTATGGTCCATTAAAGAAGAGAAAGAAAGTGGCGGGCCAGGGTGGGAGGGACCAGGACACTGAATTTTGTTTTCACGGTCTTTGGACAATTGGAATTGCTCCAGAAGCATTTATTCTGCCTTGAGGCCTAAATCTCCTTAGCATAACTTTACATCCCTGGCAGGGGTTGGCTTCCCAGCAGAAGGGGTGCACATCCTTGGCATGTACCCTCCCTCCTTCTCCAGACTTAAGTGGATTTAATCAAACACTGGACCATGTTCCTTTTGATTTGTACCTGCTGGCAACTCTGCGGCTACTTGTATAGCAGCTCTTTCATTGGGCTGAACCTGAGAAGCAGGTGCTAAGTTTTTCATGAACTCCTTTGTTTATTTGTATGTTATAAATATATTATATTTAATCCACTTCCCCGCTAAGAGTTTGGGGAAGCATATAGCATTAAATTATATTTCATCCTAAAAGATCTTGTTCTTCTCTAGCAGTAGATTGATCTAGCAACACTTTTTTTAAAAAAGGGAAGTGCAGCATATAAGTTGACATTAAGGTTGTATCCTAAGCATGATACTATGATGAGCGATTATCAGCAAATAGACATGTAAGGAAACTAATGTCACAGCTATAGTGTTGCATTACTGTCTGCTGACTAAGGACAGTCCACCATAGGACAGTGCAGCAACACCAGCAATAATTATAAAATGTATTGATACCATACAGTGTTGCTTGGGGCAGAAGTGAGCATAAAGAACAAATGCTGTTTTACCGTAGGAACATCTCAGGGTCAGTGCACACAGTGCACACACATGTCAGCACCTATGGTTGCCACAAGTGGCCACAGTCCCAGGAGCACATGAGAGCCCTGCATCTGCTCTCAACAATGATATGTCAAGATTAGTCATGTTATACAAAGTCACAAATACGCTGCCCTATTTGCACCACAGAACTGGACATCTGTCCCTCACTTCAAATCTAAGTTACAGGTGTCTGGTACATTGTTGTGGAGGCAGGAGGTAGGGCATGCGCCAGCTCTCCCAGTGCCCTGTTATGTGTGAACCCAGCCATGGTGTCTACTACCTGTGAGCAATTTTAAAGCCTTGTGACAACACCTCACAAGCCTTTGGGGTGGTATGTTTGGTGGCATTGGGCAAATCACAGATTTGTATGATGGACTCCACAAACTTCTAACCATATGAAGGCAACCGCTATGGGGAACAATTTACAGTGACCACCACAGGATAATCATTTCATGTACATCATGCTTCTCACTCATGTGGCATCCACGGCTGTCCTTAGAGAGCCCTGGTGGGGTGCGAGGCCCAGGGCAAATCAGCCAGTGCAGGGCCCCCTTCCAGTTAATTCTAATGGGGGTTAAAAGAGCAGGGCCTGGGGCGGTCACCCTGCTTGCCATGCCCTAAACACAGCCATGGTGGCATCCTACGGGCAGTTTGGCCATATCCAAATGAGCAATGTCTGTTCAATTCTACACAGCTGACATTGCTGCATCTATCTGCACTGCAGCAGGCAGGGGTTATAACTAGATAGGATTTCCCAGGATGCCTGAAAATATTTTTAGTTCAATAAACATTATCATAATGTCTGAGAGAGCCAGTGTAGTGTAGTGGTTAAGCGTCAGGGGTGTAGCTATAATTGAGCGAAGGGGTTCAAAGAACCTGGGCCCCCAGCTCCTAACGGCCCCCATCTCCAACCCTCCCTATTTTCTTTATAATCTCCCTCATTCTGAGGGGCTGCCAGAGAGAAGGGTTAACATGGGCCCCCTCTCCCCTAGCTACGTCCCTGTTTAGCATGTCAATCTGGAAGTGGAGAGTCACTTTAAATACCCCTCAAAACTTGCTAGGTGACCTTGGGCCAGTTACTATTTCTCAGCCCAACCTACCTCACAAGACTGTTTTAAAAGTACAATGGGGTGGAGAAGAGTAATACAACTTCCAAGTAGGTAGGGACATTGAAGGTATTCGGGTCCAAGTCCCTTCTCAGAGCAGGAAAGTGCTACAGCATCTTTGACATATGGCTGTCCAGTAGGAGTGTGCGAGCCGGTTTGGCTGGCTCAGTCCGAATCCAGACCAGATTCAAACTGGTCCAGCTCAGCTTCGGGCTCAGTCGAACCAGGCCCAGTCCAGTCTGGCCATTGAACTGGGCCGAGCCGGGTTGTGGGCCGGCTCATGTATACTTGTAAAGGGAAATCCTTGAGGATTCCCATTTACAAGTAAAGGGCATCCCTAATGCTAATGGTAAAGGTGGCATGGGTGCAGTGTGCAGTGTGTGTGTGTGTGGGGGGCGGTTAGTTAAAGAAAGCAGCCTCCTTTGGCTGCTTTCTTTAGCTACTCCGCCCCACCTGTGCCTCCTTTACCATTAGGATAAGGGATGCCCTTTACTTGTAAATGGGAATCCTCAAGGATTCCCCTTTACAAGTATACCCAAGCCAGCCTATGGGCCAGTTCTTCAAACTGGAGGCTGGTCCAGTTTGAATTCGGACTGCCCGAACGGCGTCGGCTTGATGTCAAGCCCAGCTCAAAGTGAGCCGGCTCGCACATCCCTACTGCTCAGCCTGTTTCAAAACTTCCTGACTGGCTGAAGAATGAATGCAAAAAGAATGCAGTTCACAAATTAAAAAAATATTTTGGACTTGAACATACTGTTGGATAATATGCCAAAATAGCTGGGAAACAAAGAGCAGAACTACCCATTAAGAGTATGCCCATATTTCATTGAAAAAATATTGAGAAAATAATGTGTGTTTAAAACAAGTGTTGTCGTTTAGGCTTCCAATGCAGGTTTATCATTGCAAATTTATGGAAGCCTGTTTTAACCTCAAATTAAAAAAACAGAAGTAGAGAATTTCCTTAATAGAAATTAAAATAAAAGCACCTCACATATGAATGCGCAATATATATTTTATTACTCTGTACCTAGACTGGTTATCTTCCGGACTGCTAAGTCTTTCTAAATTAGACCAAGCATTTTCCCTTTGTTTTATCTAATATTTGAAAATGGCAAAAAAAAAAAAAAAAGATTTAAAAAAATCCCCATGGGTCATTGAAAATTATCCTTTCATTCCAGCCGCCTGTTTCAAGTCAGTCAAAACATTCCAGACTTCAAAAGGAGGCTTTGCCTGCTTAGGCCATTTTGGTGTCTTTCTATGGTTGGCCTATGAGGGATTGGTTATTTGGATAAATTAATTTGTGGAGCCTGCTGGCCTTCTAGAAGACCTCAGTGTCTGACTGCAAATTAGTTCTACTGAACATGCAGAAATCCCTGGGCAGACTAAAAGAAATAAATGGTGATAAAATCTAATACTACCATGTTTGTAATGTGATTTTATTCTGCCATATACCTTGTAAGCAAAGCTAATGTTGAGTTAAAATTTTTAAAATATATATTATTAAAAAAAAACCCATGAAAGCACAAAATCCGATCAGTATCCTAGTCACAGCAGAAGAGGCAAAGTGCCAACTTTTAAGTAAAGCTTCCAGCAGGAATCTTTTGCAAGAACAAACAAAAATGTCCTAGTTTTCCACAAAATCAACTAGGTATTTACATTACGGATGCACCCCTGCTTAAGCCAGGAAGTCACACAGTTGAATTCTGCTTGAGTTCAGGGCTGTGAATAAACTGCTGTGCAGCCATTTAATGCATAGTTGTACAAGTGCCTAAGGATAGTTTATCCTTAAGGAAGAGGAGAGATTTGTGAGCCAAAGCTAACAAACAGGGCTTCTCAAGCGGAACAATGGGCCAGAAACTCAGTAAAAAAGAAAATAAACTTTGCTGGCAGTTTGTTTTTTACTGTTAAGAGCTCAGCTACAACTTTATCAAGGCTTTTCGGAAGAAGGTAGAAGATTACACACGCACCCTATATTCTTAGAGCTGCTTGAAACTTTATGGTGACTGTGTAATCCTGTTTTACTGTGCTTAATCCACTTTAAAATAGGCACGGGTGTATTTGCTATCTAAAGTAGAGCCACACCTGAAAACAAAGATTTCCATCTAGAAAGATATGGGGCACAACTAAATTGTAAAGGGTTTTAATCAAATCCTTATGTTGTCCAGTTCACCAAAAATGCTGTATAATTTGGACTAAATCAGAGTTTCGTGCTCTCAGTGTAATACTTTTACTTTTTAATACTGAGAATAGTTTGCTATGGGGTGGCTAACAAATAAAGTTGTTTATTTATTATTATTATTATTATTATTATTATTATTATTATTATTATTATTATTAACATTAACATTAACATTAACTTTTATCTTCTGTAATCACTTGCTCTGTTTAATCTGAAGGAGAATGTAAACATTACATTTTACTATTAGCCTTCACGAGGGATTCCAGCAGAACTGACCATTGTCCACAGGATAACTATAAGCTCTTCAGCGGACCAAAGCGTGTACAGTGAACATGGGAAAAGGGTGGAAGAGGGAACATGGATGTATACTCTGCCAACCAATTTGCATTTCCATGTAATCACTAGACTCTGGGACGTACTGCACAAGGCATATATAGAAACTGTACAGACGAAATCTCTTGTCAGAAACCCTGTGCAGAGCACCCTGTCTAACACAGCCTGAAGATATCCTTCTGGAATACAGTAATATATGCTTTGATTTCATCCTCTTGAATAATTTGATGACACCCACAAGCTTGGCTGCCGTATTGCTGACCCCGATTCTAGATAATCTATGAATAAATTAAATAGTGCCAGTCCCAATTCAAGTCTTTGGAGAAATCTACTTCTTTTTGCCTCCCTTATGGTAACAGTCTGCTTAATGTCTACCTGAACTTCCTGCTGACATTCAGACTAACGAAGGCCCGGTGCAATCAATGACAGAAGAAGCACTGGCATAGTATCAGTGCTACTGAAAACCTCCCAATGCTGCTCATGTGTAGGATTTCAATTACCTCCCCTCCCTGGGGGCTACACAATGCCCAGAGACATGATTCTGGGTGGCACAGAGTGCATCCTAGGGAAGGGGAGGCTGTAGAAATTTGCTCCCACTACTGAGCCAGCATTAAAGCTGAGTTAGTTGAACTTTTCAGAAGCACCAGTGCTGCTTCCAAGCCAGAATATTTTATTATTTATTAACATATTTTTATACCGCCCAAAACTTACGTCTCTGGGTGGTTAACAACAAAATAAAAACAGAAAGTGAAACATTAGTTAAAACAAAAACAAAAAGTTTAAAACATTACAACAATTTAGAATTTTTAAAAGAATATTTTAAAGCAGCATTAAAACCATTAAAACAATATTAATTAAAAGCCTGGGTGATCAGATGCATCTTTAAAGACTTTTTAAAAACTGTCAGAGATGGGGAGGCTCTTATTTCACTAGGGAGTGTATTCCAAAGCCTCGGGGCAGCAGCAGAGAAGCCCCATCCCTGAGTGGCCACCAGACGAGCCGGTGGCAACTGCAGATGAACCACTCCAGCTGATCTCAGTGGGTTGTAGGGTTCATGATGAAGAAGACGTTCTCTTAAATTCCCAGGGCCCAAGCCATTTAGGGCTTTATAGGTTATAACCAACACCTTGTATTTTGCCCAGAAACATATCGGCAGCCAGTGTAGCTCCTTCAATACAGGAGTTATATTGTCTCTCCTAGATGACCCAGAGACCAACCTGGCTGCCGCATTTTGGACCAACTGTAGTTTCTGGACTACATACAAGGGCAGCCCCACACAGAGCGCATTGCAGTAATCTAGTCTGGAGGTTACCAGCAGATGTACCACTCTTTTGAGGTCATTCACCTCAAGAAATGGACACAGCTGGTATATCCGCCAAAGCTGATAGAAGGCACTTCTGGCCATCGCCTCAACCTGGGAGACCAGAGAGAGGCTCAGATCCAGAAGCACCCCCAGACTGCGTACCTGTTCCTTCTGGGGAAGTGTGACCCCATCCAGAACAGGCAGATCAAAATCATCTCTTGAGTTCCAACCTCACACAATGAGTACCTCCATCTTATCTGGATTGAGTCTCAGTTTGTTATCCCTCATCTAGCCCATTACCACCTCCAGGCAGGCATTAAGAGAGGTTATGCCCTCTCCTGATGCTGCTGATATGGAGAAATAGATTTGGGTGTCATCAGCATAGTGATAGCACCCTGCACCAAATCTCCTGATGACCTCTCCCAGCAGTTTCATGTAGATGTTAAACAACATTGGAGACAATATGGAGCCCTGAGGGACACCATGCAAAAGTTCAGATTTTGAAGAATAGCAGTCTCCAAGGGACACCATCTGGAACCTGCCTGAGAGGTAGGAGCGGAACCACCGCAAAGCAGTGCCTTCAACTCCCAACCCCCTCAGACACTCAAGAAGGATACTCTGGTCAATAGTATTGAAAGCCGTCAAGAGGTCCAAAAGGAACAACAGAGTCACACTTCCTCTGTCAATTCCCAATTGGAGATCATCCATCAGGCTGACCAAGGGAGTCTCCACCCATTGCCAGCCTGAAAGCCAGTTTGAAATGGGTCAAGATAATCAGTTTCCTCCAAGACTGTATGGAGCTGGGAGGCCACCACCCTCTCAATTACCTTACCCAGCCACAGAAGGTTGGAGACAGGCCTGTAGTTGCTCAACTCTGAGGGATCCAAGGTAGGCTTCTTCAGAAGCATTCTAATAATTGCCTCCTTAAGACAAGGAGGCATCCTACCTTCCCTCGGAGATGCCTCTTCCCTCAGATTCCCTCTTCCCTCAGAGATAGCAGCCTCTTTCATATTTTATTTTTATCCATCATGTTTATAGACGGCCTAAAACATACATCCCAAGGCTATGTACAGCAATTAAAATAAAACATAATCAAAACAATATTTAAAATATAGATTTAACAAAAGGCCTGAGAAAACAGGTGTGTCTTAAGCAATTTTTTTGAAGGCAGTCAGATATGGAGAAGCTCTTATATTGACAGGGAATGCATTTCAAAGCCCAGAAGTTACTGATCCATTATCAGACCTGAGATTTTACTCAATGACACCTAAGTTTACTTTGGTGCCATTCATGAAGATTAAATGTGTTATGAATTCAAACGATGTTATGTTGACCAGATCACCCCATTCTAAAGGTTGATGTGGCAGAATTTCTCTTTGTAGAAGCCACAATGATTAACTCTCAGAAATGTGGTTCTTCTATAACCCTCTTAAGACAACTCCCTCCATGTGTTCAGTAAGAGAGACATCACCTGCGTACCATAGCCCCAGTAACAGTATGCCCTATGGCTATGACCCAACAAGCCATGTGTTCATCAATCCTATGATATAGTCTCCAGAACGAAAGATTTGAGAATATTCTGAAGGATTGTATCGGCCAGTCCCAATGGGAGCTCCTTTAAGCCCTAAACAGCTAAGCCCTGGGTATTTAAGAGAATGTCTTCTTCACCATGAGCCCCACTGCCAGCTAAGATCATCTGGAGAGGTTTGTCTGTGGTTGCTGCCAACTTGTTTGGTGGCTACTTGGGAATGGACCTTTTCCGTTGCTGCCCCTGGACTTTGGAATGTGCTCCCTGCTGAAGTAAGAGCCTCCCCATCTCTAGCAACTTTTAAAAAGGCACTGAGACACATTTATTCACCCAGGCTTTTAATTAGATTTATGGTTTTAAAATTTTAATGTTGGTTTTAAATGATTTTAATGTTAATGATTAAATGATTTTAATTGTTTAATTGATTTATTTTGATTTTAATTGTTTTGTTTTTATCTTGATGTACACCACCCTGAGCCATTTTTGGAAAGGAGGGATATCAATCAATCAATCAATCAATCAATCAATCAGTTGGGATGTCATATTTTGGCAGACACTTGGGAGACATGTTTTAAGATTCAATATCTTGCCAACTGTATCAGTGATACACTCCTGCTGCGTCATTTGGATGTGCTCCCCACTCCGGTCACCTCTCAAGAAATTGTTAGTTTAGTGGCCCAGCTAAAACCAGGCAAGGCACCTGGAGTGGACCTGATCCCTGAGGAGTTATTAAAAGCAGATCTTGATTGGTGGACCCAGTTTTGGTAAATCTCTTCTCCTATATTGATCGAGTAGGTTGTATACCAGAAGAATGGAAGAAGATACAGCCTAGCTGTTATTGTTCCTATTTATAAAAATGGTCAGCACTCCAATCCATCTAATTATCGCCCAATAACCTTGTGGAGCATAGTTAGCAAAGTGTATGCCAGACATCTTTGTAACAAGCTTATTGATTGGGTGGAGCAAGATGACATCCTTAGAGATGAACAGGCTGGCTTTCGAGTCGTCTGATCTACACTGGATCAGGCCTTGGTTCTAAGACACTTAGTGGAAAAGTATACCAACAATTCCTCTTCCTTATATGTGGCATTTACTGATTTCAAAGCCACTTTTGATTCTATCCCTAGATCTTTGGAGCTAATTGGCCAATACCTTTATATACCCACAATTATTCTTCCTCATCCGTATGTTATATAAAAATACCTCTTTGAGAGTAAAGTGTAATAACAAAGGCCAACTGTCCGAACTTGTTGCTACACAGAAGGGGGTTAAGCAAGGATGCATTTTAGCTCCCTTTTTGTTCAATGTTTACATTAATTTCTTAATCCCCCTCTTAGACAACCCTGATATCCATCAGCCTAAGTTAGCTGGTAGACCCATCTCGATTTCACTTTATGTCGATGATGCGGCTATACTATCAAGAACGCTAGTTGGTATGAGGAGGGCACTATGAAGATTTACACAGTTCTGTGAAGATGAGTCACAAGTTATAAATACACAAAAGACCAAGGTCATGGTATTTTCCAAGAGACCAAAAGAACATAATTGACAAATTAATGGGTGCAGAGTTGAGCAGGTTAAGATCTATAAGTACCTGGGTCTAGTTTTTCAAGCAAATGGTACAGGGGCCCACAATGTGAATATGCGGTAGCAAATGCGCAGAGTGCATCTGCTGTACTCAATTTTTTTCACACTCATGGGGGACATTTCATCCTTGTGGTGGTTAGGGTGTATCAGACTAGAATACTGGCACAAATGTTGTACAGGGTCCAGATTTGCCCCACCTGTAATTTTAAACCTTTGGAAGTGGTTCAATCTGGACTTCTTTGAGCCATTTTTCAAGTCCACAGATGTGTATTGAATGCTATCTTACATTTAGAAACAGGGTTAACTGGAGTTGAGGCACAGGCGTGGCTTTGTACATTTATCTATTGGCTTAAATTATATGCCTGCTCCCAGGGCCTTGCCCCCTTGGTTTTGAAAGATGAGTTTCACTCATCTTGGTGCAAGAGCTTTTTTGATAATTTGGGCAGATATGGCTTTTTGCCACAGTATCTATTGGCTTTGGGTCATGATGCTGCCAAAGAAATTATTAAACAGCATATAGTGGATATGGAGAAGGAATTGAATTTAAGTCTGGTTGTCACCAGTAGTACTTTAGGTGGATTTTCAAACTACCCCTGGCCAGCTGCATACCTCCACCTTAAATCAGAGGAGAGCTTTTCCATTGATGCAGTTTAATGCCTTGCCTTCTGCTGTTTTGGATGGCAAATTTAAGGGGATACCTCTAAGAAACCAGTTATGTCCATGTGGCTCGGGTGACCGTGAGTCCGTCTTACATGTTATTTTTGTTGGGAATTCTCTCTCGTAAGAGATACCCTTCTAATATAGTAGCGTGCACAGAGGAACAACACAGCAGAGTCTGCCCAGGCATGCATGTATGCTAAGAGTAAAATAACTTGGAGCCAGTTCATAGTTTCAAATCAATATATGGAGTATCTATTAGTGAACTCCATTCTAAATAGTAAAGTGGAGAGACAGGATCTCTATTCTAGCTAGCTAGCTGGATGCAGATGGATTCTGCACCTCTGCACACATGGTGCAGGGAGAGAGAGGAGCTTGCATGTTGCAAGGGAGAAGAAAGGAAAAAGAAGGAAGAGGAAGTGGCTAGGCAGGCAGGAAGTCCCTAAGAATAGCAATCTACATACCAAAGGGATAGTGTCAGAGCAGTAGAGAAGGCATGACCAATGTACTGACCTCTCTAGCCCTCTGACTCACTAGTCTGTCCCCCTCTGTCATTGAGACATGAGACACCGCAAAGTCCTTCACTTCCAACACTTTTACTCTATGCATACTATAGGGACATTCGTACTATCTAGATTGAACCATTCTTACAAAAACAGGACAGGTCAATCAGAAGAATATTACATCTCCTATCTCTCGGTGGGTCAACATGCAGTGGTTACAGCGGGGACAGCAAGATTCTGTGCGGCAGCCTGTAAATTGAGACGGGAGCAATTGAGTAGCTGTAACTGAGATTTTTGTATACCTTCATGTTTGGTTATTTAGTTTTACTGCTTTGATTTTGTTTTGTTCTATGCTGATTTGTATTTTGGTGTGTATATTGACTGGTCACTGACCATAATAAATTACTACTACTACTATGATAAAGAGGCTGATTTTAATAAGCTGTTTTGTCTGTATGTGCAATTTAATATTTGAATTCTCTAAGGGCTCAGAGAGAATTTAATTTGTAATTGGTCAATTAATTCTAAAACTTAATCCTTGATTCCTTTAGCTCTGCCATAGCTTCTCAGAGCTCTTTCTGAAAACAGTCATTCAGATGTAGATCTCTTTCCAACATCTTGTATGGAAAAGCACTGCTGCAACTGATTTATTTAGCTTCTGCCATCTCCCTATCCAGGTTCAGCAATTTCCTACTCCAAATGCATTTAAAGAAATATTTCTTGGCCATTCATGCACCTTTTGCAATTTCCTCCCTAAATTCCTCTTTTTAAAGGCAGCCTACTTATCCTTTATGGCTTCATTGACACTGATATTTAACCATGCTGGCATCCCCTCAGATTTGTTTGTACGCTTTCCAGTCTGGGGGTATATATTTTATCTAAGCCTCCATTGTAATGGTTTTAAATATCACCCACTCTTCCTGAAGAGTTAGACCTTCCCGCTCTCCCCTTTGATTTCCTTTGAACTAATTCCCACATTTTTAAGAAATCCCCTTTTCTGAAATTAAATGTGACTGTGCTAGACTTTCTAGGTAGTTTTCCAGTAAGCATATATGTTGACTTTGGATCCTGATTTGGTTACTGTTCCCATGTGGTTCAGCAAAATTATATCTCTAACCAGATCCTGGCCACCAGTCTGAATAAATCAAGATTTGCCTCTCCTTCTGTTCTAAGGCACAATAAAAAAACATATCTAGAATGTCATGACCTGAAAGTACATTTAGCCAGTCAGCATGAAGATAACTGAAGTTATTCATTATCTCTTTGGGCTGCTTCCATGATTTCTTCCTTCTTTTGAAGATCATCATCAGAGCTCTGGTCAAGGGGGCGAAAGTATGCCATCAGAACTATATCATGTTTTTGTCCTGGGATTTCTAACTATAGTGATACTATTAATGAATGTGTTGCTCCTAAAATTTCCCATTTATAGCACTGAGTGGTGTGCCAATGCTGTTTCTGGGCAGATGGAGGCAGCGCACATGCCACCTCTTTCTATCCAGGCACATGTCCACCATTGAGCAAGGAGAACAAGTGTCCCCCAGCCACCATGGCCCCAAGCACTTCTGGGGGCTGCCAGAGATTCACACCTGCTTCCCCCCACACCTTTGAGGGCCTGCCAGAGTCACTCATCCATCTCTGCGTCGGGTGAGCTACACTGGGCTTCATTTGCGCACCATTGAAGATGGGTCCACAATTGCATACAAAAATGAGGCACCAAATGTAGCAAGCAGATGGGCATCTTGCCTGCCCTGCTGCTGGCAGCCATGCCCCCTTGTGTGTGACATCATGTGCAGGGGATGTGGCTGGTGCACACTGATGTGCATTCACATTAGTACAGGGGCAGGGGGCCACTAGATGAGCTCATCCTGTGCTCCCTCTGCTCCTACTTCCATCAGCAGGTGGCTGCACAGTAGTCACAGCCCTGTTTGATTCTATCTATCTATCTATCTATCTATCTATCTATCTATCTATCTATCTATCTGTCTATCTATCTATCTATCCATCTGTCAAATTTGTACACCGCCCCCAAACTTTTGTCTCTGGGAGGTTAACAACAACATAAAACAAGTTAAAACATACACAAAAATCTTAAAACAAGGCAATCTAAAAATTAAAAACATGTTAAAACTTAAACATTTTAAAAGCTGAAAAAAACTTGGCTGAAGAGGTGGGTTTTCAAGTGTTTTAAAAAATTGTCAGAGATGGGGAGGATCTTATTTTAGTAGGAAGCGCATTCCACAGTCTTGGGACAGCAATAGAGAAAGCCTATCCCTGAGTGGCCACCAGACGAGCCGGTGGCAAATGCAGACAGACTTCTCCAGATGACCTCAATGGGCAGTGGGGGGTCATAACGAAGAAGACTTTCTCTTAAATACCCAGGGCCTAAGCCATTTATATACGATCTACCCAGAGCAGCAGCAGTAACATCCAGTGGCCTTGGTAGAAAGCTCTGAAGAACATCGATTCCCAGTACTTCCCTTTGCTACTACTGTCATTATGAGCATAGAATAAACGTGGTAGTCTCTGGTGCAGTTATGGGCTAAAGCAGCAATACCAGTAGGAGGCAGGGCCTTCCCTAAGGGGGTGCGGGGCTGGAGGCAAATTAGCATGTGTGACGCCTCCTTAACAATTCATATCATTACAGAATCATATTGACTGATGGCCAAGTGGAAGACAGATCATCCTGGAGAGAATCTATCTATGTGGTTGCAAAGAGTTGACACTGACTTGATGGCACTTAATCAATCAATATGTTGATTGATGACATACAGTGTATAGAGTGTGCATGAGGTTTTTGGACATGTCCAACCAGCTTGGACATATAGTGCATTTCTAAAGAAAAAAGAAATAAAAATAAAAGCACAACACATGCTTCACAGTTCTCACTCAGACTTTCTGTGTTGCAAACCAACTTGAGCAGTGTGTGTGTGTGTGTGTGTGTGTGTGTGTGTATAAAATATTCCAGAGGTTTTTCTAATTTTCTGCCATGAAACGAGCCAAATGAGACTTTTTGATGTATTTTTAATTTTTTAAAATAAAAAATCAACTATTTGTCCAATCCACTTAAATTTAAATATACATATTCCTCCCACCCTGCCCTATGGCAAGTCATTCCTGGTGATCTAAAGGCTGGGGGGAAAGGGGGGTGTTTTACCCTTTTTTATGAAGGCATCCAAACCCCTCTTAAAGCCATCCAGGTTGTTGGCTGTCACCACATCCTGTGGCAGAGAGTTCCACAAGTCGATCACGCGTTGTGTGAAAAAGTACTTCCGTTTGTTGGTCCTAGACCTCCTGGCAATCAATTTCATGGAGTGACCCCTGGTTCTAGTGTTGTGTGAGAGGGAAAAGAATCTCTCTCTCTCCACTTTCTCCAAGCCATGCATGATTTTATAGACCTCTGTCATGTCTCCCCACAGTTGTCTTTTTTCTAAACTAAAAAGCCCCAGGTGTTGTAATCTTGCCTCATAAGAAAGGTGCTCTAGGCCCCTGATCATCTTGCCTGCCCTCTTCTGTACCTTCTCCAGTTCAACAATGTCCTTTTTAAGATGTGGTGACCAGAATTGTACGCAGTACTCCAAGTGTGGTCGCACCATAGTTTTGTATAAGGGCATTATAATGTTAGCCGTTTTATTTTCAATCCCCTTTCTAATGATCCCTAGCATGGAATTGGCCTTTTTCACAGCTGCCGCACATTTAGTCGACACTTTCAACGAGCTGTCAACCACAACCCCAAGATCCCTCTCCTGGTCCGTCACCGACAGCTCGGATCCCATCAGCGTATACTTGAAGTTGGGGTTTTTTGTCCCAATGTGCATCACTTTACACTTGCTAACATTGAACTGCATTTGCCATTTTGTTGCCCACTCCCCCAGTTTGGAGAGATCCTTTTGGAGCTGCTCACAATCTGTTTCGGATTTCACTACCCGGAAGAGTTTGGTATCATATGCAAATCTGGCCAGCTCGCTGCTTACCCCTGCTTCTAGATCATTTATGAATAAATTAAAAAGCACTGGTCCCAGTACAGATCCCTGGGGACCCCACTTATTACTACCCTCCATTGTGAAAACTCCCCATTTATACCTACCCTCTGTTTTCTGTCTTCCAACCAGTTAACAATCCACACATGTACTTGTCCCTTTATCCCATGACCGCTAAGTTTCCTCAGGAGTCTTTGATGAGGAACTTTGTCAAAAGCTTTTTGGAAGTCCAGGTAGACTATGTCAACTGGATCACCTTGATCCACACACTCGTTGACACTCTCAAAGAAGTCCAAAAGGTTGGTGAGGCAAGATTTACCTTTGCGGAAGCCATGCTGGCTCACTCCCAGCAGGGCCTGTTCTTCTAGGTGCTTTGAATGATGGTCTAAGGAGGGAATTTAGTTCCAGACATTTTTGCAATTTTCTGCCATGAAACAAGCCACTTATAGGGCTTTTGGGTGTTTTGTTTTTTTTTTAAATTAAATAAAAAAATTAAAAACCAACAAATTACCTAGTCCATTTCAAATTAAATATTCAGAGTCTTCTGAACTTGCCCTACATCTGTGCCCGATATCAAAGTCCTATGGCAAGCCAATCCCCAAATATTCAAGCGGGGGGAACAACCACAAAAACGAAATCACCTTATACCTCCATTACTAAGCCTGAGGAATCCGACTGTTGGCAGGCAAAGGCTGGGCTGGGGCCCACCTACTAAACACCTGAGAGGCAGAGGATGGAGCTGTAGCATCTTGCCTAGAGGAAACCTTTCAGGCAAGCCTGCGCTGCACGCACGTTCGCGCGCGCAAACACACACAGAATGGTTGGCTCTCAGCTGGGCTGCGTGGGGAAATATAAATTCCTGGGACCAGACTGGGACTGGGAGAGAGAGCAGGGCAGGCTGCAGTGTGCCCAGAATGGGGCCAGTGCCAGCATGGGACTGGGGGCGATCACCCCACCCTAAGGATGGCCCTAGTAGGAGGGCTGGGGAGAGTACTTCCAGCACTCACCTGCTGGAAGATACCAATAGGGAAGAGCACGAGCCTGTTTGGCACTCCCTTTTGCAAGTGGTATGATGCAGAGTGATGCAATAAGATACAGGTAAGGAGCTCCTTACCTGCTCCCCCCCTCCACTCCCCCCCCCCGTGCTCATTTTAGAAACAGCCATGTGAGACTGCAGTGCTGCTTCCTGCAGTCCCATGGAGTGTCGGCACACACATGGTTGCAGTGCACGCACGCCGGGTGTTTGTGTTCCTGACCACACAAATGGCCGCTACACGTACACCCCAGCCATGTGCATGTATGTGTAGTGAACATAATGCATAGCATGCACAAAATTATGTTGTACCTATATATATACATGTCTACACAGAATGTCTAACAGTGACTCTGGAGTGTAGTTGCAGTAGATCTTAGAAAATTCCATCACACCTTTTTAAGTGTTTAATTCCACTATTGATCTTTTTATGCCTGTCATCATCAGTGGCTGCTATTTGGGAATTAATGATAACCAGATAGAATATGTCTAAAAAAAAATAATGACTGAGATATTAGGGCAGTCTGTAATATAGACTGGATTGTGAAGTACATTTCTGGGAGGGAAATGGATTCAAGGGTGAAAAGCCTTATATATTGTGTGTAAAGTAATTAAGTGCTGTGAAAAGTTCAAATAACGAACTTTTTAACCAAGCAAGTTTCACTCTACTATCAGTAGTGTAATAAACACACCCTGGATAACATCTTTAAATAAAATATTATTCTTGTTTTGTTTTAAAGTACCTCTGCCTGAGTGATTTCTGTAAGAAACCTTCCTCATGTCTGCAAAGCCATAGCAAAGAAAAACCAGTTTGGTGAGAAAGAAGCAAAGCAAGAGGTCTTGAGGCTCATGGCTGAAGAGAGAGACCAAAACAAACAGTCATCTCTGGAGAGACAAAATGGCGATTAACACTGCAAGAACAATGCGGGGGAGTGGGGGTGGGGAATCAAGCACTTTTATCCATGATCCTGAAACCCCTCAGGGGTCACTATGAGACATTGCAGCTCAGAGCTGATGCTGCCAGGGTCCTAGCTCCAACACTCCTTCTCATCGGCTTGTGCTGCTGTCTATAAGTCCCAACTTCTATCTCAAGGTTTTGAAATGATCCCTGGGCAACGGTTTAGTTAGCACATCTGCTACCATTTGTACACTTGGACAATACATCAATTTTACAAGTCCCTTTTCTTGTGCATCCCACATATAATGATATTTTGTTTCAATGTGTTTTGTTTTAAATTTAATTGTTTCCATTTGTGAGATCTGGATGCAGCTTTGATTAGCATCAAACATATCAGTGGATTTTGGTTTGTCTATGTTCATCTATGTTTGTGCAACCATGCCATCTCTTGACATGCTTGAGTGGCAGATACATATTCTGCCTCAGTGAGAGAGCAACTATTGCTTGCTTACAGCGATGTCAACTGACTGCTCCTCCACCACAAAAGAATACATAACCACTGGTTGACTTCTGGTCTGTTTGATCGTCAGCCCAGTCTGCATCCATATAACCTACAAATTTGGGTCCAGTAGTAGCAGGCACAGTGGAGAAGTAACTTGCCTAGGGAGCTAGAGGTTACTGGTTCTAATCCCCACTAATATGTTTCCCAGACTATGGGAAACACCTATATCACAGCTGTGATATAGGAAGATGCTGAAAGGCATCATCTCATACTGCATGGGAGATGGCAATGGTAAACCCCTCCTGTATTCTACCAAAGAAAACCACATGGCTCTGTGGTCGCCAAGAGTCAACACCCACTTGACGGTACAACTTTACGAGCAGGCAAATTTAATTTTAGATGGATTGTCCCTTTTAAATACCTGCCTAGTCACTTTACCATAATCTAGTCATTTTTGCTGCATGTGCTTACTTTCCTACTCAAGATTCCCACAGATGCAGCTATATTTGGTCTTGTTATCATAGCTACATATACACATTTCCCAATTGCTGTCCTGTATTCACTGTTGTATGACAGAAGTTCACTCTGCTCCTTCTGTTTTAGGTAACCTGTTTCCATAGGTGTGCTTGTTTCTTTGGCCTCTGTAAGTCCCAAATACTCTAGTAGATCATTTATTTTCTGTTTCTGGTTAAGTAAATAGCTTCCATCATTCTCTCTCTCTCTATGAGGCTATTCCCATGATCAGCCAAAATTGGGCTAGGGGAACCTAGCCCGAATCTGGCTGATCGTGGGAGCCACTGGTCTTGCAGGTGAGCCTGGTTGCCTCCCAGCGGTTAACCCATCAAACAACCCCTCCCCTTAAACTGGATTTGCAGAGCTAGTGCTCCGCAAACCTGTTTTTTAAAATCATGAGTAGCCATGGCGTGGCTCCATGCCATAGCTACTCACGAGTAGACCCCTGGAGGGGAGACAAAAAGCCACCTCCCAGCTCTGGGGGTCTCTCCAGCATGCCCTGCGCACTCACTCAGGGCATACTGAAACTTCCGGGGGCCGCACGGCCCGCAATCCTCCAAGCCCCCGCTGGCTCCATCCCGGAGCCGGGAATCGTGTGGGCAGCCGATCTGGCCACCCAGGGCTCCCACCCTGCTTGTCTGCAGGGAGTGCGGGCTTAGCCTGCTCTCCCCGCTTACCTTCCCAAACCGGGTCTCACTGATCATGAGACCCGGCTCTACGTTTAACCTAAGATAGTGTGAAATAGCCCCAAGTTCTTTTACTTCGATCTCACTATTCAGATGCTTTATGATTTCAAGGCTGTCCTCTCTATTTTCATAACAAATTATCCAATTATCAACGGAAGTAAGTATATAGGTCCATCTGTTGCATTTGAGCCTCGAGTACAGGCAAGGGTCAGCCTTTCCTTGGGTAACTCCCTCATTGACTAGCAAATGGTTTAATTTGATATTCCAGGCTCTGGCAGCCTGCTTTAGTCCATAGATACTTTTCTGCAGTTTACATACAAGTTTTTCTTTACCAGGTTCAACAAATCCTGGAGGCTGCTTCATATAAATATATTCTTCAATGTATCCGTGAAGAAATGCAGTTTTCACGTCTATGTGATCCACTTACATTTTCTTTACTGCTGCAGTACTTATTTATTTATTTGTTTGTTTGTTTGTTTGTTTGTTTATTTAGCTAGCACATTTCTATACTGCCCAAAATGCAAGTTCTCTAGGTGTGTCCTTACTGAAGTGTGTTTTACAATGGGAGCAAATGTCTCATCATAATCTTCCCCATATATGTGCAAGAATCCCTTTGCCACCAGTGTCACCTTGTAATGCTGGGCATCTCCTTCTGCATGTTGCTTAATTTTAAAAATCCACTTGCACACCCTTTGTTCATCATCCGCATCCTCTTCTGTTGAATCACTGCCAGGTGTAAAATTTACAGTGGATCCTTCCTTTTGGTCATATTGCCTTGATTCTTTCTCCATCTGAAAATTGGGCTCTAAGTTTGGCAGTTCACTAGTGGTTGGTTTTTCATTTTCACTGAAGTGTGCTACATTGCATATTTTAATTGCTTCTGTGGCAAGATCTAAAATCCTATATCCTTTACATCCTATGGAATACCCGACAAGTATTCCTTCCTCAGATCTACAGTTGAGTTGGTTCCTTTGGGCTTTTGGTATATAGGTGTATGCTTTAGATCCGTACACTCTTATATGACTCAAAGTATAGTTGGTCAATGACCGTAAATAAAATCTGATCTGACCTGATATGATATGACTCAAAGTGGGCTTGTTGCCATGCCATAACTCATGTGGTGTTGTTCCTCTGGCCTTTGTTGGCAATCTGTTTTGCAGGTAAGTAGCAGTCATCACTGCCTCTCCCCAAAATTCATTAGCCAAACCAGCATCTGCAAGCATGCATCTGGTCATTTCCATAAGAGAACAGTTCTTTCTTTCTGCCCTTCAATTTTGCTCCAGAGTATAAGGAACAGTCAAAACCAATACAAAACCAAACCATTTAAAAACCATTTTTAAAAAATCAGTTTTAAAAATCAAATTTAAAAAGCCTGAGTGAACATAAAGGTCTTTACCTGGTGTCTAAAAGAACAAAGTGATGGTACCAGGTGAACTTCACTGGGGAGGCTGTTCCATAAACAGGGTGCGACCACTGAAAAGACTCTCTCCCTAATAGCCACCTGCTTCACCTCATCTGGCAGGGACACTCTGAGCAGGGCCTCTGAAGATCTTAAGGTCTGAGTTGGGACTTGTGGGGCAAGTCGCTCTCTCAGGTACCCTGGTCTCAAGTCATTTATTATTTATTATTTATTTGATTTATATACCGCCCTTCTGAAATGGCTCAGGGCAGTTTACAGTTAAAACAGAAAACATTAAAAACAATTAAAACAGAGATACAAATATAAATACCAATTTAAAACAACTTAAAAAACAATTAAAACCCTGAAAACCAGGTATTAAAACAATTAAAACTGATTAAAAACCCTGAAAGGCCAGGCCTTTAAAGGGCTTTAAAGGTTAAAACCAGCACTTGGATTGAACTGGACCCAGAAACTGGACCCGGAAATGGACTGGGAGCTGATGAATCACTGGCATGATATGATCAAAGTGTCTAGTCCCAGTTAATAATCTCACACAGAGGTGCTCTTACCCCTGAACGTCCAGGAAGAAGTCTAGGGCCTCTATACCCCGTGCCCCCCCCCAATCCTCTTTAGTCTGTGCCGGGTGGTATGATCACCACATCACCATCCTGCTCTGTGCTGGGCAGCCAAGTGTGACTGTGACCTGTGCTGGGCAGCTGAGTGTGACCTCTGTTTTAGAGACAGAGCAGGGAGTGGGGAAAGAAATATGTGGGATAGGAATATGTTAAGTTGCCTGTTGAAATGTTTCTGCTAAGGCATATTTGCATAAATATATCTTTTTTATATTCTTACATTCTTGTGAGTCCAGTTGCTATTTTTGCCCTCAAGAACCCATGTGTTAAAGGTACTGCGTGTGTCACGGTGCGCATGTGTAGGGGGATGGTGCTTAACCTGTGTGGGGTGGGGTGGGGATTTCTAATGGCCATTAGGTCCAGGCTCCAAAATTATCTAGGTTAACTTCATTTCTTGCAGCCCTATCAAGGAGATAAATAAGATCTATCATGCCTCATTGCTAGCTATGTGCAGGAAATGGGGAAGGGAGAAGAAGGAAGTCTGTCTCTCTGGGTAAGAGAGTGAAACCTCTGACTATCAGTCTGTCTATTATTATAATAATGAGAATCAGAGTAGAGAGAGCATGGTCAGAGGGGAATGCCCTTACTGGCTCTCTTTACCTCTAATGCCCCTAGTGGTCAATATGATTGCTAGTGCTAAGAGTCGATGTCATCAGGAACTGCAGCTCCAACAATTGCGAGTATTGCTGTTGCAATAACTGTTCTAGTCTCTAAGGTGTTA
The DNA here is from genome assembly GCF_027244095.1 of Hemicordylus capensis. NCBI lineage: Eukaryota > Metazoa > Chordata > Lepidosauria > Squamata > Cordylidae > Hemicordylus > Hemicordylus capensis. The sequence continues at coordinate 269,247,148 of NC_069660.1, forward strand.
AAAGATGCTGTTGTTAGAAGGAGCTGTTGTTTCTACACAGCCTCTGGAATTTGTCACTTGTTCGGCTCTAATATCTATCAGTCTATGAGTTAAGTCAGCATACAGGATAACACTGTTTCAAAGGACTGTAAAGCAAAGCACAGGAAGAGCTTAGCAAAACTAATGAATTAAATATTTTAGTGTTATGCTAAGATAATATGAGTTGCAGCACCATTATTTTCTCTGTAATAGTTACACTAAGCATAAAGCAATAACTTTAAAACTGAATACATTTTCAGTACAGCTTTGATGTAGCCTTTAACCTTGCATGGTATCATAAATCCATGGCTCTAGATCATTACGAGTGGGACAGCCCTTTAAGGAGTTTCCAACCACTCAGTTATGACAAAAATAATTACCGCTCTAATGGCAATAATTCTTTTCCTAGGGATGATATGCTGTTTACTTACAGTCTATCCATTTATCCCCTGAGGGTCTTCCATTGAAGAGATCTTCTGCCAAATTATACATTGACTGTTAAGCTAAAGTGTGCTTCAAACAATCCCTCACACTAACACCTGTAGAAAGCAGTGCCACATAGTTGTATTAATTTGTTGGCATGAAATTAAGAGCAGATTGTTGTATGTGCAGCTTTCTGTGGAACAACATGTACACACACGTCAGGAGCATTCACCTTCAGTGAATTCAGCTGATCTTTTAAATAAATATACTGGTTTGGTTGGTCATGACAACCAGTGGGAGACAAGCCAAAGTGCTAGGTCTCTTGTGCGTGTAGTCAGCAGTTGAAGTGAACAGAAAGCAAGCCCAAAATCTTTTTCTAGCCATTATTTATGTGCCAATGGTACACAGAGAACAGGTTCTTTTGTTAAGTTTGCTATCTATCAATGTCAATTTTCATGTAATGCCTAAAAGAAAATATTAACAATGATTGTAGACTGAGCTAGGGTTTTTTAAATAAAGGAAATCACTCTTTTCCCCCCTTCAGAACTCTGCCTCAGGCAAAGGAAATTATTACCCTAAATCTCTGAAAGTTCACATTAGGTTGCAGTTCTGTCAATAAATTATAAAGATGGGATACTTTGCATTTTCACACCTTCAGAAACAGCTATGTTTTGTAAGCCTCAAAAGACAGACACTACAATTTTTTAAAATCTCTACCGCTATTATGAATTAAAATATACGATTTAAATTGTACTTCTTAGACTATCACTTAGA